>NW_008335233.1:160236-167971 GCF_000622305.1 Nannospalax galili
TAGTTTCCTAGTGTAATGCTATTTGTGAGGGTTATGGGATCTCAAGAAGGGAATTTTTTGATGTTCTAAAGGACTTGTTCAAAATCACTTTATAGTAAATCAAGTGGCAAAATATTTGGACAATTGATAATGCAGAGTTGTCAGTTACGAGAACCTGATATTGCCATCATTTGAAGGAGTAAGATACCCAAATGACAAGATATCACTTTGCCACTTTTTAAATTCAAGAGTTATTTTTTATTAAATTTTTGCAATGTTCATTATTATTTTGATCACATTAAACACTTCCCCTATCTGCAGCACTCTTAAGGTTCCCACTTGATTTCATGTACTCTGTCATATACATTAAAGCCTACTGAGTCAATTTTGTGTTCCCAAATGCCCTTTGGTGTGGTTCAATCTACTGCAGCTTGGTAAACCTATCTAGTGTCACATCCTTAATGAAAACTGGCTCTCCTTTTCCCAACAACTACTGGCTGTCAATAGTTACTCAGCTAAGGTTGGGATTTCTCAAACACATCCCCATTTCTATGCTGGGATTTTGTCTGGCTTCCGAAAATGTGGGTCTTGTGCATGCTGTACGGACTGCGATGAATTCATATGAGTAATTATCCAGCTATCTGGAAAACTGTTTCCTTGAAGTCATTCACCACATCTCGCTCTTACAATTTTCCTAATTCTTGAGCATTGAGTGGACTAAGTTTGATATAGGTGTCCTACTAAAGGATAAGTACCATGAAGTCTCTTATTCTTTGCACTTTGATCTGTTGTGGGTCTCTGGCTTAATCACTGTCTGCTGAATGAGGAAACTTCTCTGGTGAGAGTTGAGAGCTGCATTCATATTTTTTCTGCAGCCGTTCTGTGAAGTCCTCCGAGATTTAGGTGTAGAAGTTGCATTGCATATATGTAACTTAAGGCTGGACACCTCAAAGACATGTATTCCCTATATTTGACCAGATCTGGAACTTTGTACTAGTCTTAAGGTATTGTAAAAAAAAAAGCTTCTTAAATGAATGGTGACAGGTACACTTGTCAGGCTTGTCTGGTGCTCTACAACAGGTTGTACTAGCCTAGTCCCAGAGCAGGAGGATGGTGACTTGATTGTGTTAGGTAAATGGGTGCTCAGGACAGCCCAAATCTGGCCTATTCCTGGAGCTCTCACCTTAGGCCTTGACAAACAAGTGGAGAAAGAAGATGGATCTTCTTAGTGCAGATTGATATGATTGGTGTTATATGCCTTACCAAGCAATATGGGAAATTCCTTTGGCTGAATTAGACTTCAGAGACCAAGTGCTATAGAATATGGAATGGAGAATATGCTCAGGAAATAGCAGAAGAAAGAGTGTGATCCAGAATCCCCTTAAACAGCTATTTTTTGGATTTAACTTTAGAAAAGCAGGATTTTATCCTAGAATTTCTGTATATTAATTTAGAGTGAAAATACTATTGTCAAATTATCAGTTGTCTTCATATTAGTCCTTCAGCATCCCAGGAAGGAAAATCATAGTGATAACACTTTTATCCAGTGTATTAAGGTTGTATAGTTTGTTAGTTGTTTCATTTAGATGTCAGTTTAATAAAAATGTAAAATAAAAATAAAAATCTTATTGTACCACATACCTTTTTCCAGATTCATCTACTTTTCATATTTTGGCTGATTTGATCTTGTTCCTTTCCTCCTTCTCTTTCCTCTCTCCCTCCTTTTTTCTCCCTCCTTCTCTTCCCCATACAACCTCTTCTCTCCCTCTTACTCTCTCTCTCTCTGTTTGTCTCTTGCTTACACAACAAACTTTAGTTAGAGATTTGACTGTAAATAAGAGAGTGTAAATTGTGTCGTTCAATCTATTTAGTATGTAGTTGATAAGAAAAGGTTATTAGCTTGAATTAATATGGCATAATAATCAAAATCCGGAAATTTAAGACAGATTCAATTCTATCATCTAATTCACAGTCTACTTTCAAGTTAGTTAATTATCCAAGTAATGTCCTGCATAGCTAATGTTTCTTTGCCCAGGATTCAGTTCACGACCACGCATCACATTTAGTTCTCATAAGAATTTGATCTTCTCTAACATGTGAAAGCTCCTCAGCATTTTGATTTATTAGTCTTGACATTATCAAGTAGTATGGCTAATTGTCTTCTAGATTGCCTATAAATATGAATTTGCCTGATGCTTCTTCATAATTAGATTTAGGATGTGTATTTTCTGCAGAGATACCACAAAAGTCATGTATGTCTTTCTCAGTGCACTGTATCTTGTGGATGATATAAATGGAATTGACTTTTAAAATTTCATTTCAAAATCATTTATTTAAAGTATATAAAGTATAATTGATTTTCTATATTTGTGCCATAGTCTTAGGAATTACTGGATTCCCTTACTGGTTTCTGTAATTGTTTTTCAAATTATGACCTAATGCACAAACAGTAGTACCAGTTGCTATTTCTTTCTTCCTAGCTTCCTGGGAGATGTAATAAAAAAGTGCTGAATTCTGATAAAATATGTGTGTATTGGAATAAACACATGGGAGACAGACAACCAACATACTGGTTAACATTAACCAGGTTTAAAAATATTAATCTAACTTTGCATTAATATGATCAAGTCCCAGTTTTCTTTCTGTATTATCTTTTAATATCCTTATTGAATTATCTTTGATAATATCTTGTTACAAAAATTATGACATAAAACTTTTATGTTTGACTATATGAGGACTGTAAAACATACAATTAATTTTCAATATATTTTCATTGATTTTTGTGCCAGTGAAATGCTGACTTTAGAATCCAGGTAGTAGGGGAGTTGGAAATCCAATGCTCCAAAGTGCCAATCTATCTCCCCATGTGCCATTTTATTGCTCCAATGTGCCATCACAATGTTCCATTGTGACATCACAATTATCTAGTGTTACATCACAATGCTTCAGTGTGACATCACAGTGCTCCCATGTGACATCACAATATTCCAATTTGTCATGCAGAGTGTTACAGTATGACTTCACAATGTTCAATTTTGACTTCACAATGCTTTAATTTGACATCACTATGCTCAAATGTGCCAACACTGTCTCCCCATTTACCATTATATTGCTCCAATACGTCATCACAATTTTACAATCTGCCTTCACAATGTTCCCTTGTCACAACACAATCCTCAAATGTTTCGTCACAATGCTCCATGGGGCCATCATAATGCTACAATATGACTTCACAATGTTCCATTGTGACTTCACAATGCGCCTGTGGGACATCAAAATGCTTGAATGTGCCAACACTATCGCTCCATGTATAATCAAAATGCTCTATGGTGCCATCACAATGTTGCAATATGTCTTCACAACGATCCATTGTTACATCACAGTGCTCCAATGTGAAATCACAGTGCTCCAATATGCCAACATTAATCCCCCTTGTGCCATTATATGGCTCAAATATGCCATCCCATTTTAATAATATGTTTTCTCAAGATTCCCTTGTGCCATCACAACACACCTATATGCCATCACAATGCTCATTGTGCCAACATGATGCTCAAATGTGTCATTAGCATGATCCATTGTGTCTTCATCATGCTCTATAAGCAAACATGGTACTCAATATCCCCTCAAATCAGCAAATTTGACCACACAATTCTCTATAGTACCATCACAATATTGCAATATGACTGCACAATGTTCCATTGTGACATTACAATGCTCCAGTGTGCAAACACTATCTCCCCATGTTCTATGATATTGCTCCAATGGTCCAGGAAAATGAAATAACATGACTTCACAATGTGAAATTACAATACTGCAATGTGCCAACACTATTGCCCATGTGGCATTCTATTGCTCCAATGCCCCATGACACTGTTAGAATATAACTTCACAATGCTGAATTGTGATGTCACAATACTCCAATGTGACATCGCAATGCTCTAATGTGCCAACACTATCGCCCCATGTGCCATTATACTGATCCAATGTGCCATTACAATGTTTAAATATGACTTCATAATGTTCCATTGTGACTTCAAAGTCCTCCAATGTGACATGAAAATGCTCCAATGTGCAAACACTACTACCTCATGTGCTATTATATTGATCTAATGTGACATCACGATGTTACATTATGACTTCACAATGCTTCAATGTGACATCACAATGCTCCAATGTGCCAATACTATGGCCCCATGTGCCATTACAATCCTCTATGGTGCTATCACAATGTTACAATATGACTTAACATTGTTCCATTGTGATATCACAGTGCTCTAATGTGATACCAATTCTCCATTGTCCCAAAACTGTCACCCTGTGTCCCCTTACATTTCTCCAATATGCCATCACAGTGTTACTATAGGACTTCTAAGGTTCCAATGTGACATCACAATGATCCAGAGCGAAATCACAATCCTACAATATGTCTTCACAATAATCCATTGTGATGTAACAATGCATGAATATGATACCACAAAGCTCCAATGTGCCAGCACTATCAACCAATGTGCCATTATATTGCTCCATTGTGCCATCACAATGCTCCAATGTGACCTCACAATGCTCCCATGTGCCATCACAATGTTCCATTGTGATATCACAATTATCCAGTGTGGCATCACAATCTTCCATTGTAACATCACAATGCTCAAATTTGAAATCACAGTGCTCCAATGTGTCAACACTAAACCGACATGTGCCATTATATTGCTCAAATGTGACATCACAATTTTATAATATGACTTCCCAATGATCCATTGTGCCATCACAACACAACTATATGCCATCACAATGCTCATTGTGCCAACATGATGCGTATTTGTGTCATTACCATGATCCATTGAGTCGTCGTGATGCTCAATATGCAAACAAGATGATCAATGTCCCCTCACAATCCGCACCTTTGCCCACACAATTCTCCATAGTACCACCACAATATTACAATATGAATTCACAGTGTTCCACTGTGAAGTTACAATGCTAAAATGTGCCAACACTATCTCCCCATGTGCCATTAAAGTGCTCCAATGTGCCATCACAATTTAACAATAGGACTTCACAATGTGACATCAAAGAACTGCAATGTGCCAACTCTATTGCCCCATGTGCAATTTTATTCCTCAAATGTGCCTCACACTGTTACAATATGACTTCACAATGATCCAATTTGATGTCACAATCCTCCAATTTGACGTCATAATGCTTCAGTGTTCCAACACTATAGCTTCATGTGGCATCACAATGCTCTACGGTGCCATCACAATTTTACAATATAACTTCACAGAGGTTCATTGTCATATCACAGTGATCCTGTGTGACATCACAATGCTCCAATGTGCCATCACAATGTTCCAATATGACTTCACAATTTTCCAATGTGATTTCACTATGCTTAAATGAGAAACCACAATACTCCAATATTCCAACACTATCTCCCCATGTGCCATTATATTGCTGCAGTGTGCGATCACAATGTGACATTATATTTTCTCAATGTTCCATTTGGAAACCACAATGCTCCATTGTGACCTCACAATGCTCCAATGTGACATCACAATGCTTCAGTGTTCCTACACTATCGCTTCATGTGCCATCACAATGCTCTACAGTGCCATCACAATTTTGCAATATGACTACACAGTGTTCCTTTGTAATATCACAGTGATCCTGTGTGACATCACAATGCTCAAATGTCACAACACAGTGCTCCAATGTGCCATCACAATGTTCCAATATGACTTCACAGTGTTCCAGTGTGATTTCACTATGTTTCAATGAGAAACCACAATTCTCCAAATTGCCAACGCTATCTCCACATGTACCATTGTATTTTTGCAACGTGTGATCACAATGTGACATTATGACTTCTCAGTGTTCCATTTGGAAATCACAGTGCTCCAATGTGATATCACAATGCTCCAGTGTTCCAAAACTATTGCCCCATGAGTGATTATATTGCTCCAGTGTGCCATCACAAGGTTACAAAATGACTTCACCATGTTCCATTGTAACATCACAGTGATGCAATGTGACAACAAATTCTCCAATGTGATATCACAGTGCTCCAATTTGCCATCACAAAGTTATAATATGACTTCAAAATATTCCATTGTGACAACACAATGCTCATTGTGCCATCACTATGCACATTTGTGTCATTAAAATAATCCATTGTGTCGTCATTATGCTCATTGTGCAAACATGGTGCTCAATGTACCCTCATAGACCCCCGGTGTGGCCTAACAGTTATCCATGGTGCCATCACAATGTTACAATATGACTTATTAATGTTCCATTGTGACATCACTATGTTCCAATACGACATCCCAATTATCCAATGTGCCAACACTATGGCCCCAAGTGCCATTATTTTGCTCCAATGTTCCATCAAAATGTTACAATATGACTTCTCAAAGTTCCATTGTTACATCAAAGTGCTCCTTGGGGTCATCATTATCTTATAATATGACTTCACAGTCCTCCAATGTGAAATTAAAATGCTGTAATATGACATCACAATACTCCAATGTGCCAACACTGTCATCCCATGTCCCATTATAGTGCTCCAATTTCTCATCACAATCTTAGAATGTGATTTGTCAATGTTCCATTGCGATGTCACAATACTCCATTGTGATGTCAAAATGCTCCAATGTCCAGCACGATCACCCCATGTGCAGTATATTGCTACACTTTGTCATTACAATGTTACACTATGACATCACAAAGTTCCATTGAGACACCACAATGCTCCGATGTGCTAATAACATCACCCCATGGGCCTTATATTTCTCCAATGTGATATCACAGTATTGCAATATGAATTAAAAATGTTCCATTGTTACAAAACAATCCTCCAATGTGACATCACATGGCTCCAATGTGCCAACCCTATCGCCCCTTGTGAAATTATATTGGTCCAATATGCCATCACTATGTTTGAATATGACTTCAAAATGTTCATAGTGACATCAGAATGCTCCGTGGTATCATCACAATATTACAATATGACTTCACAGTGTTCCATTGTGACATCACAATGTTCCAATGTGAAATCAAAGTGTTCCAATGTGCCAACACTAATCCCACATGTGCCATTATGTTGCTCAAATGTGCCATCACAATTTTATATGACTTCTCGGTGTTCCATTGTGCCATCACAACTCATCTATATGCCATCACAGTGCTCATTGTGTCATTACCGTGATTCATTGTGTCATCATCATGCTCAATATACAAACACGGTGCTCAATGTCCCCTTACAATCCACAAACTTGACCACACAATTCTCCATAGTACCATCACAGTGTTGCACTAAGACTTCACAATGTTCCATTGTGACATTGCAGTGCTCCAATGTGCCAACACAGTCTCCCCATGTGCCATTATACTGCTCCAATGTGCCATCACAGTGTAACAATATGAGTTCACAATGTGACATCACAAACTGCAATGTGCCAACACTATTGCCCCATGTGCAATTCTATTACTCCAATGTGTCATCACAATGTTACAATAGGACTTCACAATGCTCCATTGTGACATCACAATATTCCATTGTGACTTCAAAGTCCTCCAATGTGACAGGAAAATCCTCCAATGTGAAAACACTATCACCTCATGTACCATTATATTGCTAAAATGGGACATCACAATGTTACAACATGCCTTCACAATATTCCCTTGACGCATCACAATCCTTAAATGTGACATCACAATGCTCCATGGTGCCATCACACTGTTACAATATGAA
>NW_008335233.1:168755-170956 GCF_000622305.1 Nannospalax galili
TTGTGATGGCACTTTGAAAACTGTTATGACATATTGGTGCATTGTGAGGGCACACTGAGCACTGTGATGACACACTGGGTGAATGTGATGGCACACTGTGCACGGCGATGTCATATTGGAGCATTGTGATGACACATTGGAGGAGAGTGATGGTAACTGTGAGCATTGTGATGTCACATGAAACATAGTAATAGCATATTAGATCATTGTGAGGATACACTGGGGCATTTTCATGGCAAAATGAGCATGGTGCTGACACATTGGTGCACTGTGATGGCACACTGAGGATTATGATGTCAAAATGGAGTATTTTGAAGACATACTGCAGCAGAGTGATGGGACAATAGGGCATTGTGATGTCACATTGGTGCATGGTGATGACATATAGGAGCACTGGGATCACTCATTAGGATATTGTGATGGTACATTGAACATTGTTATGACACATTGTAGCCTTGTCTTGGCACCTGAACACTGTGATGTCAGTTTTGAACATTGTGATGACATACGGGAGAATTGTGATTACCCCGCAGTATACCTTTAATACATTGTAGCATTGTGATGTCACATTGGACCACCGTGATGACACATTAGTGCATTATGATGGCACACTGAGTACTGAGATGACACATGAAACATTGTAATAGAACACTGGAGTACTGTGATGACACAGTGGGACATTGTGATGGCACACTGAGCATTGTGATGGTGCAATGGAGCATTGTGAAAACATACTTGAACACGGAGGTGGCACATTGGGGCATTGTGATGGAACAATGGGGATTTGAGGGCACATTGAAACATGATCGCCTATTGAACCTTTGTGATGGCACATTAGAGCATTGTGGGGCACATTGAGCATTGTGATGGAAGATTGAGTATTGTTATGATTCATTAGGCATTGTGATATCCCAATAAGCATTGTGATTTCACATTGGAGTATTTTAATGGCATGCTGAGCACTGTAATGTCAATTGGAAGCATTGTGATGACACATTAGAGCATTGGGATATCACATTGGAGCACTGTACTGACACATTGGGGCACTGTTAAGACACACTGAGCATTGTGAAGACATATTAGAGCACTATCATTGTACATTGGAACATTCTGATGTCAAATGAAATATTGTAACAGCAAACAGGAGCATTGTAAGTACACATTGGGGTATTGTGTTGGCACCCCGAGCAAGGTGATGACACATTGGAGCATTGTGATGGCACATTGAGGCATTGTGTTGTCACACTGGGGTGTTGTGAAGACATATTTGAGAACTGTGATGGAACATTTGGTCATCATGATGGCACAATGGGGATTTGAGGGCACCTTGAAATATTATGATGGCACATTGGAGCATTGTGATGTGACATGAAAAATTGTAGTACCATATTAAGGCATTGCGATGACCTATTTGAGCATTGTTATGGCACATTCAGCATGGTGATGACATATTGCTGAGCTGTGATGACACATTTCTGTACTCTGATGGCACACTGCGCTGTGATTACATAGTAGAGTGTTTTGATGTCACATTGAAGCATTTTGATGACACATTGGAGTATTTTGATGTCATATTGGAGCATTGTGTTGACACTTTGGGGCATTATGAAGGAACATTGATCATTGTGATGACTCATTGGTGCATTGTTATGGCACACTAAGGAGTGTGATGTCAAAATGGAGCTTTTTGAAGATATATTAGAGCATTGTGATGACACATTGTGTATGGTGATGCCACAATGACACAATGTGATGAGACATTGTCCATTGTGATGAGATACTGAACATTGTGATGGCACAATGGAGAATTATGAAGTAATCATGGAGCATTTTGATGACATATTGGAGCACAGTGATGACACATTGGAGCATTGTGATGTCACATGAAACATTGTAGTAGCACATTAGGGCATTGTGAAGACCCATTTGGGCATTGTGATTGCTTTTTGAGCATGGCGATGACACTGCTGCACTGTGAAGACACACTACTGCACTCTGATAGCACACTGTGGATTGTGATGACAGAAAAGAGCACTTTGAGGGCATACTAGAGCATTGTGACTGTACAATGGGGCATTGTGATGGCACATTTTGGCATTTTGAGAGACATTGAGCATTATGCATATTGGAGCATGGTAATAGCTCACTGAGCATTGTGGCATCACACTGGAGCATTGTGATGACATAGTGGGGCATTGTTA
>NW_008335233.1:171759-173647 GCF_000622305.1 Nannospalax galili
GAGTGTTGGCACATTGAGCATTGTGATGACACACTGGGGCACTGTGTTGGCACAGTGAGCACTGTGATGTCCCATTGGAGCATTGTTCCACATGGGAGTATTTTGATGTCACATTGGATCATTGTGATGACACTTTGGGGCATTCTGAAGGAACATTTATATCTGTGATAATGCACTAGTGCATTGTTATGCACACTGAGGAGTGTGATGTTAAAATGGAGCATGTTGAAGACATACTGGAGCATTGTGGTAACACATGGCGTATGGTGATGCCACAATGGAGCATTATAATGAGATATTGGTTAATTATGATGGCACACTGAAGATTGTGATGGCAAAGTGGAGGATTTTTAAGACATAATGGAGCATTGTGATGGCATAATGGGAAATTTTGATGGCACTTTGGGGCATTTTGAGAGCAGACTGAACATTGTGATGGCACATTGAGAATTGTTATTACAAATTTGAGCATTGTAATGTCTCACTGAGCATTGTGACATCACATTGGAGCATTGTTTTGAAATAGTGGTACATTGCTACAGCACACTGAGCATTGCAGTGACACATGAAACAATGTAATAGCACATTGGAGCACTGTGATGACACATTGGGGCATTGTGATGTCACAGTGAGTATTGTGGTGACACAGCACATTGTTATGGCACACTGAGAAGTGTGATGGCACAGTGGAGCATTGTGAAGACATATTGGAGCATTGTGATGTCACAGTGGGGCATTCTTAAGACATATTTGAGTGTTGTGATATCATATTGGTGCACTGTGACAGCAAAACGGGAAGATGAGAGCACATTCAAAAACTATGATTACATATTGAAGCATTGTGATGGCATATTGAATATTGTTGCGGTACATTGGAGTATTGTGATGGCACAATGGTGCACTGTTATGGCACACTGAACATTGAGATGGCACATTTAAGCATTGTGATAACACACTGGAGGAGAGTGATGGCACACTGAGCATTGTGATGTCACACTGGAACACTATGTAGACACACTGAGCATAGTGATGTCACAGTGTAGCATTGATGTGGCATTTTGGGGCATTGTGAAGGAACATTCAGCATTATGATGATTCATTGGTGCATTGTTATTGCACACTGATGATTATCATGTCAAAATGAAGCATTTTCAAGACATACAAGAGCATTGTGATGGCTCATTGGAGCATTGTAATGACACATTGGTGCATTGTTGTGGCACACTGAGCATAGTGGTGACACAAGAAACATTGGAGCACTGTGATGACCCTTGTGGCATTGTGATGTCACGATGAGTATTCTGGTGACACATTGTGCATTTTTATGGCACATTGACGAGAGTGATGGAGCAATGGAGCATTGTGAAGACATATTGGAGCATTGCAATGTCACAGTTGGGCATTCTGAAGACATATTTGAGCACTGTGATGGCAAATTGCGGCATTTTAATGGCATAGTTGGGATTTGAGGGCATACTGAAACATTTTAAATCCATATGGAAACATTGTGAAAGCCTATTGAACATTGTTGTGGTACATTTGGGCATTGTGATGGCACACAAGGCATTGGGATGTCATATTGGAGTGCTGTGATGACACATTGGAGTATTTTGACGTCACATTCAGGAATGTGATGGCACTTTCAGGAATTCTGAAGGAACATTGAACACTGTGATACTCATTGGTGCATTGCTATGGCACATTGAGGAGTGTGATGTCAAAATGGAGCATTTCAAACACATATTGGAACATTATGATGGCACATTGAGTATGGTGATGCCACAGTGGAGCATTGCGATGAGACTCTTCATTGTGATGGCACACTGAACTTTGTGATGGCACAGTGGAAAATTGTGAAGTCATATTCGAGCATTGTGATGGCATATTG
>NW_008335233.1:173949-180749 GCF_000622305.1 Nannospalax galili
GATGTCACAATGGGACATTGCGAAGTCATATTGAGACATTGTGTTGGCACGTTGGAGCAACGTAATGACACATGTGGTGATAGTGTTGGCACATTGGGGCGCTGTGATATCTTTTTGGAGCATTGGGGTGTCACAACGGAACATGGTGAAGTCATACTGTAACACTATGTTCTCATTTTGGAGCATTGTGAAGTCACAATGGAACATTGTGAAGTCATATCGTAACATTGTGATGGCACATTGGAGCAAAATAATGGCACATGTGTCGATAGTGTTGGCATTGGAGCATTGTAATGTAAGATTGGAGAATTGTTATGACACAATGGAACATTGAGAAGTTATGATGTAATATTGTGATGGCATATTGGTGACATTGGATCACTGTGATGTCCCAATGGAACATTGTGAAGTCATATCGTAACATTGTGATGGCACATTGGAGCAAAATAATGGCACATGTGTCGATAGTGTTGGCATTGGAGCATTGTAATGTAAGATTGGAGAATTGTTATGACACAATGGAACATTGAGAAGTTATGATGTAATATTGTGATGGCATATTGGAGCAATATAATGTCACATGGGGCAGTAGTGTTGGCACATTTGAGCACTGTGATGTCAAAATGGAGCATTGTGATGTCAGAATGGAATATTGTGAAGTCATAGTGTAACATTTTGATGGAACATTGGAGCAAAATAATGGCACTTGGGGCCATAGTGTTGACACATTGGATGATTGTGATGTCACATTAGAACATTGTGATGTCACAATGGAATATTAATAACTCATATTGTAACATTGTGATGGCACCATGGATCACTGTGAGGCCACACTGGGGGTCTCTGAGGGTACATTGAGCACCATGTTTGCATATTGAGCGTAATGATGACACAATGGATCATTATAATGACACAAATGTGCATAGTGATGGCAGAATGTGCATTGGGATGTCACAATGGAACATTCTGAAGTCATATTGTAACTGTGATGGCAAATTGAAGCATTGTGATATGACATTGGAGCATTATGGTATCGCATTGGAGAATTTGTTGTCACATTGGATCACTGTGATGTCACAATGGAACATTGCGAAGTCATATTGGAACCTCGTGATGGCTCACTGGAGCAATATAATCACTCATGGGCAATAGTTTTGTCACATTGGAGCACTGTGATTTCTAAATGGAGCATTGAGAATTCATAATGTCACATTGTGATCACACATTGCAGCAATATATTGGTACATGTGGAGATAGTGTTGGCACATTGGAGAATTGTGGTTTCTCATTGATGCATAGTGAAATAACATTGGAATATTGTGAAGTTATATTGGAAAATTGTGAATGCACATTGGAGCACTGTGATGTCACATTTGAGCATTGTGATGTCACACAGGATCACTGTGATATTACAATGGAACACTGTGAAGTCATATTGTAAAATTTTGATGGCACTGTAGAGCACTGTGATGGCACATGAAGCGATAGTGTTGGGACAGTGAAGCATTGTGATGTCACATTAGAGGATGGTGATGTCACATTGGAGCATTGTGACTTCACAATTGAGCATTGTGATATCACACTGGAGCATTGTGATTTCCAAATGGAATAATGGGAAGTCATAATGTCACATTGTGATCACACATTGCAGCAATATAATGGCACATGGGGAGATAGTGTTGGAACACTGGAGAATTGTGGTTTCTCATTGATGCATAGTGAAATCACATTGGAACATTGTGAAGTCATTTTGGAAAATTGTGATTGCACATTAGAACACTGTGATGTCACAATTGAGCATTGTGATGTCACACAGGATCACTGTGATATTCCAATGGAACTCTGTGAAGTCATATTGTAAAATTGTAATGGCACCGTAGAGCATTGTGTTGGTACATGAAGCGATAGTGTTGGAACACTGAAGCATTGTGATGTCACATTGGAGAATTGTGACCTCACATTGGACCATGGTGAAGGAATATTATAACAGTGTGATGGCGCATTTGAGCATTAGAATGACACATGTGGCAATTGTGTTGGCATATTGCAGTACTGTGATTTCACATTGCGAAGTCATATTGTTAAATTTTGATGTCTCATTGGAGCAATATAATGGCACATGGGGAGATAGTGTTAGTGCATTGGAGCATTGTAACATCACAATGGAACATTGTGAATTCATATTGTAACATTGTGATGGTACTATGGAGATTGTGTGGTCAAATGTGCGGATTGTGAGGGGACATTGAGCATTTTGTTTGCATATTGAGCATCACGATGACTCAGTGGATCATGGTAATGACACAAATATTCATCATGTTGGCACAATGAGAATTGTGATGGCATATAGTTGCATTGTGATAGCACAATGGATCATTGAGAAGTCACATTATAAAATTGTGATGGCACATTTGAGCAATATAATGGCACTTGTCGGGTTAATATTGGTACATTGGAGCACTGTGATTTCAAATTGGAGCATTGTGATGTCACAATGGAACATTGTTATGTCACATTGGAACATTGTGATGGCACATTGGAGCAATGTGAGGTCACATTGTATCATTGTGATGTTACTCTGGATAATTGTGATGCCACAATGGAACATTGTGATGGCACATTGGAGCAATATAATTGCACATGGGTATGAAAGTGTTGGCACATTGGAGCATTGTGGTGTCATATTCATGCATTGTTACATCACAATGGGTTATTGTGAAGTCATCTTGTAACATTTTGATGGCACACTGGAGCATTCTGATATCAAATTGGAGCATTCAGAAGTCACAACACGATATAGTGAAGTCATATTGTAACATTGTGATGGGACATTAAAGCAGTATAATGGCACATGGGGCGATAGTGTTGGCATATTGGAGCATTGTGGTTTCACAGTGGAGCACTGAGATGTCACATTGGAACTTTGTGTAGTCAAATTGTAACATTGTCATGACATATTTCAGCACTATAATGTCACACGTGGCATTAATGTTGAGACTTTGGAGCATGTACTGGCACTTTGCAGCATTGTGGTTTCACAGTGGAGACTTGTGATGACATCCTGGAGCATTGTGATGACACGATCGGACATTGTGAAATCATAATGTAACATTGTGGAGCATTGTGATGACACATCCATCATTGTGAAATCATAATGTAACATTGTGGTGGCACAATGGATTATTGTGATGTCAAAATGTAACATTGTAAAATTATATTATAATATTGTGATGCCAAATTGGGGCAATATAATGCTACGTGGGGCAAGAGTGTTGGCATATTGGAGCATTGTGATGTCACATTTGAGCATTGCGAAGTAATAAGGGAATATTCAGAAGTCATATTTTAACATTGTTGGCATACTAGAGCAATATACTAGCACATGGACCTATGGTGTTGGCAGATTAAAGCATTGTGATGTCACATTCTAGCACTGTAATTGCATATTGGTACATCTTGCAGTCATATTGTAACAAGGTGATGGCAGCATGGAGCATTGTGATGTAATAACGAATAATTGTGAAGTCATATTATAATATTGTGATGGCACATTTGGGACCATAATGTTAGCACATTGGATCATTGTGATGTTACAACGGAACATTGAGAAGTTATATTGTAGCATTTTGATGGCATATTGGAGCAATTTATTTGCACTGGGGTGATTGTATTGGCTCCTTGGATGTGACTGTGATGTCACAAAGGAACACTGAGAAGTCATAGGTTAGCATTGTGATGGCACATTGAAACAATACAATGGCACATAAGGCGATAGTGTTACATTGGAGGATTGTTATGTCACAAAGGACCAATGTGACTTCATATTGTAACATTTTGATGGCACTATATAGCAACATATAGGCACATGGGGCAAAAGTATTGGCATACTGGAGCATTGTGACATCACAATGGAGCATTGTGAAAAGACAAAGGAACATTATGAAGTCATATTGTGACATTTAGATGGCACTGTGGAGCAATATAATAACACATGGGGCCACAGTGTTGGATTATTGGAGCATTGTGATGGCACCTTGGAGCATTGTGATGTCACTAGGGAACATTTTCTAGTCATATTGTAACATTGTCATGGAACATTGGAGCAACATAAAGGCACATGGGGCGATAGTATTGTTACATGGGAGCATTGTGATATCACATTGGAAACTCAGAAGTCCTATTGTAACATTGTGATGGCATATTGGAGCAACATAAGGGCACATATGGCGATAGTTTTGGGACATTAGAGAATTGGGATGCCACTTTGGAGAACTATGATATCAAAATGGAACACTGTAAAATCATATTGTAACATTGTGATGGCACCATAGAGCATTGTGATGGCACATGGGGCTATAATGTTGGCACATTGCAGCATTGTGATGTCATATTGGAGCATTGTGAAGTCATATGTTAAAATTGTGATGTCACATTAGAGCAGTATAATGGCACATGTGGTGGTCGTGTTCACACATTGGAGCATTTTCATGTCACAACGGAGGACTTTGTGATGTCACAATGGAACATTATGAAGTCATATTGGAACATTGTGATGGCACGTTGGAGCAATATAATGGCACATGGGGCAATAGTGTTGGCACATAGGAGCATTGTCACGTCGCGTTGGAGTGTACATTGTAACAGTCTGACTGAGCATTGGAGCAATAGAATGTCATTTGGGCAAAAGTGTTGGCACATTGCAGTATTGTGATGTCCCATTGTGAAGTCATGTTGTTCTATTGTAATGGCACAGTGGAGCAATATAATGGCACATGGGGAGACAGTATTTCAACATTGGAGCATTGTAATGTCACAATGGAACATTGTGAAGTCATATTGCAATATTGTGATGGTGCTATGGAGAATTGTGTGGTCAAATTTGCTGATTGTGAGGGGACATTGAGTACCGTGTTTGCATATTGAGCATGATGACGACACAATGGATCATGCTAATGACACAAATACACATCATGTTGGCACAATGAGCATTGTGATGGCATATAGTTGTGTTGTGATGGTACAATGGATCATTGATGACATATTATTAAAATGTGATGGCACATTTGAGCCATATAATGGCACAAGTGGGGTTAGTGTTGGCACATTGTAGCATTAAGATTTCACATTGGAGCATTGTGATGTAACAATGGATCATTGTGAAGTCATGTTCTAACATTGTGTTGGCACCATAGAACATTTTGATTTCACATGAAGCGATAGTGTTGGCAAATTGAAGCATTTTGTTGTCACATTGGAGCATTGTGAAGTCACAATGGAACACTGTGAAGTCATATTGTAACATGGTGATGTCACATTTGAGGATTGTGATGTGACAAGGGAACATTGTGAAGGCATATTGTAACATTGTCATGATATATTGGATATTGGAGCAATATAATGGTACTTGGGGAGATAGTGTTGGCACAATGGAGCACTGTGATGTCATATTAAAGCATTGTGAAGGCAAAATTGAACATTGTGAAGTCATACTGTAACACTCTGAATGGCAAATTGTAATATTGTGATGTCAAATTGGAGCATTGTGATGTCATATTGGAGCATTGTGATATCACAGTAGATAATTGTGATGTCACCATGGAATATTGTGATGGCACATTTGAGCAATATATTGGCACATGGGGCGTTAGTGTTAGCACATTGGAGAATTTTGATGTCGTATTCAGGCATTGTTACATGACAATGTATTACTGTGAATTCATACTGTAACATTGTGATGGTACATTACAGCATTCTGATGTCAAATCGGAGCATTCAGAAGTCACAATGGAATAGTATGAAGTCATATTGTAACAATGTGATGGCACATTGAAGCAATATAATGGCACATTGGCGATACCATTGGCACATTGCAGCATTGTGTTGTCACATTGGAGCATTGCGAAGTCAAATTGTTAACACTATCATGACATATTGGAGCAATATAATCTCAAACGTGGCCTTAGTGTTGATACTTTGGAGCAATGTAATGGCACATTGGAGCATTGTGATTTCACAGTGGAGCATTGTGATGACACCCTGGAGAATTGTGGTGACACAATCGAACATTGTGAGAAATCAAACTTAACATTGTGATGGCACAATGGAGCATTGTGATGTCAAAATGTAAGATTGTGAAGATATATTGCAACATTGTGATGCCAAATTGGGGCAATATAATACCACGTGGGCCTACAGATTTGGCATATTTGGGCATTTGATGTCAAATTCGTGCACTGAGATGTCACAAGGGAACATTCAGAAGTCATAATGTGACCTTGTTGGCATATTGGAGCAATATACTAGCACATGGACCTATGGGGTTGGCAGATTAAATCATTGTGATGTCATATTGCAACACTGTGATGACAAAGTCTAGCAATATAATCCACGTGGGGTGATAGTGTTGGATATTGAAGCATTGTGACGTCACAATGCAGTATTGTGATGTCACAATGGAACATTGAGAAATCATATCTTAAGATATGGTGGGACATTGGAGCAATATAATAGGACATGAGATGACAGTGTTGGCACATTTGAGCATTGTGATGACATAATGGACCATTGTAATTTGACATTGGAAGATTGTGAATCATATTGTAACACAGTGATGACTCCAAAGATCACTGTGATGTAACAGTAGAACATTGTAAAGTCATATAGTAACATTTTGATGGAACATTGGAGCAAAATGATGGCACATGGGGCTATAGTGTTGGCACATGGTAGTATTGTGATGTCACATTGGAGCGTTGTGATTTCACAATGGAATATTATGAAGTCATATTGTACCATTGTGA
>NW_008335234.1:0-509 GCF_000622305.1 Nannospalax galili
AATCTATCCGATGACTTTATAGACATACACAGGCACCAAGGATCCAAGTACAACTATTATGACTAGTTATAAACAGATACATACAGATTAGAGATGCAGTGCCAACATCTCAGTGTTAGTAGCAAAAACAATGGGTCTTTCTGTAAGAAACAATATAGTCTAAAATGAAATGGAGATCTTTTTAAAGGTTAAAACATCATTTAATTTATGTCTTATAGGGTTTATACTGAGTACAATATTGTATAACTGTATTAACTCAACTGTGAACCTAGAAACTTGCACCCACTTGTGAAAGAGATGTACTCTTGCTCTGGAGTGTGTTACTGAATATGTTAAATCTGTAGTGAAATGCTTCTTCTAATCATGTAGTTATTAAAAATTTTTAAAAAGATTATAAAAAATGAGTTTTTATGTATGAAAAAAGTGTATTTTAAAATGAAATGGAAATTATTTTTAAAGTTTTAAACCTCATTCAATTTTATGTCTTTATTATAGGGTTTATACTGAGT
>NW_008335235.1:0-476 GCF_000622305.1 Nannospalax galili
AAATGACTTCCATGCATAGGATGAAAGAAATGTCTGTGGAAAACCACTAACCCCTGTGTCAGGTTGAGCGAAGGCCATAATGGTGAATGGGAATGCTCAGTCACCCAGTTTCCTAAAAAATGAGGGCTCCTTGATTAATTATGACACCAATATCTTCTAATCATAATCTTTGTTATTTACGTACTATGAAGGCACTCAGCAATGAATTATGGCACACTAAATCATTTTTCCCAGGGAAAGTCGAAGTTTCAGGCCTGTCTGCCTCTGATCATATTTGTATCAACTACACTGGTGCTTTGTTAGAGCCATGTTTGCAGAAATTTGAGAACCGTTTAGTCTCATGCACAGCAATGGAGAGCATGTCACAGGAACATTTGGGCAGAGGAGAAGCAGCATAATCAACAAAATCAGGAACATAATTCAGCAAACTCTGTTAGACAGTTGTGAAACTCTGTAATTGTTTCCACCTGTTGGAA
>NW_008335236.1:0-269 GCF_000622305.1 Nannospalax galili
GAGGGTCAACACAGAGGAATCACTTCCTCCATGCGTCCAAGCGAAGCCAACCATGGTCGAGCAGCACCTTTGATTTATCTTCACATAGGGGAACTGATAAAAGAAAGGAGCCAGGGGCTCCTCTCAAGCCCATGTGACCCCTGAGGAACAGATTCTCAAATGACCTTAAGAATAAAAATAAATTGGTTTATCTGGGCCAACTTTACGGCCTTAAACACCCAAAAGGAAAGTATAACCAAGGATTAAAGGGGTCAGTATAATTTCTTAAG
>NW_008335237.1:0-817 GCF_000622305.1 Nannospalax galili
CCAGAAAGGCGGACAATGGCCAGCAAGGGGCAGCAAGGGGTGGGCAGGCCAGTGTGAGGTGCATTGGAGCAGGCAGAATGTAGTTCCTTCCAGGGGTACTGGGGTGGTAGTGTCTCTGATTGTTGTGGCTTTGAAAGCAGGGTCTGAGGTAGAGGCAAGGGGGCCCCTTCCTCATCTGGATTGACCTCAGGGCTGGTTCCCATATCAAGGTCAGCAGAGGTTGAAGTAATAGCAAGGCCTACACTGGCCTGATCCTGACAATGCTTATTGTGGGCTGACATGACTTCTTCGGAGGAGGAGGACTTAAGACTGGCAATGATGGCTAAAAGGATCGGGACAAACGAGGCAGGGGAAACGACTCCCAATCCTACTTCCCTTTCTCAGACCAAGAAGAGAACCCGCATCCGGAGGTCAGGATCCCACATATTTTTGGGAGAGACCCAAGGGGCCAAGTTAGTGGCTTCCTCCCAGAAATTTTCAATATCTTTTGGTTTAACTTTCAGTCCCCAAGTTCTAAGGAGTGATTTAAGTGCTGCCATTTGTGGCTCCTTGCACTGTGGTGGTAGGTTGCCCATCATGGGACGGTCCCATGAAGGGAAACTCGCCACAAAAGTAAAAGGCAAGGATGACTACCAAGAGGGCACAAATGAAGCAAACAAGGACCGTGAGCTACTCAGACGTAAACCGCCCTGACATGAAGAGGTGTATCAGATCCAAAAGTCTTGTGCTTAGTGAGGGACTTCCGAGGGCCATGATACCCTCAGCCGTATGCTCACATGGTGTCTCCAGGACAGGCAACAGGATGACCCAAAGCCTG
>NW_008335238.1:0-560 GCF_000622305.1 Nannospalax galili
CAATCTCTAGATGCCCTGCTGCCTTTTACCGGAGTTTATAGTTTTAATCCTGAACAAGGAACTATTGAGAAGAAAGTTTGGTATAACGAAAAACTACTTGGCTTAGAGAAACTCCCTCTTGGATAGAAAGATTTGGTAGGTCAGTAAAAAGCTGGTGGTGCATGACCTCTGAAGAAAAATTGACTATTCTCTTACCAAGACTAAAAGTGATTCAAAAAGCCCTTAAAGATAAATGGCAACAAAATAATAAAGGATATTGAAATGAAGAAAATAATCATATGACTCAAAGAATACAAACCATTCAGGAAGAAATAGCAAAAGGGAGAGGAGAAAGATAAATTGGAAAATTGGTTAGACAAAAAATAAAAACAGCTGGTTATTCCTGTTTCCATGAGAAAAATAATTTTCTCACATATGCACGCCAACCTGTAAATATT
Source organism: Nannospalax galili (assembly GCF_000622305.1). Lineage (NCBI taxonomy): Eukaryota > Metazoa > Chordata > Mammalia > Rodentia > Spalacidae > Nannospalax > Nannospalax galili. The sequence goes on from NW_008335238.1 coordinate 438, forward strand.
AAAATCAAAGAATGAAAGGGAAAATGGGGAAAGGCTGTATTACACGTGTATGGTAAAACGGAAACTTCAAGTGTATAAAGAAAACAATAAAGACATTGCTTGGCTATGTTAAGAAAGTTTAAT
>NW_008335239.1:0-245 GCF_000622305.1 Nannospalax galili
GTCTGTGTCGTCTTTCCTCGGCTCTGCTGGACAGAGTCGTGGCTCGCAACATGTCCTAAGTGTGTCCACTGGTGGAGTTGGGAGATTAGCTTAAGGGCTGCCTTTCGAGGAAGCACTATCCTACCCTGGTATTCCCACATTTTAGATTCTGGGTCCAGGGTAGCGTTGAGCTTCTGAACAAGTTCCAGATCCTATTCAGTGTAGGTAAAAAGAGCACCTCCCTCCTTTGTTTGTGTCTCAATTTC
>NW_008335240.1:0-303 GCF_000622305.1 Nannospalax galili
TAATCTGCCACTTTGCTGAAAATATTATTTCTAACAATTTTCTTGTTGGATTTCTTATGTATAATATTATATCATCAGAAAATAGACATAATTTGACCTCTTGTTTTCCAGTTAGTACTCCTGTAATTTCCTTCTCTTGTCTTGTTACTCTAGAAAGACACTCCAGCACTATATTGAGAAGGAATGGAAATTGAGGGCAGTCTTATCTGGTTCCTGAACTTAATGTGAAATGCTTCCAGTTTTTCTCCATTTAGAATTATATTTTCTGTGGGTTTGTTGTATATAGCTGAAATTATGTTGATG
>NW_008335240.1:378-544 GCF_000622305.1 Nannospalax galili
AAACCAAAACCATGTGATTTTTCTCTATAAGTCGATTTATTTGATTGATTACATTTAATGAATTACGCATATTGAACCATCCTTATATCTCTGGAATAAAGTCAACTTGATTATATGAATGTTCTTTTTGATATTTGTCTGTGTCTAGTTTGCAAGTATTTTGTTG
>NW_008335241.1:0-3538 GCF_000622305.1 Nannospalax galili
AGATACATAGATAGATACATGGATAGATAAATGATTTATAGATAGGTGATAGATAGGTAGATAGATAGATGCTAGATACTTAGATACATAAACATTAGATGGATAGATAGATGACAGATGGATAGATGGATAGATAGATAGATACTACAAAGATAGAGGGAAACATAGATAGATAAATGATAGATAGATAGATAGATAGATACATAGATAACATAGATACATAGATAGATTGATACATAGATACATACATAGATAGATGGATAGATAAATGATTTATAGAAAGATGATAGGTAGGTAGGTAGATAGATAGAAACATAGATTGATACATAGATACATAGATGCATAAACATTAGATGAATAGATAGATGGATAGATAGATAATAGGTAGATGATTGATAGATGATTGATAGATAGATCGATGGATGGATAGATAGATAGATAGATACTACATAGATAGACAGATACATAGATAGATAAATGATGTGTAGATAGATAGATAGATAGATAGATTGATAGGTAGATGTAGAAATAGGTATTTTATTTTTATTTTTTATTTTTTGATAGTTTTATACATATTACATTTGCATAATTTCTACCCTTCCCACTCTCGTTCTGTCTCCTCCCATGTCCCCTCCTTACAATTTCTCATGCCTCCTCTTTGATTATTATTGTTACATATACATTATACATCATACATACATACATAAATACATAAGCACATTTATAAACATCTATCTATCTATCTTCATGACAGAAATGTCAGGGGCACACAGGATTAACAGCAGAGCTTTATTCAGTCCCACTGGCCCTCCCAAGGCCTCTCTCCCTGGTTTCTGGCATCTTATCCCGTGTCCTTAATGAGTGTCCCCTGAGCCGTCATCTCTCTGGTCCCTGCCATTTCCACCTCTTCTTCGAATTCCATGTAATTAGATCTGCGATACCTCAAGGACCTCATTCTGGTCTCAGTCATCCCCATCAAGGTACCCATATCTAAATACATCACACAAGTGGTCAGTCGGGACCTTAGTCCAAGAATGTGGGACACAGTCCAATCCTTACCACCAGCCAAATGTCCCTGTCTCCCTCTGCTGCCCTCTGTCCGAGGCCTTTCAATACTGTAGCCGTTACCCTTCCATGAAGTCACTGAATTATGACCTTCAACCCTGGGAGGAGGAGCATAGAAGGTCGTGCTCCTACCTTATCTGAAATGTCCGAGTGTCAAACACTGAATATCATTTCCTCTGCTCATTTTTCCATCAGGGATGTCTAATCACTATGCTGACTCGGGCCCGTGTCCTGCTGCTGGGGTTAAGGATGAAAGAGATAGAAGCCTGTCCCCTCACCATCGTTAAACGCCCCACGTGAGTATGATGTGGCTCTGTAGAATTGTGCTTGCCTACCATTGTAAAATCCTGGGTTTGATCACCAAGATACCAAAAATGGAGACAGAGTGAAAGATAGTTATGTAGAGAAATAGATAGGTAGATAAAGAAGGAAGGAAAGGAAGGAAGGAAGATAAATGAAACATGAGTAGATAATGGATGATATAGATTGATGATACTTAGGTAGAGAGATGTTAGAGAAATTGGTATACATAGATGATAAACAGATTGGATGAATAGGTGATTGATGACAGGTAGATTAGATAGATAGATAGATAGATAGATAGATAGATAGATAGATAGATAGATAGATAGATAGATAAATTTTAGGTGAATAGACAGTAGATGATATAGATTGATGCCCGTTAGGTAGAGAGATGATAGATCAATAGATATAGATAAGCTGGGCTTGGTGGCCTACGGCTAGGACTTGGGAGACCAAGGACGGCTGATCTCTCTGAGTTCAAGGCCAGCGTGGTAAACACAGTGAGTTCCAACATAGCTGGAGCATACAGGGAGACCCTGCTTCAAAAAGCCCAAAAAAAAGATGTAGGTAGATAATAGAAGGCCTGATTTAGATCGATCGATCGATCGATCGATAGATAGATAGATAGATAGATAGATAGATACATAGATACATAGATACATAGATACATATGTATTTTGTCTCCAACCCACCCCAATCCTTACTCAGGCACACACATAATGAGACCAAGTCCCTCTCTCTTGCTATTAAAGAAAGATGTTACAAGCAAAGAAAGTGAAATGGATCCTGTGGTGGTGGTGTATTAAGATCTGACTTATCAGTGTAAACTTAAAATTTTTGATGTGTAGATAGATGATAGATAGGTAGATAGATTGATGATAGATACATAGATACATAGACATTAGATGGATAGATAGATAGTTGGATAGATTGATGATAGAGATAGATTGATAGATGATTGATTGATAGATATATAGATAGATAGATACATAGGTAAATACTACATAGATAGACAGATAGATAGATAAATGATGTGTAGATAGATAGATAGATTGATAGATTGATAGGTAGATGTAGATGTATTATGTGCATAGGTAGCTGATAGAGTGTATACGTTTTCATGACAGAAATGTCAGGGGCACACAGGATTAACAGCAGAGCTTTATTCAGTCCCACTGGCCCTCCCAAGGCCTCTCTCCCTGGTTTCTGGCATCTTATCCCGTGTCCTTAATGAGTGTCCCCTGTGCCGTCATCTCTCTGGTCCCTGCCATTTCCACCTCTTCTTAAAATACCATGTAATTAGATGAGGGATACGTCACGGACCACATTCTGGTCTCAGTCATCCCCATCAAGGTACCCATATCTAAATACATCACACAAGTGGTCAGTCGGGCCTTTAGTCCAAGAATATGGGATACACCGCAGTCCTTGCCACCAACCAGATGTCCCTGGCTCCCTCTGCTGCCCTCTGTCCGAGGCCTTTCATTACCATAGCTGTTACCCTTCTATGAAGTCACTGAACTCTGACCTTGATCCCTGGGGGGAGGAGAGCATAGAAGGTGATGCTCCTACCTTGTCTGAAATGTCCAAGTCTCAAACACTGAATATCATTTCCTCTACTCGTTTTTCCATCAGTGATTTCTCTTCACTGTGCTTACAGGGGCCCACGTCCTCCTCCTGGAGTTAAGCATCAAAGAGATTGGAGACTGATTTCCAGCCTGTCCCCTCACCACGATTAAACGCCCCAGGTGAGTGTGATGTGGCTCTGTAGAACTGTGCTTGCCTAGCATGGTAGAATGCTGGGTTTGATCACCAAGATATCAAAAATAGAGACAGAGTGAAAAACGGTTATGTAGGTAAATAGATAGGTAGAGGGGAGGAAGGAAGGAAGGAAGGAAGGAAGGAAGGAAGGAAGCCAGACGTTGTGGCTTACGACTGTAGTCCCAGGACTTGGGAATCAGAAGAAGGCAGATCTCTGAGAGTTCAAGGTGAGCCTCGTCTACACAGTGAGGACCATCATAGCTGGGGCTTACAGGGAGACCCTTCTTTAAAGATACCAAAAAAAAAGATCTAGATAGATAATAGAAGGCCAGATTTACATAGATAGATAGATAGATAGATAGATAGATAGATAGATAGATAGATAGATGATAGATACATAGATAGATAC
>NW_008335241.1:3808-3926 GCF_000622305.1 Nannospalax galili
CATAGATACATAGATTGATATATAGATAGATACATAGATGGGTAGATAAATGATGTATAGAAAGATGATAGGTATGTAGGTCGTTAGATGGATAGATAGATACATAGATACATAGATA
>NW_008335241.1:4041-26615 GCF_000622305.1 Nannospalax galili
AGATAGATAGATAGATAGATAGATAGATAGATAGATGGATTATAGGTAGATAGATGATAGATAGATAGAGATAGATAGATAGATAGATACATAGATAGATAGATGGATAGAAAGATAGATTGATAGGTAGATGTAGAAATAGGTATTATGTGCATAGGTAGCTGATAGAGTGTATACGTTTTCATGACAGAAATGTCAGGGGCACACAGGATTGACAGCAGAGCTTTATTCAGTCCCACTGGCCCTCCCAAGGCCTCTCTCCCTGGTTTCTGGCATCTTATCCCGTGTCCTTAATGACTGTCCCCTGTGCCGTCATCTCTCTGGTCCTTGCCATTTCCACCTCTTCTTCGAATTCCATGTAATTAGATCTGCGATACCTCAAGGACCTCATTCTGGTCTCAGTCATCCCCATCAAGGTACCCATATCTAAATACATCACACAAGTGGTCAGTCGGGACCTTAGTCCAAGAATGTGGGACACAGTCCAATCCTTACCACCAGCCAAATGTCCCTGTCTCCCTCTGCTGCCCTCTGTCCGAGGCCTTTCAATACTGTAGCCGTTACCCTTCCATGAAGTCACTGAATTATGACCTTCAACCCTGGGAGGAGGAGCATAGAAGGTCGTGCTCCTACCTTATCTGAAATGTCCGAGTGTCAGACACTGAATATCATTTCCTCTGCTCATTTTTTCATCAGGGATGTCTAATCACTATGCTGACTCGGGCCCCTGTCCTGCTCCTGGGGTTAAGGATGAAAGAAATTGAAGACTGATTTCCAGCCTGTCCTCTCACCATCTTTTTACAAAGTGTCGCCATTGTGGGAGGTCAATTGTGATTGTAAAAAAATAATATAAAATAGAAGGAATGCAAATGTCCTGATCTTAATTGTAGCAATACCAACATCTTGGTTCCACTACTGGACATTATTTTGCCCCAAGGGCTTAGTCTTCCATGTGTCAGTGCTGAGAGAGAGAGGATTGGAATTTAAAAGACAGGGCCAATAAGGTACCTCACCTGTCACTGGGAGACTGAAGAAATTAAGATTGTTTTAATGAGACCTTTGCATGAGAATCATAGAGAGCACTCTTAGCCCCTCTGCACTCTGTCTCTACCTCTGTCTCACCCAGTACTGTCTCACTCAAGCCCCTGCCATTTGCTGTGATAGTGGTGATCAGAGACCAATCCACCAGACTACTGCCTTTTGTCTTTAAACCTACAAAGCAGTGAGCCACAGGAAACCACTCCATCTATCTGGTTAGGGTATGGGATGTTTAGGGTTACAGATTATTCTTGATTTGAATCAATACAAATACTGCTAGAATCTCTGCTAGAATCCCTTTTAACTGATTATGAATCTAAGACTACCTCAATTTTAAAGCAAGAGTGTTTGGAAATGAAGGGTTAATGAGTGTCACCTTGTCAGTTACGACATGAGCCTCAGAACCCTGACATCACAGGGGCAAGTCACCTTGACGACTGCTGAATCCTCAGACTTCAGTAGTTGGTTTCCTGACTGTTGAAGCCATTTTTTGGTGTTTAGTGCCAAGGACGCAAAAAAAGAAATTCAAATCCATTGAAAGACACTCCATAAAGACTTCACTGGAAAAGGTACTCTCTTAGTCACTGTTTTTGGTCCTCGTAGTGACAGATAGTCTCAGAAAATGTTCTTGTTTCCTTCAAATCATGTGAACTGACTCTTAACTGCAGTATGCCTTCATGGAAAGTAACTCCAGTAGTAATAATGTTTGGTTCTGTGCACTTTAAGAAATCAGGCTTCAGACTGCCAGGGAGATGGGCTCTGCGCTACATGGGAGAGTTCTGAAAGTTTACAGAAATGTCTGTCCTACTTCTGAGAGATTTTTCATTTTCTAGTTGTTTTACCTTGTAACCCGAGAGCCACTGTGAAAAAGATCATACTTCAGTCAAACATCTAAGGATTTCTTTCTATTTAAAAACGTTCTTGTGTTTTCGGTAATTATGTTATTTAGCATATATTTCCCCAAATTAAACATTGTTTTAGATAAAATGGCAATGTCTTTCCAAGAATCTCCATTTACTTGAATCTGTATGCCATCATGAAAACAAGTTTGAACTACATTTGACAAATATTCATGTCATGGTTCTACATATGATGGAATAGTCACTGTCTTGTTTCCCTTTTGGCCTTTTTGTTTCTCTGGATCTTAGTTGCTTGTTAAGTAAAAACTATTATTTCCATCTGAGTCTTCAAGCATACTGCCTATGGTGTAAACAATCTTTATGAAAATTCTACTTTATAAAGATAAAAATTTTAACATAATAGAAAAGCATGATCAAATTTCCTTAAAAACAGGAATAAGTATTTCTTTAAAACCAGTATACATATGTCCATGCATGCATACATTTCACAGACTGGAGGAATCTATGATCAAGGCATTCAGTGTCCCAAGGTCTTTGAGTTATTGAATATTCTCATTCCTTGATCTTCATGAAGTCTTGGGAATACCGTGTAGCCATACACTTAGCTTTTTCTTTGTGTCACAGTAGACTGAACTGTTCTCTTACCTTCAGCATCTTTTGCAGCTGGACGGGATGAGTGACTCACCGACCATCCCCTTCTGGTTCACTTGTGTTGAATAATTTTCTCCTTCTGTCATACTTTTCCAATTTCTGTATAAGTAAGAGTATAAATTCCATCACTGGCTCCAATTCTTCACTAGTTTCTTTTTCTAAAGGTTCTATACTTTCAACTTGATTGGTTGCCATTACTTCTCGCCAACAATTACATTTTTGACATTTTCAAACATCTCTAACACATCCATCACTACTTTTGCCTTGCGATCCTGCTGCTTCTCACTCTCTGTTTCCTTGGTGTCCTCCTCCACCTTCAACTCTGTCTCCTGTTTCTGTTCCTGGCCCTCCTGTCCTTTCCCTGCATCACTATGAACTACACCTACTTCCTGCCTCTTCTGCCTCCTCTATTTCTACATCATTCTGCTGATGACCTGTCTCCTCCACTCTTGCTGTCGCTGAACCACCTTACCCACTTCTTGTTCTTCATTCACACCACCTGGTGCTCTTTTTCCTTCATCGATTGTCTTCTAGGCTTAGCCTCTATTTTATTTATTTGTGCTGCAAATTCGATGCATGTAACTTCAAATAAAGAGTTCATTTTTCTCTGTGAATCTTCTACCAGCTTTTGGGTGGATGGGCCCATTCCTCCAGGAGCATAGAACAAATGGGGCTTTGTCTTAGTTCTTATATACTTCATTATCTCGGCATTATTCCATTTTTCTTGCAGCTGCCAAAGCTCAACCTTCTGTTCCAAAAGTAGAGGTTCGCCATCTCTGCACACAGGTGTCTCTTATCAGCCACACGGTTTCTCTCTTGTTCTGCCTGAATTTCGCGTTTTTGCTCAACTTCTTGGCACCTCTTTTCCCTTTCAGTAGCAACTGTAGATTCTTGCTTAAATGTTTAGGGTGCACATCAACAAGCCACATATTCGTGAGTTCCTTCCTTTCCCTTTCCATCATATTTTGATCCTGGATAAGATCTCTGCGTGCGCGTTCATTGGAGGCAGCTACAACCGAAGACTGTAGTGCTGGCTTTTTCATATCGTCATCCTCTGGGTCACTTTCCTGGGATGATTCTCTTCTTGTCTATTGCTCCCTGCCCGGCCTACTGACTGCCCCTTTCAAGACCTCTCTATTTGTTGGGGTTCCTCCTCCAGTGTCTGAGAATCCACGGCACACATCATTCGGATCGTGCTCAGTGAGCTTGCGGACGATCTCGTCTGTGTTCTTGAGGGTCCCTTTGGCCTTTTCTAGCTGCTCCTGCCAAGTTCTCAGGAGACCTCCGTCTTCTCTCTGCTTCAGGCTCGGCAAATGCACCACAGGCCTCTCAGAGGGACAGCCGGCCTCAGCCAATGATGCAGACTTCAGTTTTCGGGTCAACCAAATCAACTTTTAAATCTTCATTTCTGCCAACAGTGAGTTGTGATGACTTCTCCATGGACTGAGGATGCCACTTCTCTTTTTAATGAACCTTAGTCATTTCAGAACCCTCCACAGTTCCCATAATTCTGGTCACGTGGGCCGTGAGGTTTGCTCAGAGGTGCTCTAGTCTTGTTTTTCTTCTTTTCTACTTTTAACATTTTTACTGAATTTTTGTGCATTTCGCACAATTCATCTTAATTAAATTTAGAATCCCCCCACATCCCTGCTTCCCAGACCGCCCCGCCACTAGATCTCAAGTATTCTGTCATATATGATAAGTCCCATCCAGTCAAGCAAATCCATCCAGGTGTCCCTTGGTGCAAGTTCATCTACTGGAGTCTAGTCAGCCTATGTAGAGTCACGCCCTTAAGGAAGAGCTACCCTTCCTCACCTCACAGTAAGCATTTGCCAGTAGCTCCTTGCCTAGGGTTGGGGCCTGCTGCCCGTTTCCCCCACTCTATGCTGGATTTTTGTCTGATTGAGTCTGCATGTGTCTGTGCATCCTGTCAGCATTGCTGCAAGTTTCCAGTGGCCTGACAGCCTCTTTTCCTTATGCTCACACACCACCCCTGCCTCTTACAATCTTCCAGCCCCTCTTCTACGATGGTTCTTTCCCAGGCCTTCCAAGCAAGGGCAGTTTAAGTCAGTCATTCTTCTAATCTCTCTGAATTCCCCCAGAGTGACAGTCTCTGGCTCTAATCTGGGTACAGCATTCACATTGTTTGGGTGTCAGGTAGTTAGAGTGGGTCCCCTGGGTTTTGGGTTTCAGGGTCCTAATGTGAGGGACTTCTGCCTGCTCTCTGTATCATCTGACATAGTCTTAGTTGAAGGCATCAAGGTGTGAGAGTGTTTGGGTCATTCTGCTTATCACTGTCTTTTACACAGCAGTCCATCATTGCACACAGATTGTTTCTCTCCTGGTTAATAATGACCTCCACATTGCTACCCCACTGGGCAATTCTGAGAATTCATATGCCTTGGCCTTGCAGCATTTGGCATAGCTAATAGCACAGTATGTGTGACACTCTCAACTACTGGCATTTCTCTTCTCAGATAGTTGGAGATGTATTTGCTGCTTTCTCCTTTTCCTGTCTGTTAGGGTCTGTCAGTCTCAGAACTCGAATCTGTTCTCTGTACAGCTTCTGAAATGAACTCATCTGTTTTATTAGGTTTGAAGCTATTGCCCAGTGAAGTCTTAAAATGGGAATTGGGCTTCTAGGATTAGCATCCTATCACTTCAAATTTTGCATAAAATTCTCCCCTGTTGACCATTGACTGTTTGTTCTTTTAGTGTTTGTAGTCGGTACGTACTTTGCAGTCTCCAAATTATCAAGGAATTTGTAGTGCCCCATCCCTATGGGTCAAAGGGAAATACTTCCTTTGTTTTTGAAAATATTTTGATGTCTTATTCATTCAACAATAATTAGAACAGGTCACAACCTGCCCTGTGATCCTGTTGATGACAACATTAAGAATCAATAGAAGTAGAATGGGTGGTACGTACTTTGCAGCCTCCAAATGATCAAGGAATTTGTAGTGCCCAGTCCCTATGGGTCAAAGGGAAATACTTCCTTTGTTTTTGAAAATATTTTGATGTCTTATTCATTCAACAATAATTAGAACAGGTCACAACCTGCCCTGTGATCCTGTTGATGACAACATTAAGAATCAATAGAAGTAGAATGGGAGAATTGACTCAGTGGTTTAGAGAGCTTGCTGATCTTCCAGAGGATGCAAGCTCAATTCCCAGCACCCACATCAGGCACCTTGCAACTGCCTGTATCTATAGTTCCAGGGAATCAGATACACTTTTCAAGCTTCCACTGACAATTGTGTATGTGGTACATGTGCACACACATACACATATATACATGTGATTTTAAAATTATGAATAGAGGCATCTGGATTTGGTGATCTTGTCTGTAATATCACCTTTTAAGAGGCTTAAGCTACTGTCACCAAAAGGACCTTGGTTATTAAGTGGGAGCAGTCACAAAGGGGAACCTAGTAGCATGAACCTGTGTATAAATTTTACTAGGGTATATTTTCCCTATTTACCGGTAGATTGATTCATAAGTATATAGTAAAATTATCCTCTGATCCCAAAGTAAAATCACCATACCCATTGAAAAGCTGATGGCCATGGAAAAAAAGGTGCCAAGTGTGGACTATGAGGGAGTTCATTCAGAGAGTAATGCTCCTAGGCTGTGGCATTAGAAGGTAGATAAGGAGGCATTGGGACCCAGTGGGTCTGAGCTGGGTTTGGCTATTAGTCTGCCTGATTTCCTATCCTGTCCGTTTGCTTTGGGCTACCTACCATTTCAAAAGTTTACTCAGTTACCAGTGGGGCAAATAAAGAATTCCTGATGCTATTTGATGATTAAATGAAATGATGTTCATAGAATATTTTAAAATATTCTTATCAAATGTCAGGTACCAGGTAATACAGAACATAATGTGCACAGCACTTTTGAATGACTTTATTGTTTTGCTTTAAGAAAGCACAGCATCTGAGTACTTTATTCAAATAGAGGGACACTTTTCCAAATGCGTTTTACTTTCTTCATAAGTAGTTTATTTTTAAAGCAGTATCTCTCAAATGCAAAGTAAAATCAATACTGAATAGTTAACTCACAACATTAGGACAGACTGCCTAGAGCTCTTAGTACCCATTTAAAATTTGAGTGCCTCTGTGGATTCGCTTCCTTCAGCACAAGCATAGTTGTAGTCCACCTACCCATGGCCTGAGTTGTGTCTAGGAAAGAACAGGTGAGTGAGGCCTGCTCTGTTTGGAGGAGGATGAACGGTGCTTTACCATGTGAACAGTGGTCCCTCATTTAAAACCAAACTAACAGAGGTCTTGTTTGACTCACTTTTAGGTATAACCTAACCCGTAAGATAAAATACGTCATCCCACTGATTTCCCTGTGGATTGATGGATCCGTGGTTACAGACTTGATGGGTCCCAATCATTACCGGAAATCCATTTTCTTGGGCTGGCCCATGGAGAACTTCATAGCCACCTTTCGGTAAGACTCAAAGCTTTTCCCTGTGTTGACATACACTGCCTGTGGTAGGACACAGTCAGCTTGACCTTATCCAGCACAGACTGAAAATCTGAATGTATAGACTTTTTCTCAGAGCATTCGAACAATAAATACCTGTTTTAGTCTGAGTGTAAAAAGTCAACTAAAGTTTTAACTCACTGAATTGTCACTTTTGTGTATCACCCCAACCCCCAGAGAGATCCTACATGAAAATATGTCTAAATGGATCAACGGGGGTAGTACTGGGGTCTGTTAATTGTTGATCCCTGCTGTTTCAGGGAGGCTCCTGATGTGCCTTGTGATGAAAGTGGATCTCTAGGTTCTGTGGAAAGAAATTGAGAGCACGGCTCTGGCCCCTTTCCAGTGTCGTTATCCAAAGTCATCAGGTGTTAAGTTTTGACACTGTCTATGTATGCATCTTTTCAGTAGCACTGAGTAGGACAGTTAGGTTTGTAAACTTCCTCTTGTACTCCCAAATAATGTCTGAAATCAATAGTGCTTTATATACAAAATGCTCATATGCCTGCATGTCTCTGCTCCAGATGATCAGGTCTGGGTTCTGCAAACAACATGGTGTCTTTTAATAGTCTGAAACAGTGTCAGTTTTGTTGGGTGCAGGGAAGTTTTCAGTGCATTCTTAGGCTGGCATTTAAGGATTATTTTTCAGTGCGTGGAACCCCTGAAGTGCAATTGTTCCATTCACAGTGGTTTTGAGTTACCAGACGTCATCATTGTCTATTATTTTGGGGCTGCATGTATTCGAAAACACTCTCTTAGAAAATGTAGTAAGCAATAAATCTATCCTATAACCCTTTAAATAATGTATTCACTGACATGGTGATGTAGCTAAGAGACTAAATAGAAATAAAGGAGAAGGCAATTTATTCTTGAGTAGAGAAACAGTCATGAAAATTAAATATTCTAGGAACTATTATGCTGTTAAATCTGCAGTTCACGTGCAGTCATAAGAGTGTTTTGTATGTCTCTAAATGAGATTATCTTTTCTCATCTAATTGAATATCCATATTTTGCATTTATGTACGATTTGATATGAATAACTGTATTCATTTAGTTGCATAGCATTTCAGTCTGAAAGAACAATATGAGACTGAATTAACCATCTTATCTATAGTGAAACCAAAGTTTAGACAGCTGCTGCACTTGGCTGAGATTAGATGGTTTGCACCCAACGCTGCATTCAACCAGTTTCCACACTAGAGTCTTCTTCCATCACTGTAAGGTCACCTTTAAAGAGAGGAGGTCTGCCAGAAATCTAGTTATCGGGAGGATATTACTTAACACCTGTATTTACATTGACAGCCATGGCCTTCTAAAACTTTGGTCATGAAAGCAGTTTTTAAGCTATTGTGAAAAATTTAATATAATTGTATTTACCCTCACTTTTACATTACAGATCTTCAAACAAAAAGAGAAAATGGCATTCTGTTCTCAAAGGTATTTTGCAAGTATTAATTTGAAATTATTAACGGCAGCCTTCAATCCAATGGCCTAGCCTACCCTACCCCTTTTTATATAGAAATTGTTACATTAGTGTTAAATATCTTCTTGGTTAGAAATTCCCTGGCAATTACTATAATTTCTCTAATTAACATATATTTTGTGTATTTTTGAGGGGTTGTGAGCTGTCCCTTTCCTTATTTAGTCCTTTCCAACCTAGTCTCAAACCTTATACTGAATTACTATCGATGCAATATCAAGCTGTGCAGTACTTAAAGCTGCTGCTGCCTTTCATCCTTGACCCATGCTTTGAGGGCTGGGTCTGCTTCTCAGTTCTCTAAACCAAGAGTAACATGTCATGCTCCTCCAAGACATTCTTTCCTTTGTTCAGACACAGAATTGATGATGTTGAAAGAATCAATTTGCATTTAAAATGTTGACAACCTTTATCAATGTGAAAATAAGCCACTTCATTTTACACTGTTTGTATTATTATTTATTTGATTAGATGTATTGATCAAAAGAAGGAGACACAAGACAAGAAGAGTGTCGAGGTGGAGATCCTCACAGAGGACATCCTGTGCTGGAACACAGTATGTGTCCACCAGACAAAACATGACACTGCAAGACACTGACTGAGGGAGCAAAGCACCAGGCAGTGGGAGGGGAAGCCTGGGAGGTGTGAGGATGAGGAGGGGAGCAGAGAAGGGATTGAGGGAGAAGGAGAGTGGGAGATTGAACCTCAGATATTGCTGCTTAGAAAACTTCATCATCATGCATGTGTCTATTCCTTGTGTAAGAAATGTGTGTTCTAGTTCATGTGAAGCCAAGTGTAAGCTTGCTGACTGCAGTCCTAGGCTTAGAAACACGCTTCATATCAGTGACCATAAATTGAAGGTGGTGATTTTATAAAGTCATTTTCTCAGGCAGGTATATCTTGACTATTTGTTGCAACTTTGTGATGCGACATTTTAATAATTTAAAATATTTTTCGTTATAAAGAAAAATATGCTACAGTGTGCAAAAGAATCCAACCAATGACGTCCTCTCTAGCAGTGTTCAGCTTCCCTGTTTTCTTTGTGATATGTTTTCCTTTTTGTGTAACTAAGTCTCTTTTTCTACATACGTGCACAGCTACTCTGGGTGATCTGATATGCTCTTTATCCTTAAGTGCTTATGTAGCTCCTGACCACAAGAACATCCTCTTATATAACTGCTATTCAGTTATCAAGTTCTCAAACATTAACATTGGATTATGTGTTTTCTGGTGTGTGTGTGTGTGTGTGTGTGTGTGTTCCCTTATGCATGTGCATGGTGCTGAGGATTAAATCCAGAGCCACACACACATGTGCTACAAAATGGCTTGATCACAGAGACACATTGAGATCCAGGATAAAATTTAAACTGAGTATTTAAATTCCACAGTTACCGAATACTGCAGCAGTGTCCAGTTCCGGGATCCATACCTGTATTGTACCTATGTGTGAAGTCAGATTGACAGGACTGAGGGATTTTCCTTCTGAAAGAACATCAGAATTTATTTGAGCTGGTTGGAATCACACTTCCAGATCAGCTTGTGTTAGATTAGTTTAAATGCTATTGAGGAAAATAAGACCATGCAGTACTGAAATTGCCTAATCCTTAGTTTCTACAGTTGTAGCACAGTAACCAGACATTGATTCTGAACAAGATATTTAAATGTGTTATGGCATTTTTGCTTTGCACAGCAACTCTCGTTTTTAACACATAGTATTGGAAGACAAAGAGTAAAACCTTTTCTGTCCCAAAGGGAATCCATGAGGAGGCCCTCACCTGTCTTCCCGTTCCAGATGTGATCCCATAGGGACAAGAGCAGACCGTCGTGTAGTGACATGTTCTCTAGCCTCTCCCTGCTCAGTTGCAGTTGTGCCAGATGCTTATGTTCAGATTTCTGATAGACATCAGCTGACATCTTCAAAGTTCAATTTGTCTTAGATTCATAAATATTATGCTATATATAGCACATGTGAAATTAATGAATGTAAATATAAATTATGAAATTTATGAAAAGGTTTCCAGTTAGCATTTTATGTTTGTTAGGAGTATTGTGTGGAGGGATTCCTGCTACTGTCTTCTCTAAGTGCTTTTTATCAGAAGCTCCTTCTCCTTTTGCAGATGCATCTGATATTGTAAACCATCTGAGTAATAACCATTCTTGTCCATTTCTCGTCATAGTCTGTGGTAATGTTCTGGAATTCTGATATCAGAGGTATCAGCTCAGAATCCTGTCATGTTCAGCTTCTCCTCCATAAATTGTGTCCTATTTCTGTGGGCCAGTTTCTGACAGTGAGGTACAGTAGGAAGCTCCTACTAAATTGTATCTTAATTATTGGCTGAGTTACCAATGGAGCTTTATGAACATCTTCATTCTGGATTTGTAGATTCATCGTGTCAATAAAATTCAACAAGGGAAACATAATCATGAAGCCAGAAACAGAGAATTCCTCACTTCAGCATGTTTTTGAATTAAGCTGTGATTACGCTAACAGGACCAGTATCATATATTAGTACATGATTCAACATCGTGTTTAATCAATACAGATTATATGTACCAGAACCTGTGACAAGCAGAGAAACACATCCATTCTATAAACACCACATGAAAAGAGAAGGAAAGCCTCCATCTCTCTCCTTCTACAGCCTCCCTCCCATTGTGCAAGCAGTTTCTGTGTATGAAACGTCAGCTCCTGTGCCAGCTCTAATTCCATGGCCCTATCATTTTTAAAGAAAAATTGTTTGCATTCCTGTGTGTGTGTGTGTCCCTGTGTGTTCATATGCATGCAGAGCACTCACACATACTATAGTGTGCATGTGGATGTCAGAGACAAGCAAGTTGGGCCTTGGAAGAAGTGCAAGTTGTCAGACCCAAACTCAGATTATAAGTTTGGGTAACCATCGTCTCTACTTTCTGAGCCATCTCTCAAACCCCTGTGGTCCGCTTCTTCATTACCCCTTTAATGTTATATACACAAAAGGAAAAAAGTTCAAGACTGTGCCTTGTGTTTGCTGTAGTTGATTAGTAACCCAAACAGACTTTCGTTGTAGAATGCAGGCAACAACTAAACAATAACTGTTAAGTCATGGGAGTTTGTAAAATGCAGTAGTAATATTTTTCTCTATCTTTTAGTCTCTCACAGTAACATCAACAAATCAGGAAACTGTGAATGACATTATCGAGAAGATACGACCGTTGCTAGGAACACCGGTAAGTGCAGCGTCAGCTCCTTTGAGTAAGATGTCAGAATTTTTGTGGTCTCTCTGTGTGTAAAAATATTACGCAAGACATGTAACTATTGTATGTCTCAAAGGCAGGTTTTGTCACCCTCATTTCAAGAAGTAAAGCCAGTTAACATACTACGATGGTCTACATATGGGCAGTGTTCCTTCATTCTCATGGTAAATTTCATGCTTCTAAAGTGACGAATTATTGAAATCAGTCTGAACTTCTAGAGTGCATGTAAGAACATGCATTATGATTTGTATGTTTTATATGCATGCTCATACATGCAATGTATGTATGCATGTGCACACATTATGAATAGTATACAAAATTATTTATTGAAATCCCAACTTCTTTTTGACATTCTCTCTTTATCTTCTTTCGACTTTCCTTTTATTCATTTATTTCCTTTTATTTATTTATTCGTATCATCCCTCAGGATACAGCCTCCATCTTAGGATTTTTGAAAGAATTATGTTGATATGCATTTTAGCAGTAGAAAATGTGACTAGGGAGCTATTCCCAGGATACTGGTCCTGAGGATGTGATACATGATGCATGGATGAATTATTATTTATTTACCATAAGAATGAGTGTACATTGGTGTGGGAGAGCATGGTAAGTGAATGTGAACGCATGCCACGGTTATGTGTGCAGGTCATCAGAAACCTTAGTAGAGTCAGTTCTCTCCATCATCCATTATTTGGGTACAAGGACTACACTCAGTTCCGCAGGCTTTCCAACACACAGCTTCACACACTGAGACATACAGACCATGAATCTTAGGTGCTTTTTTTTTTCACACAACGTTCATCCTGTTTTGCTTTTCAGTCTGTCTCCCTTTGAATGTGATGGGACTGCAAATGTTTGAAACTTTTGATAGTAGACATGGCATATTTGAGGATAAAGATAAGAATTCCAAACAGAAATGAGGAAAGTGCAAGGGCTGAAATCTCATATGGTGTCGATACGGTCAGAAAACCCCACTTCCATAGCATAGGGTCTTATATAAAATTCTGTCTCATTGTGAAAATTCATTGCTGAGGTTCCGATGCCTTTCAAGTGTTACCTTGCTCAGGGAAGATAGTTATGGGGTGAGTGTGTGTGTGTGTGTGTGTGTGTGTGTGTGTGTGTGTGTGTGTGTGTGAATAAGTTGTCTGGACAGGAATATTGAAGGTAAATCTTTGTCTTTTTAAAGGTATAGGAAATGGGTATGGAGGATCTTTAGATGAAGTTTTCTTCCCCAGATACAAGAAATACAGTGATTTCTAGAGTGTCACAAGACAATGACAGGATGACTGCATTGAGACTCCACAAGTCTATGCTCCTGAGAAAGGAGAAGGCAGAACATTGGGGTCACTGCTGAGCCAGAGAAGGGGACAGCAGTTGCAGTTATGATGCCAACATTGATAACTCAAAATCATGGCCACCTTTTAGAACAACAGTTTCTGTTTTCAGTTCTAGAAACATGGAGATGGAGAGGAAATGTATCTTCAGGTGTCTGCTGTGAAAGATAATTTACAATGCTTATTTTAAAATTATTTTCATTTATTTGTTCTTTGTCTCCCAGAATGCTGAGGAACAATATCAACAGTGGTTTTCTTCTAGTGAGAAAGAAGCTCCATTTCCACGCCTAGGTAAGGACAGAAATCTAAAGCAGGACTAAGTGATGGCTGGGCCTTCTCTCAGTGCAAAACAAAACACAGGTATTCACATTCTGATTGTTAAAATCTAGCTAACTCTCCAGGCTGATCCAGAGTGAATACAGCATGTTCATGGCTTAGTCCTGGGGCAGGGAGTGGTGGTGGGGGGTTACAGAGTGGATGGGCTTAAATATTTCCTAACTGTTGTATTTTGTATAATTGTTGCTAAAGGTTTTGATGAATAGGCTATGCCTGTTATTAATTCTTTGTCAGAATAATTCAGCTCCAAGAATCAGTTATTGGTTCTCAGTTGTCTTCACTGTGGTGGACTGAAAAAAACCATTTGGACAAGGATGGATGTGGATCAGCAGTGACCCTGCACTGACACTAAAGTGAGGGAACCTGTGGAACAGTGTCTCTGTTTTTTTGGATTTCCCCATTTCCTGATTCTGGCAACAAATCTTTGAGGACTTTTGGTCACAATCAGACAGATGGCAAATGATGGGAAACTGGCATTCTAAGATTTCTTAGGAAATGTTCAATCTTAGTCTTAGAATAGAGGGACTATTCTGTCATCTGGACCCAGGGCACAGCTGAGGACAACATGCGCACACTCAGCTGATGATGCTTTGGGGATGGTTTGAGATGAGATGTTGGGACGTAGTCAGGCTGGCCTTAAGCTTTCTACGTTTCCACCTCAGCCTAGAAGAATGTGGGAAATCACCTGTGACATTATGGTTTTTGTATTATCGACAGCACTGTAAAATTTGGAGAGCCGTAAATCAAGTGCAGGAGAAAGCAGATAGAAGCAGGAAGTGTCTATGTTGTTGTTTTTTGAGAGTTTCATATATGCGTATTATATTTGCAGTTTCCACCCTTCCTGCCTCCTCCACCTCCTTTCATGTCCCCTTTACAATTTCTTGTTCTCATCTTTGATTTTTGCTTCATATACATATATATGTGTATGTGTATGTGTATATATATATATATATACATATATACACAAATATGCAGACAGAAGCATTGCATCTCTACCAAATGGGAAGAAAAATCAAGGGTTCTCCAGGTTATAGCAGTGATAAGCGAAAAGGGGAAGAAAGGGCGATTTCACTTAGTTCCTTGAGAAAGGGAAATCCATTTATTTGCAGAGTACAGGGTCTTAGAATTTGTGTAGAGGTCATAACTGAATTGTGAAAGAATAAACCGAAATCTAGACTATAACCGCAGATACGTCCGGGGCTGGTCTTGTTTCCCACAAACCCCGTTTTGCTGGTTTCCTCTGTCTTTGCAGTGCCCTGCAGCTTCCCCTGGTTCAGTGTCAGAGGAAAAGCCGTGCAGGGACGCCAAAGAAGACCACTCCAGTCCTACTGAGAAGCCTGGCCTCAGACCTGACAGAGGGAAATGAACTCTCTCTCTAAACCTCCAGGTGCCATGTGTGGGAAAGACTGATCAGACCAATTTAGCATTATCGAGATAAACCACATTGAAATTGGTATCTTTCTTTTATGACAAATCTTAGGGATGATGAATATAGGGCTAGAAGGCTCGATGGAATGTCAGTGCGAAACAGAAGACGGCAGAGTGTGTCGAAAGGAAGTGTAGCCAATGATCCACCAGATAACGTTTTGTGGTCTGTGCGTTCCAAAGAAGGCCACTGATTTGTCCTCTGTATCCTCTGTATTTTAAAATTCTTCTTGACCAGAGTCTCCCTAATGAACAATTCTTTTGTTCTGTGGATACACTGTCTTCTCTGTTCCAGAAATCCTAGGAGAATTCTCGCTCACACCAGTGTCTCTACATGCTCACAAAGAGTTCGGTTTGAGCTCTATTATCTTCAGTATTAACATTAGTCTATATTTGAATTTTCTCCATTTAGGGCACGAGAATCTATTTGTCATCCAAATGACTGGCCTACGAAATGATGCCTTCACACCTCTTGGTGCCAGTGATTTGACCTCTCACCTAGACCTTCGAAAGTTGGTCCTGGAGCAGCAGTGTCCCTATGCCCCAGGACGGTTCACTCTGAAGCCCAGGGACTCAACCAGAAGTCATCAGCAGAACCGTGAGTCCCTTTCCTCCCATCAGGATGTGCCCATCTCAGTCCCATCTCCATTGCTGACCAAACTTACAAGGCACAGTGATGTTCTTCAGACAGGAAGAGCGGACAGTATGCACCAAAAACATTACGCCCTAGTGAAATCTGAAAGATCTGATGTCCATTCCTACCTGGTCTCTACAGATCTTTTAATTTCCTAGACCAATAGTTGCTTCTTTGAATTCGTGTGGGCTGTTTAAATGTATAGTTATGGCAGCATACTTTTTTATGATTTTAATACAAGTTGCTACCAACAAATATGTAAGATATGGCAGATTATGCATTTGTTCAAAGCACTTTGATTTAAGCATAAAACATTTAAATGGCACGAGTTTGTGCCTAAGATCCAAGGAGTCACCTACTACTTTATAGCAGCCCTCTCTAATTAGAATCCACTCTTCCTCTGTTGCAGATGGGCTAGGGCACAATCTCCTGTAAATGGCACTGTGTAAAACCAGGATAATGTTCTTAAATTAAGATCAATCTTGTTCCATTGAAAGGACTCTCCCAAGTGTCTTCTAGCACTGTAGTATGTATTCTTTCTTAATTTCATACACTGACTCTCCTTTGAGTCTATTTTATGGTGGTTGTGTTCACAGTTTTGGTTTAAAATTTGGTTTAAATTTACATAAAAGTCTTTACATGTTCACAAGTTATTGCATGAGCAGCATAATCTTCAACACAGTATTTGAAAAACATGTCCAATTCAGGACAAAAAAGATTCGTGCTTCCCGTCTGGCTTTTTTCTTCTTTTTTATATTTTTGGAAGATTCCCAGTTAGTTTCAGACTTGGTCTGTGATGGACACACACCATTATTTTAGTGTTTGAATTGGATTTATCTGTGTCTTGTAGCATCAGTGCACTTGGGAAGAGCTCTTGTCAGAATCAGTTTTTGATAAGGTAAAGATGGCTCAATAGAAATAGCAGGTGGAAGGGTCTTGACAGGCTGGTTACTTTTGACAGGGGCTTCAGCTGGATCAGTAGTCCTTATGGTCTTCAAGGAAAAAGATTTTTTCTGCTTTGGACAGGCTTCAGAGGTACTCACTGGAAGCTCTTCTCTAATGTCCTTTTCTAATTCTTCTCCACCTGGCTTCTTCTTTTTCTTTTTCGTTTCCCAGTTGGAAGAGCTCCCTCTCCTTTCTCTTTGCCATCATCTGAAACCTTTCAATCATTGGGTATTGGTGAAGCTCTTTCTTCATCTACCCAATTCCCCCATTCTTCTGCTGGTGCATTGTATTCAGAGCTGGAGTCAGCAGAAGACTCCTTCTCCTTTCTCTTTACCATCATCTGAAACCTTTTTGATCATTAGGAATTGGTGAAGCTCTTTCTTCATCTACCCAATTCCCCCACTCTTCTGCTGGTGCACTGCATTCAGAGCTGGAGTCAGCAGAAGACAGCCTGTTTAACCCAGACTGTTCATCATAGCTATAGTTGATTGTGGCAACTGTCCCACTGATCATCTGAAGAAACTGGTTCAGCAGTAGACCCAATGCCAGAAAATAGTGAGTGATCACTCCAGTTCCCTCCCCAGGTTTTCCATTCACATCACCAGTGTCTGTCCAAGGTGATGGCTCCCACCTGACCTGATCTGTGAGGATTGTTTCCAGGCTTTTCATTCGCGCCTCCTCCATTAACAGTAAAATTTCCATTCCATTCTGAAGAAATCGGAAGTGTAGAGCCTCCTTTTCCAGATTATAGTTGCTAACTTGTACATTTAGATGGGAATCACCTCCATTCTTCTTGGAACCAACAGGAGACGATGCAGCTGGAAGTTGCTTGGTGGTAACCGTGATGGTATTTTCTATCCCAGGGATAGGGGAATCCAATGAACGAGACTCAGCACTTTCTCACGTTTCCACGTCGTTTCTCACTGTGACTAATGTAGTTTCCCAGGCTCCTTGTCAACTTCCTTCCGTCATGGCGTGAGCCATTTTGCACTGCTTTAGCATCTGACTTTGATTTCTTCTTATTTTTCTTCCACTTTTCATTTTTCTTGTCTGTCTCTGGTGGCTGCTTTGCTGCCAAACTCAGGGAGTTGGAACAGTTCCATCCTCAGCCACTTCAAAGGTCTGCCCCTTAGGTTTGGGTTCCACAGCTTCTTCCGTCTCATCTTCTCCTCACTTGGGAGATTCTTCAGCGGGGTTGAGAGTTGCAGGCAGGTCCACCTCCAACTTCTCTTGGCCCAGCCACAGCCTGCAGGGACACAGTGTCTCCAGAGGCGCCACCTCCAGGCTCGCCGAACTCCCCCAACAATGGTGGCACCTTCTATTTCTTCTTAATCTCTGGCTTCTGAGGGCGCTGCTGATCTAGCAGAGGGCCCGTATTCGTTTTCCAGCAGCCGCATTGCAACTAACAACTGTCTGCAGCTCCAGCCCAAGGGGACCTGAAACCGTGTCCTGACCTCCTTGGGCTCTGCAGGACAACGGTGCACTTATATCCATGCAGGCAGTACGCTCATACACGTAAAGTAAAGATAATGAATAAAAAGTTTTAAAAGAATTATAAAACAAAACCAAATTAGGCAGAGACATAATAAGAAAGTTGATAATTACAGAATTCTGCTCGATTTGAGCTCTAATATGTAAAGCTTTCGAAAAGGGATATGCTCATGAAATGATGCTCTAATCACTGGAAGAGTTGAATTACATCAGGCCTCTAGATTGAGTCACTGTACAAGTCTGTGGAAAAATATATTAGCTATGGGAAATAGTAGACTCCAATTGAGTGATCTTCTGTCTCCACGTTTTTACAAAAGGCACCCTATAAAGTGAAAACTGTCTGATAAATTTAAGTGAGTTAAATGACTGCATGTAATGATCTCCTTTATTCACAGCATCAGAGAGAGGAGTCAACAGAATATACTCTTTGATAAATCGAATCTTTCGGAGAGGCTCTCGCACCCGCAGTGAGCGCCCACACTCACCAGCCCCCATCACAGGCTGTCTCTTTGGAAAGAGGCTTGGGGATATCTGTGAGGATGGCAATCTGCCTACAGCAATTCTGGTAGGCCTCGTTCTGTTCTTCCTCTGCCATCCTGAGCCCAAATTTGTCTTTGAGTGGTCCTGTGTCCTCAGTCATTTTGAAGTCCACACTGAGGAATGCCAACTACTTGTAGTGATGGGAAACCTCTGAAAATAATACTTCTAATACAGAAATCGAGTCACTGGAGGAGGGGTTCCAAATTTGATTACGATGTATTAAACGAAATGCACAAAAACTCAGTAAAAATATGAAATACTGAAAAGTCAAAGTCAGGTTTTCCTGAGTCTTAGGAAACACGAATACCAGGGAAGAGCACAGTTGTTGGTTCCACGTATTTCAGCAAAGACGCACATTCACCTCTCAGATGAGGGCAGAGGTCACTGGCTAGGACCCTCTGAGTCCTTCTCTGCCTCACATTCCCTTCCAGCTTTTTCCTTGAGCTCCGCACTAGTCTCATGTCTCCTTTCATGGACATTGTTTTTGATACTGCACTTCCTAATGACATACCACATCTGTCATACTGGATGTGCATTTCAAGTTCATAAACATAAAAATATTTCTTTTGGTATGCAATAACCCTATAATTATGACACATTTTGTCAAAAGAATGGCCCAGGTACTTGCCTGTGTTATTTCAAACCAGGTTACCCAGTACTTGAAACATTTATTGCAACCCAGTATTTGTCTAAGCACTATGCTCAGCATTGGGAATTTCTTCTGCGTGTTAGCAAGTTTATCATCACATTAGGCATGTCATCGTTACTGGCTTTCACCCTGCACATTTTACAGAAACCTTCCATTCTAGTCATGAGCATCATCAGCCCAGTTCCACAAAATAAATAAAGAAAACCTCAGAGAGCTTGTATGTGGGTACATAAGGCTACATAGTAAATCAGTGCCATGATAGATAGCAATTCCCTGCCTTTCTGACTCTGACAGCGGCTTTCTACCCAGAAAAGGAAAACAAGAAGAATGGATAGAAAGAAATTGAAGGTTGAATGAAAGGAAATACAATCAGAAAAAGTTTCCTCAAGGACACAGATTGAAGCTTCACTTTATAAGAAACCAGAACATACAGGAAGTAGATATGGGTTTGTGTCACTTAAGGTGGATAAGCCAATGAGAAATGAGACTGCCACACATGGGAAGGACATTCATGTGGCTGACAGTAAGGAGAGAGACGACCATTCATTCCCATGTTGTGTGTTTCAGTCACATTCATCAAATCACTACAGAGGAAAATCTAATTGACACATGCTCTCGGGGTTTGAGGATGACAAGTTAGAGTGCCTTGAGGGGCAGCGCTGAGAACATAGATTTAGAACAATAAGTACAATTCGATTTCTGCTTCATTCCTCCCAGCTCTAGCACTGCTCCCTTACATAGCACTGCTCTGGTTCCCAACTAGGGGTCAAATTGTCTGCTTCCCTGCGGCTGTGGAGCAACAGGTGCCTTTCTTTTTCACTCAGGATATGCTCTCTTTGATCGATGACAAAGGACCTACCACTGAAGGAATATTCAGGAAGACACCCAGTATCAAAGCATGTGGAGCCCTAAAGGAAAGGCTGGATTCAGGAGAAGAAGTGGACCTGAGCCAAGAGCCCATCCTCGTCGTGTCTTCTGTCCTGAAGGTAGAGACGTTTCAAGCATCATCTATACTTAACAACTTCTGTAGATACAGGAACATTTTCTTTCATCATGATTACCCTGAAATAATAAGTCATGAAAGATTAAATATGACAAGCTGAAAGATTCCTCACAAGCTTATAATTAAAGCAATCTACATTTGAGGTTAAAAGCCATATTGGTTATATGTGACTTACTTTCCAGTTTTACAGCACCCTGTAATTTTACTCCTGAAAAACCCAGGCGTGATAGTAACACACTTATGAATAAAATATGCAGTACAAAACGATCCTGTTGAATGCTTACCAAACCAAGTATCATGCATATAATACACAATTTTCTTTTTAATCATAGTAAAATTTGTTTAATAAAAATAATTGAAAACTATACTGGTTTGGCATACTTAGCCAACATTTGTCTTAGAATCGATCAAAACCTGCTGCAGGAGGATCCCAAGTTTTTCATCCATTTATCTTCATTCCTACCCCTATTGAACCACCTTTGCTTCAGATGTGGCCCTACATGTCTGCACCATCTGTGTCCATCATTCCCACTTTTGGAGTCCTTTGTTAGTGTTGGCCATGCTTCATCACCACCCCATCCTGTAACATAAGAAGCATCTTTGTCTGCACGAGTTATCTGAAAAGTGTGACTTCAAACCTGGGTGAAAATGTCATAGATTTTAGAGTTCTGAAATTTAAATGACTTTTGCAAAAAAAAAAAAAAAAAAGGAGTTTTTAATGATAAAGGTAAGTCACAGATAACTACGTAGATTTATGGAAACTGGGATGTTAGCGCACACAAAGACTTATCTGTCAACAGCTCCATGTCATGTAATCATATTGTAATGAGTGCCAAACATCTCCGAAAATTATTAGGAATCTTTTACACATTTCTTTCCTTATTTCCATTAATGTTGAGCTACATGATATGTATCCTCAGTTGAGTAACTGCTTACAGCAGACCAAGTATTACATATTGGGCATCCAAATGAATTAGGCGTTGTCCTCTCTGAGAAACACATGTGAAATAAATGTGGTTTTCTAGTAAGAATAGAATTGCGTATCATCATGACTAAAGAAAGATCCTGACTGAACAAATGCACCATGATGACCTTTCCGTTGATCTACTTACAAGCAGTGACCTAACACAAAATACTTCTGGCATATTTTGCTGGGTCAAGTTCTGAGTTCATTACCAACAGCCTCGAAGTACTTTGGCGCTCTAGGTCATGTAAGGTTGGTGACATACAGCAAGTGTACTACAGACTCTTCCCTTCAAGGACCTTCAGAACAAGTCAGGGCTCTAGTGCTCTCTGTCTCCAAGCATTGGGACCCCTCCCTGGGACGGAAAGCTGTACAACCCTCACTATCAAGTTGGGTTTTTTTTGTCCCCACATCATGTTAATGGTATAAGGGGAGTGGGAATTTATTTGTTTTATTTAATGCTGTATTCCCAGTACTTGAATCCATGCCTGCTACGTGAATCGGGACAAAATTATTATAATGAGTGAGCAGTTACTGCATTATAGTCATGAGACTTCCCAGGAGGAATGTTTTCAGTATGCTAACAGGAAGAGGTTTGGGGCACTGTCTAGAGTCAGTAGTAGAACCAAGGTGCATAGTTGGGAGTTAACAAAGCAATAGGATATCTTTGTTTTTGGAGAAATAAAAGTTCCCCTCATTTAAAATTGTTTTCCGTTGTTACTGAATATGTTAAAGCTGTCATGAAATGCTTCTTCTAATCATGTGGTTAATAAATAAAATAATAAATAAATAAATAAATGCAATCTAAAGAAAAAAAATGTTTTCTGATTTTCAGCTTTTTAAATACAAGGTTCTGCTCTGTTGCCCAAGCTGATCTCTACATTGAGGTTGTCCTGCTTAAGACTCCTGAGTTCTGGGACTAGGGATGAAACATCTCCTGTCTATACAGGCTGCACAACTGTAAATGTGCACCTTCTGTCAATAGGAGTTGGTCATCACCTTCACAAAACGATATTTCATACCCATATATTTGAGGAGCCAAGATTTTGATACTTTAAATCTAATATTTAGAGGCCCAAATACTGACTCTTACTTTTTGTGTGTGGGGTGTGTGTGTTGAAATGTACATATATACGTACATAGACATATAATGTCTATGTCTATTTCAAACACATGTGGTTTATGTTAAAGGAGTAAAATTTGTTACTCATTGAACATTTCACCTGTACCTCCCCCCATATGTTTTATGTTTCAGAGATGAATTTTTCAAAGCTCAGAGAAATGAAGCAGGAACTTACTAGGAGCATTTTTCTTCCCGAGAACACACACACTTTCTTTCCTTCAAATCACAATAGTATTTTGATGGATGTTCTCTTTCTCATTTTTCCCTTGTTTGTTGGAATGTCCACTGTAGGAAGCTCAAGCTGAGAAGAGGTTTCCCTTCACTCACTGCACCATCCAGACTCTGCTCCTGGGTTTCTAGTTTCGGTTGAGAAAACCCAAG
>NW_008335241.1:27400-28563 GCF_000622305.1 Nannospalax galili
AATACTGTTTTTTGTATATAAGGACTTTATTCGAAATAGCCAAGGAAGCTTGATGTCATCTCCTCTCTATAATCAGTGGCTCGGTGTCATTGATCCAACGAATGATGAGAAGGACAAAATTGAAGCCATTCAGAGGTAATGATGCACTAATTTCTTGAGGTACAACAAAAATGTAAAGTATACTCATGAATCCATTAACTTAACTTTGACGGTTAAATACACTAAAACAATGACCAGAACCATTTGGCTTTATTTCCTGACATACATACATGGCATGTTAAAAAGCAGTATGTTTTACCCAGGCAGGAGGGCCCATGCCTGTAATCCCAGCACTCGGCAGGCTCCAGCAGGAGGATTGCCATGAGTTGGAAGGCAGCATGGTAGCTTAGTGAGTCAAGGACAGTCTGGGATCCAGTGTGAGATTATTAAGATTCAAGTCTTCATAATGTGAACTATTGTTTTTCTCCTAAAGCTTTTATTATAGAATGTGGGCCTTTTAAAACGCAATGTATATGATGTGGACAGGGTATTAAACCTCATGCCCAAAGATGAGGATTGAACCAGCTAAGATATTTTTCTGTGCTTGAATTTCAGAGTGCCCTCTTGTTTATGTTGTTTTAGTTTTATTTTATTTGAGACAAGGTTTCCCTGTAGCCCCAGCCGGCCCAGAACTAGCCATGTAGACCAGGCTGGTCTCATTCTCACCAGTGTCCACCTGATTCTGCCTCCTGAGTGATGGAAATGAAGGCATGTGCTACAACTGTTGGCTCTGGATGGAGCTCATACACGGCAAATAAATTTAGGCTCTAATAACAGGAAAGCCTTGAGTATTTGCTGTCCTCAGTATAAGGGAATTGTACAGACTGTATTGTATATCAGTATGTTACAGTTGAGCACATTGGACAATGACAAAACTTTAATATAATTTATTGAATTGTATATCAACATTTTGACAAAATTATACATTTTGTAGTGACTTTAAGAGATATTTTAAGGAATTTTTATGATTTATTATTTCTTTCCAACATATTTATTATAACATTTTTAGTGACTTTAAGAGATATTTTAAGGAATTTTTATGATTTATTATTTCTTTCTTTGCATTTTCAATTATAAAATGAAGTTTATTCCCATTCTCCATATTCAAAATTCAAAATTCCAAA
>NW_008335241.1:29232-43472 GCF_000622305.1 Nannospalax galili
TGTAGCCCTCTAGAAAGAAAGTACACTGTTTTTCTTTTTGGAAAGATATAACTAGTTCCAACCAGAGAGTTTCCATTCTGTGCCATATAAATGTTCACTATGGTATTCTTCTAACAAAATGTTTATTATGCCTCTTTGTATAGTTAAAGTCTATAGTCAATGTGTAAGATCAGTGTCCAACTGTGCTGTTTGACTGTGGAGGGGGTAGGGTGGACCCAAGGTCTTGTTTATGGAAAACTGCTCACCTCAATGTGGGGACTCAGGAATACAAGGAAGGTAGAGTGGGGCTGCACATTCTCCTGCAATGGCACATCCTCAGTGTCCAAATTACTTCCTGCATGGCCTTACCTCTTAAAATGTATCTCCAAATGTAGTGATCCTGGGGACAAGATTTTGACACATGGACCTCCTCAGGAGATTTACCAACTAACTAGAGCATTTTTCACATCTGTTACTGGAAGAAAAATTCAAGTAAAAGATCATAGGGCAGCCTAATTGAACTACAAATGGTTTAGTAAACCAGCCCGAGCTCCAGCAGACAGCAAGCCTAAGGCACATCAATACATGGAGGGATTGCTGTTGCACTGCCTGACATGTTCTATCCACCTGTCCCCTTCCTTCACAAACTATCAGAGAAGCTCTACTTAAACAGTTAGATACCACTTAAAAGATGGATTTTGCAAATTTTGAATATTTAGCTTTATAAATCCGAATAATGGAACTTATATGTTCACTCCAAATATTCAGGGAGAAAAGTTAGTTCTTTTACTCTTTGCTATGACAAAATATTTGGCAAAGGTGCCGTAAGAATTAAAGAGTTTTAGGGGCTGGAGAGATGGCTCAGCAGTTGGTAGCACTGGCTGCTCTTGCAGAAGACCCAGGCTTGATTCCCAGCACCCACATGATGGCTACGAACCATCCTTAACTCCAGTTCCATGGGAATCCGAAGCCCTCTTCTGACCTCCACGCCATTTTTAAAAGAGTTTTGTTGCGGTTCATGACTTCAAATGACAGTACATCACAGGGGAACGTGAGGTCGTTGAGCATGAGGTGTCCTGGTCACACTGTCTATCCAGGGAGCAGCAGAGGGAAGAAAATGGGTGCCGCCTGACTGCTGCTTTTACCCACTTTTTATTTATTCAGACAGATCAGTCAAAGGATTGTGCACCCACCTGCAAGATGAGTCATCTTTCCTGAACTGACTCTGTAGAAACAGCCTCTCCGGCATGCCTATAGATATGTCTCTGTTTGTTTCAAAATGCAGAGTGGTAATGAAAGTCATCCTTTGGGACCTTGAATATTATCTGATAGTATTTTGTTGAAGTATATGGATGATATTTTAAGATGTGTACCCCTTATTTTAAACATCATAATTCTTTTGAAGGAAAAAATTGCTCTTGTAACTTGTAGCAATTGAGATGTCTCATAATTGTGGATTTCACAGTTTTCTGACTTTCAACACTTTGTTTTAACTGTGATATACAACTATGCCAAATTCCCAAGACATCCTGTGTTTTCCCTTTTCATTACAGATGTGTCTTGTAAAATTTATCCTTGATAACTACAGTAAAGTATTTGGAGAAGACAATGACTCAGTTGGGCAGGAGAGCGCAATGATTTGTAACAGCACTGAGGCTCCTCCTGATACCCAGAGTGACTTCACTGATTTTGAGGCTGCACATGCTGCCTTGGATTTTGAGAACCGCAGTCCAGTATTTGGAGAAGACAATGACTCAGTTGGGCAGGAGAGCGCAATGATTTGTAACAGCACTGAGGCTCCTCCTGATACCCAGAGTGACTTCACTGATTCTGAGGCTGCACATGCTGCCTTGGATCTTGAGAACCGCAGTCCTAGCGAGAGGACCTGCCCCAAGACAACTGACACAGCGCCCGGGACTCCATCTTCTCCTGAGGAGGGAGGCCTTGTAGGTAAGAGAAGGTTTTGTACAGACATGAAGTGGGAGGCAGGGAAAGAAGACACCTGTGAACTCAGAAGCCCGCTAACACAGTCATAGTGGCCTCAGGAGACATCATGTTATAACAGGGTTTGAATACTACTTTCAAGAAAACTGTTCATGAAATCTCTATATGTATGTGGATTGTGTGTCCACTGAACTTTGTGTGCACTGCCCACCATCACATGTATTTCTTTTCTCCTGTTTCCCTAATGATTCAGCAGACCACAAAGTGGACAATATTTCAAATGATTTACAGAGAACTAGGTTCTTTGAGAATAATTAACATCAAATAAGCATTCCAGATCAGAAAATCCCATGTACTGTTTATGAGCTAAGCTCACTGCTGATTTAATCTGTACCCCTTACTTGTTTACTCTCAAATGCTGATACAATCATATAGAAATATTAGCATTGTCATAGTGATTAAAGAACACAGGTTGCACAACTACTTTTTGCAGTGCAATATTGACGCCTGTTTGGACTCCTTAGAACAGTATTTAACATCACTTAAGCTTTGGTATTCATTGCTCACTAACAGTCATACATACACTTCAGAGAGTTGATGAGATCCTGACCTTAAGAATATGTATCATGAGTTCCTCCATGTTCTTCACATTCTATAGCTACAGCAATCAAGGTGTGTCTAGTGTGCGAGAGAACGTTTGTCCCATGAAAAGTTTATCTTTTTCACTCAACAGTGAATATGCAGCACTCTTATGAAGTCACATTACTGGGAAATGACACCTTTAGGATGATGACCTCATCTGGATCTGATCACCCTGCTTGCTGCCTGCAGTTTGGTTCTGAGTTATGGAGAGACAAATCTTCAGAACAATATTTGAGTTTTATTTTCTGTTCATTGTTGTACTACTGCATTGAAAACTTTTCTCAGATGGTTGCACAGATTGAGAGAATTTGATATAAATTCACTTCTGTCAAACAATAACTGAATTTATTAACAAAAGAATGACATAGCCTTCAGGAAGCAACACTCATCTGAAGAGATGCCTTTAAGTTAAAAATTGAGCACTGAATGATCATTTTAATATCTGAGATCATTCCTTTTCCATGATTTATTTTTTCCCTCTCTGTCCATACTTGAAAATTTCCCCATACAATGTATTTATCCACTTTTCATTAATATTGTATACATGAAATATATTTAGTATAATGTTATTTATTTTTATCATATTTTATTGTATTTTACATATTCTTTATTGCTATAATAAACGCTATAATTTGATGGCTATACAATCCTCTCTTTTTCATGATTCATATTGTGTCTTTGAAGGATGCTCAGCTGGGCTTTTCCTGTGCTCAGCTGTGGTGCTCAAAGACATACAGTCCATTGGCCTCTCGAATTTGGCTCCATTATATGTAAATGATGTATAGATAGATGATAGAGATGATAGATAGATAGATACATAGATAGATAGATAGATAGATAGATAGATGATAGCCTATAGTGTAGGAAACCAGGATGGATAGATAAATTTTGACTGGGGTTAATGGGGGTCTACAAATATGGGAGGGGTTTCAGACACTGAAGCCTGTGTCTAATACTGATGTACTTGGTGATAGATAAATTTTGACTGGGGTTAATGGGGGTCTACATATATGGGAGGGGTTTCAGACACTGAAGCCTGTGTCTAATACTGATGTACTTAGGGTGTCATGGGTAAATTCAAATCGTAATTTTTGATACCACAACTACATGCCATAGTCCATAATGAATTGGAATAGCACACCTGTGCATGTGTACAGAGATGGAAGGAAATGAATTTCATTGTGTAGGACGAATATGCTGGACATGCTTAGTCCAGAAAACTGACAGACTCGATGTGGGATTGTATGGTTAGCACTGACAGTATCTTGAGTTGGGTTTCTTTTTCCTGTCATTCCACTTTCCATCCTTACTGCCTGCAGGGGAAGAGAAGGAAGGGTGAAAGTACACTTCGAGTGCCAGACCGATGAGGGATGGACACTGGTCGTGAAAGCAGAAAATTGTGTTTTGTTGTGCCTTATGGATGGGATTATACTTCTATAAGACTGTCCCATGGCCTAGTTGATATGATATAAGCAATGGGTTCTTGTGAGGATGGATTTAAAATTAGAATTTGAAGATCATATAACCCTAACACCCAAAGCATGTATTCTTGAACAGCAATAATCAGCTGCCAATAATTCTTCAACTAGGATTGGGGCTTGGTGCTCATCTCCACAGTTCTGTGCTGGGATTTTTCCTGCTTAAGGTTGTATGGGTCTTGTGCATGCTGACTTCATTGTTGGAATTCCAACATTATATAAACCTCACACCCAAAGCAAATATTATCACCCAGCAATAATCAGCTGCCAATAATTCTTCAACTAGGATTGGGGCTTGCTGTTCATTTCCACAGTTCTGTGCTGGGTATTTGCATGGGTCTTGTGCATGCTGACACCATTGCTGTAGGTTTGTATGAGAAGAGTCCCAGGAGCCTGTAGGACTATTTCCATATGGTCCTGCACCCAAGCCCTAGCTCTTACAATTTTTGTTCCCCCTCTTCTGCAGTGGTCTCTGAGCCCTGGGTGGTGAGTGGATTTTAATGTAGGAATCCTGTCCAAGGACCCACAGTCTTCAGACTCTAAATTTCTGCATTTTGGACATTTGTGACCTTTTGCGTTCCTGGCCCTCTGCTTCATGAGGGAGCTTCACCGATGAGCACTGAAAGATGCGTTAGTGGTCCTTCATCCTTTGAAGACCACACATTCTTAAAAGCGAATTGTATTTACTAACTGTGTGTGTGTGTGTGTGTGTGTGCATGCGTGTGTTATTTCGTATATATTGTACTTAGAGACAGTAGAGTATAGGATAATTCAGGATTTGTGCATTTGTGTGTTGCATCATGAAACATGGGAGTTTCGTGATTGCAGATGTGGAATGCTGCTGGAGTGAATCTACTTACCTTTACCCAGATGCTCAGGGGAAAGTTGGGCCCTGGAACCTGACCATTGTAGCCTACTCAAGTTTAGGAAAACCTTTTTGAAAAATAGACGAGCTTTCAAACCCTTGACAAGACTAACACACCAACCCTAGCATCACTTTTGCAAAGGTCACTGAATGCTGATGCCAGGTTTTGGTTTTCTACAGTCTGAGCACAAGAACCTCATGTTTCTTTGCTACCCTTCCTTCCCCAGGGCTGAGCAGGCAGGTTCCCATGGGTGAGTTCTGCCGTGCCACATGTGCCTACATCCCTGTCCTCCAGGCATTGGCATGGCCAGTGTGAAATCAGAGCATCCCTGACTACCTGCATAAGACCCGTAGAAAACTGGGCCCCCTTACATTCCCTTGCAAAAGAGAGAGAGGGCTCACAAGGTGCGTGAGGCCCTGGGAGTGGGGAGTCATTTCCTTTTTTCTCTTCTTTCTTTTCTTCTTGTTTCTTCTCACCCCCCCCCATTAGTCACTTTTCTGTTGCTGTGACAGAAACACTGACCAAAGCAATTTATAGAAGGAAGAGTTTGTTTGAGCTTATGGTTCCAGGGGAATTACAGTCCGTCATGGCAGGAAGGCGTGGTGGCTGGAGGTGGCTGGAGCAGGAGCAGCAGAAGTTAAGCTCTCACATCATCACACAGGCACAGGAAGCAAGAGAGCAACTGGAGATCCAGCAAGGCTTCAGAACTCTCCAAGCCCACCCCCAGTGACTTGCTTCCTCCAGGATAGCCACACCTTCTAAAACCTCCCCAAACAGCACCACCATGTGGGGACAAAATGTCCAAATACTTGAAGCCTATGGGGACATTTTCATTCAAACCATTTCTCTCTCTCTCTCTCTCTCTCTCTCTCTCTCTCTCCCTCCCTCTCTCCCTCCCTCCCTCCCTCCCTCTCTCTCATTATGCAAATTGAACTTAGGGCCTCACACATGCCAGGCAGGCAAGCACTCTACACTGAGTTCTATTCCTGGCTCATGAAGCAAACCCAAATTAAATTGATTAGTTCACCAAACTTGTCTTTGGTCTGTCCTTGGTGCCCTAACACAGATGAACAGACAGTCATTTATGTCTCAGCAGGGAAAGTTAACACCAATAGCACAGACTTGTTTTCCTTTAAACTCAGGGACAATGGGAGCCCCTTCTCCCAGGAGCAGCAGCTCTAATAATTTGCCTGTCAGACGGGTTCTGAAATCACAAGGTTTGCCTGTGCAGAATGAGGCTCACAGACTCCAACTGGCCTCCTGCTCACTGAGAAGTGCCCCAGTACTTTGGTTTTTTATTCATCTGATCGAGTTTGGTGACTGATTTTCTAGAAAGGACCCCAGCAGTTCAGTAGGGTTTCCTTCCTCAGTGTCCTGCCAGCACATGACATTTTAGGAGGTGTGGGGGTCCTTGAGGCAGGTCCTGAGGTGTGGCTGCTTTCCTGACTCACCCAGATTCTCACTGGTTTTAGTGGATAGCAATGATGTCATCCATTTAGACAGTTCCATGCAGAGCTGAGGGTACCAGCACCCATCCTCATGCCAGCCTGCCTGGGCCTCCAGGATGCATAGGTCCACAGCTCAGGGTCCAGAGGACAGTGCTGATCCATGGTCCCTGCACTCCAGCAGGCTGTCACTATGTCCACCATCTATGAGAGCCTCTCTGACCACCACAGCTAAAATTCTTCCAGTTCTTAGCATGTGAATCACTCTTATTCATCACTTTCTATCCTTGAAAACATCTAAATGCATATTTAACTCACCCCAACTTACTTAAAGGCAGAACTTTAGATATAGCGAGTGGTCCGGTAATGTCTCCAGTTAGCACCCTGGGCACTGGTGGCTGGTAACCACTTGAAGTGTGGGCAGTCTTGATTAGGGAACTGAATGTTTCACTTAACGTAGATAGAATACCTGCCTATGGCCAGTGGCTCCTACTTGGACAAGCCAAGTCTATGGCCTCAGCTCCCACTGGCACCGAGGAATAGAGGAAGTGTGGGAAGCAAAGATCACGGCTTACCGCAGAAGATGAGGGCACCATGGCACACTAGCAGCCGGCTTTCATCCAGGTGCACCCACGAGCCATTCGAGGGAAGGATGCTGTGAAGGACTGGCACTCCTCCTGCTACTGTTGGAAGGAATGGAAGTCCCAGGAGCAGAGGTCACCCTCCTCAGGCTCAGGGAAGGTGAGGCAGGTTGAGGAGCAGGAAGAACATCAAACCATGCCTTCCCTCTCCCACAGCTGTGCTCACCAACCTGCTCCTAAAAAAGAGCCATTGTCACTGTGGGATTGCGTGACCATAGACTTCAGGAAATACGCATGCCAGTTTCCCTCCCAGGGATTCAGGAACTCCAATGCCTAAACCACCCAAGCACACACAGGGCCCTGGCATTGTTGTTCTGGGCCTGGTTATCTTGATGCACAAGCCACTGTCCAAAAGGCCACCCAAGCACTTGGCCTGGTCAGTAGTGGCTGCGTGCCCTGCAGATTCAGAAAGAGGTCAGGGAGCTTGGCTGGGGTGGCCTGCTTTGGCCTCTTCATCCTTGACCCCAGAACAACCCTTGGCCCCAGTACAGCAACCTGTGCAGGTGGTGGCCACACATCTCTCTTGCGGTCCTGTCCAATGAGGCAGATGCCCTGGTTTGGTTCAGACATCATCTCTGCTGGCTGCGCCCACATCCCAGCTAACTGCTTCTCCTGCCGTCTACACAAGTGTCATCAGTGTCATCACTCTCCATCGCTCAGGCCAGCAGTGGCTCCCATTGGACTGTCTGCCCCTCACCAGTCCTTAAGTCAACAGCCAAAACATTTCACAACTTAAAGCACCCAGTATGGCTTTTCCTTAGAGGAGAGAAGGGACTAAGTGCAGCACCCACAACTCCTTTGCCTCGGGAAGCAAGTGAGTGTTTGATCCCTGCTGGAACTGCCTGGAGATAATTGGTGAGAAAGCACCAGGGACAGAGAGGTGGCTGGGGAGGTGTGTGCACATGGAGTGCCAAAGGGTCACACAGAAATCACGAACAAACCGCAGTCAGTTTTCCTTGAGGAGGGAGCTGCATGGGCAGGAAAGCCAAGGAGACCAGCCCCTTGAACCCTAGGGGATGAAGGAGCAGCCTGGCAGGGTGTGAAACGGCAGGGTGTGTGGGCCGCACCCTGTTTTCACCCAGGCCCAGGCGACTTCCTTCCATCCAAGCGGCCGGGATCACACCGTGGCCCTTCTTGGTGCCGGGGCCCAACACGGAAGGACACACAGCCAGGCTGCCGCACCCGGACTCGATCCCTGTCCAGGCACCATATTGACTTCCCTGGCCACGACCCCCTGCAGGCACCCTCGGCCCCCACCACGAGTCCGGGCGAGTCAGGGGCCTCTCGGCAGCCAGATGACGTCCCTCAGCCCGGGCCGCCCGACGCCGGCCGTTCTGCAAAAGCACGCCAACACCCGGGTGGCCCGGTGGTACCGAAACGCACCTGGGCGGAACCGACACAGGCTTGCCAGGCTGGTACCGACACTCCTGAAGACGGCGGCGGCGCGCACCGGGAAACCGCCGCAGACTGGTCATTCACACGTCCTACGCACGGAGACCGCTGAGGATCCCGCCCTGCGGCTTGACCCTGACCGGAACTCCAGCCGCCCCGTCCTCTGGTGTCCCAAGGCCCCACCCGCCAGGACGAGATCTCTCCTCCTCCGGAGGAGCCTGAAGCCTGGCGAGGCGGCAGACAGCAGCGTCTCCGTACCCCCCCTCTTGCACACTGGACCTTGCACACCTGCCCCCTCTTGCACACTGGACCTTGCACACCTGCCCCCCTCTTGCACACTGGACCTTGCACACCTGCCCCCTCTTGCACACCTGCCCCCTCTTGCACACTGGACCTTGCACACCTGCCCCCCTCTTGCACACTGGACGCTGGGCCAGATGCTGAGATCCAGCAGTCCGGGATGAAAGTGTGGAGCCCGCCGGGCTCAGCTTAGCTGGAACAGGGCCTGGGCAAAACCCCGACAAAGAAGCCGGCGGGCCAGAGGAGCCAACGGCCTGGGCGCATCCCAGACCCCAGAGTGCGGACAAGGAAAGGGCCCCGGCCCAGCACCCGTGATCGCGTCGGCCGGGGCTGAAGACCCCAGAGGAAGAAGCCCGCCCGGGCCTCCAGAGAGGAGCAAACACAAGCCCGGGCTGTTCCAGGACTCGACGGCAGCCAGGGCGGGACAGAGACAGGGCGAACAAAGACAAAGATGCCCCGGCTGAACAACGCAGAGAGCCGGGGCGAAAGCCCCCCAAGACAGGAGCCGGGGCCACCGAGGAAGCCACCGGGAGCCCCCGGCAAAGCTTTCCCCCAAGAAGCCCGAGGAGCAAGGCCGAGGAGCCCGGGCTGAGCACAGCTGGAACAGGGCCCAGGCCAAAGGTTACAAGACAGCAGCCCGGCCTGAACGAGCGGAGAAAACGGCCCAGGCCCATCCCTGACCACAAGCCAGTCCCATCAACAGACAGGGCCCGGGCTCCCCACAGCGGACCAAGAGCCCAGGCCAAAACCCCCCAAAAGACGAGCCTGGGCCCACCCAGGATCACACAGCAGCCCGTGACAATGATTTCCCCAAGCAGCCCCCGCCAAGGCCACGGAGCGTTTCAATAATCTCCCACTTTAACTCTTTAGGGAATATGCCCCCAAAACATAAGAACATTCTGACTTCGTTACATAAAATTGAATGATCTTGTTAACTGAAGGCCACTAATTATAAAGTGCTTACATAAAATCTGTTACAGAAAACTCATTTCATTTCAATGATTTCATGACACTCTAAGTCACATTATAAGAGCATTTGCCAGGTGTGGTGGCCCACGCCTTTAATACCAGGACTTAGGAGTCAGAGGCAGGCAGATCTCTGTGAGTTCAAGGCCAGCCTGGTCTACATGGGAGTTTCAGGCCATCTGGGGCTACAGGGAGACCGCCTCAAAAAGACCAATAAGTAAATGAATAAATAATAAAAATTGTACATTGAATTTGAGTGCCAGGCATGGTGATAAACACCTCACTCTCAGCACTGGGGAAGCAGAGGCAGGAGGATCATCCTTGGCTACATAGTAATTTTGAGGCCTGCCTAGGTTACATGTGATCATGTATGCATATGACCAAAAGGGGGTGGTGGTGCATGCCTTTAATCTCAGCATCAGGAGGCAGCAGAAGGATCTCTGTGACATCCGAGGCCAGCCTGGTCTACATAACAAGTTCCAGACTAGCTGAGGCAACAGGGAGACCCAACAAAACAAGGGGGGCAACACTGGGGATTTAGCTCCGTGGTAGAGTGCTAAATGTGCTTGGTCACCAGTTCTGGGGGAAGGAGTGGGAGCTGTGGGTGGGGGAAGAAGCAAGGTGTTTTAAAGAAAGTTTACTTTCACCTCCAATGAAATAATAGCAAATCTGTGTTGTATTCCACATTGTGAAAAAGGTATCAACCCCAATTCACGAAAGTTTGTCATAAACGGGTTGACAAAAGTATTCTGAAATGCCCATCGAGATGACCAGTGCTGTTTCCTTACTGCCAACAAGGCCATTTCTCTGCTTTGCTGCTGCTAATGTCTGTAATTACAATCCTTACTTGCATATATCTGTAGAGTCCTGAGTTCCTAAAGCATACAGTGAAGACCCAATTCTATTGTAATCATCCGCAGCACCTACAGAGAAAATTTGAGGAATTTAAAAACAGGTTTTAAGAATCTATTCATTGGCTGATTTAAAAATACTTACGGAGCACCTATGTGCAAAATGTAATACAAAAGAGCCACTAAAGGAAATGACCTAAACAGCCGTAATGCAACACGATGGCAAAGGGAGAGAATACTGACTAAGGTCAAAGGCATCAAAGAAAGGCACATTCAGAGAGCACCGTGGGACTGCTGAAACAAGGGCCTGGAAGTGGACAAACTGGAAGCATTTTAGGTGAAAAGGTCTTGCAAACTATGACAGAGTTTGGATTTGTGGGAAGAGATGTTAAACATTTATTTATTTGACATTTTTATTTATTATTTTTACTTCATCTTATGTGTGTAAGTGCATCGTCTGCATGCATGTAGATGGATTCGTGTCATGCAGTGTCTGCGGAAGTCAGAAGAGAACATCGGAGTCCCCTGAACTGGAGTTACCAACGGTTGTCAGCTGTCATGTGGGTGCTGGGAATCGAAACCTCTGCGAGAGCAGCAAGTGCTCTGAACCGCTGAGCCGTCTTTCCAGCCCCAACATTTATTTACTCATCTATTTTGATTTTTACGTATGTGAGTGCACCGGTGCACGCGATGCCAGCAGAGGCCAGAAGAGGAGTCGGATCCTGGACCCCTTGGAAATGGAGTTGTTAGTAGATGGTTGTTAGCCATCACGTGGGTGCTGGACACCAAACGTGGGTCCACTGCAAGAGCAGCAAGTGCTCTTAACCACTGAGCCATCTCCTCAGGCCCCTGACAGTTCTATAAATAAATTCTGAATAAACTAAGTGTGGTGGTATACCAATAATTCTAGACTTTGGAAGGTGGCCCAAAGCTCAAGCTGACCTTGAACTCATAACCCTCTGTCTCCTTAGTGCTGGGACTGTAGGCATGCAACCATTCCCTGCCTCATTTTACTTTGTGATTACCATTTATTAATATAGGCTCACCATTATCTTTTTTTTTTAAAGACAGGATCTTACTGTGTAGAGCCCTGGTTGGTCTGGAACTCACTCTTTTGGCCAAGGTGGCCTTGAACTCAGACAGATGCTGGATTAAAGGTGTGCACCACCGCAGCTGGCAGCACTATCATTTCTCTTTAAGCACCATCCATCCATTTGGCCAAATGGACAGGAATCACTTTCTTCAGTTCATTCCCCTCCTGTCTCTCCTTCAAAAAATTATTTGCTGGGCGTGCTGGTACATGCCTTTAATCCCAGCACTCAGGAGGAGGCAGGAGGATCTCTGTTACAGGCCAGACTGGCTTACATACTGACTTCTAGGCCAGCTGGGCAACAGAGAGGCCTTGTTTCAAAACAAACAAACAAAAAAAATGGTTTTTTAAAATATTTTATTTATTATTTTTATTTTATGTGTAAGAGTATATTGCCTGCACGTATGTGAGTGCACCCGTGTCGCTCAATGCACGGAAGTCAGAAAGACGGCTTTGGATTCCCCTGCAACTGGAGTTAAAGACAGTTCGTAGCCGCCCACTGTGGGTGCTGGGAATCGAACCTGGGTCCTCTGCAAGAGCAGTCTTTTTTAATTTACTTAAACTTTATTGCTATTGTGAGTGTGTGTACATAGTATATATGTGTGTGTATATGGACCCACACATGCCACAGCATACGTGTGCCAGTCAGAGGACAACTCTGGAGTTGGTTCTCTCCTTCTATCTTTATGTGAGTTCTGGGATTTGAACTGAGGTCAATAGGCTTACATAGTAAGCACCTTTAACCACTGGGTCATCTTGTCAACCACTTAAAAACAATTCTTTTTAAATGTCTTCTTATTGTTTTATAGCTCAGGCTGGCCCCCAAACAACTATACTTTGTTAGTAAGTATATACTAACAAACCCAGCACAAACTCAACTTTTTTTGGTCTTTTGGAGACAGGAGACAGGGCCTCCCTATAGCCCTAACTGGCCTGGCACTCAGTAGATAGACCAGGCTGGTCTTGAACTCACTGAGATCCTCCTGTCTCTGCCTCCTGAGTGCTGGAAAAAAGACATGTGTCACCTTGCTCGGCACTCAAACTCACTTCTAAAAGGGCCTTGAGGCTGCTGAGGCAGAAGGATCACAAGTTCAAGGACAAACTCACCTGGGGGAGAGGGGTAGGATTATAGCTCATTTGGTAGAGTGCTTGTCTAGTATGCACAGAGCCATGGGTTTTCACCACATAAACACTAGGTATGGAAGCTTGAGAGAAAGCTTAGCAGTTAAGAATACTTGCTACTGTTACACAGGATCTGTATTTGATTCTCACATGACAGCTCACAATTGTCTGTAACTCCAGTTCTTTGATCCAATGCCCTCTTCTGATCCCCACAGGCACTGCATCTTGTACACCTACATACATGCAGGCAAAACATATAGATAAAATAAGTCTTTAAAAAAAAATAGGGCTGGGTTTGGTGCATGACTTTAATCTCAGCACTTGGGAGTCAGAGGCAGGCAGATCTATGTAAGTCTGAGACCAGCGAAAGCTAAACAGTGAGACCGTCTCAAACAAAAACAAAAAGCAAACAAAAATACTGGGTATAATGGTGTATACCTATAACACCTCTTCTGTTCCTGCCCCCTCCTCTAACCATGAAGGACTGCAATTCCCCTGGAACTGCAAGCTAAATAAATCCTTCTTTTTATAAGTTCTCTTGATCATGGTGTTTCTATCACAGCAACAGAAAACTAATACACTCATTCAAATAAAATTTTTAAATGTATGTCTGTTTGTTTGTTTTGGTCTTTTTGAGCCAGGGTCTCCCTGTAGCCCCAGCTGGCCTAGAACTCACTATTTAGACCAGGCTGACCTGGAACTCACAGAGATCTGCCTGCCTCTGCCTCCCGAGTGCGGGGATTAAAGGTGTGGGTCACCACGCCTGGTTAACATTTTTAAATGTTGTTCTGTGTTCAGACTTTAATAAACTGTAAGGAACATGTCAACTTTATAATTAGTCCATTAAAAAAGTACGTTTTAGCCACAGAAGATTCTTACTTTTATGAGATCTTGTCATCCTGTCAGATTTAGCGGATGCATCCTTAACTCGGTTATGATATTCTAAAAGGAACGTCCGTTCATGTTCAAAGAAATCGTCTACATCCTGCAAGATGAGAAGAACACGTGAGCTCTTTTCACTTGTTTGCTTTAACCTAATGTGTAAATCACTGTCATCATTATAAACAGAAAAACATCAGGAAAACAGCACAGCAATCCTCTAAAAATCAGGTCTTATGATGACCTCATCAACATGCTGAGACTTTAACAGACTCACTTCTGTGTACCAAGAAAGAAACCTATAGTTTTACAGCTGAAGACTCAGAGAGCCTGCCTGCCCTCTGCTGCATGGTAGCACATGCCTTTAATCCCAACCAGTGCTGTGGAGGCGGAGGCAGGAGGATCTCTGTGAGTTCAAGGCTAGCCTAGTCTACATAGTGAGTTCCAGGCCAGCTGAGGCTGTAGGGAGACCCTGTCTCAAAAAGACCAAAAATAAATAAAAATTCTGGTATCTAGAAGTGTAAACCTATTTTTCTTGGTCTAATAATATGCATTTCGTGGGTCATTGGAGGTGGCCTGGTCTATCTAACTGCTTATATAAGCTCAGCCAAATAAGCTATTTGGGAGCAATGATAAACAGTCTTC
>NW_008335241.1:44190-53890 GCF_000622305.1 Nannospalax galili
CTCGCACACTCAACTGAAAGACAATTTAAGTTAGCATTTTTTGGAGGTTACACCAGTAATCTCTTTAATTCTTAGACACTTAAACAGAAATCTCAAAAGGATCCCAGTTTCTAAACTTAAAAAGTGTTGACAAGTGTCGGGTATGTTAGTAGGTTTTTGTTGTTTGTTTTTTTGAGACAGGGTCTCATAGCCCTGGTTGGCCTGGAAGTCCTTACGTAGACCAGATCAGGCTACCCTTGAACTCAAGAGCTCTGCCTGCTTCAGCCTCCCAAGTGCTGGGATTAAAGGCATGCGCCACCAATCCTGGTCCTATTAGTGGCTTTTAAACATTAGAATATTAAAGAGTGCCAAGCATGGTTGCACATGTCTGCAATCCTAGCACTTGGGAGGGGGAGGCAGAAGGATCAGGAAAGAGTTCCGCGTCATCCTCAACTATGAGGCAAGTTCCAGGCCAACCTGAGCCACCTGAGACCATCTACAAAAAAAAAAAAAAATCTATAAATTTCTTTTTAAAGCTGGGCATGGTAGCGCACGCCTTTCATCCCAGCATTCGGGAGGCAGAGGCAGGCAGATCTCTGTATATTCAAGGCCAGCCTGGTCTACATAGTGAGTTCCAGGCCAGCTGGGGCTAAAGGGAGACCCTGTCTCAAAAAAAGTTTTTTTTTTCTCTTTAGTTTTACAAGTAAATAAAAGAGGAGCTTGGTAAAATACTCAGGTGTCACTCTGGAAGATCCAGATGGTCTACAAAGGCCTGCAGAAGTCATGTTTTTCCAAGTTTACCTGAACTGTTCCAAGTAGTCCTCTCACCTGACTTGGTCAAACACTGCTATATACAAAAGTGACAACTAAAAACTTAATTCAGGACTTCCTTTAACCATGAGAAATGTATGGGATGGGATGGGTGTGGTGGTGCACACCTTTA
The DNA here is from genome assembly GCF_000622305.1 of Nannospalax galili. Taxonomy (NCBI): domain Eukaryota; kingdom Metazoa; phylum Chordata; class Mammalia; order Rodentia; family Spalacidae; genus Nannospalax; species Nannospalax galili. The sequence continues at coordinate 45,113 of NW_008335241.1, forward strand.
AATCATAGCCATCAGGAGACAGAGGCAGGTGGCTCTCTGTGAGGTAGAGGTCAGCCTGGTCTAAGCAGCCAGTTGGGGCTACAGGGAGACACTATCTCAAAAATAAATTTAAGGGGCTAGCAGTTAAGAACACTGGTTATTCTTGAAGAAGACCTGGGTTCGAATCCCAGCACCCACATGGAAGCTGACATTCCCGTTGGCACTGGCCGACACACACACCCGAGCCAGGCTCGCCCTGCCCCAGAATCCTCTGCTCTTGCTTGGCTCTGCCCCACCCCAGAATCCACCGTGTTCGCCTGGCTCAGTAGTTAAGAGCTCTTGCTGCTCTTTTAGGGCACCTGAGTTTGGTTCCAAGCAACCACAACAGGTGGCTCACAACCCTCCTGGAGCTCCAGGGGTTCCATTACCCTCTTCTGGCCTCTGTGGGTACAGTACTCATGTGCACATACCCATACACATCCACATCCACGTAATTAAAACTAAAAATAAATCTCTTAAGAATTAACTCACTCATTTTTGTACTGGGGTTTGAACTCTGGGCTTCATGCATGCTAGGCAAGTAGTCTGCCACTGAGCTGAACCCTCAGCCCCACAGTGCTTACTCTGATGACATCCTTCTGCTGTGTTATTTGGTCACACTGTTTCTTAAACTCCTTTTCTCTGCGTGTCTTCATTTATCTTCTTGCTAGAGAAGCCTTCTAGTATCTATTTTAGTGCGTATCTGTGAGTCCTAAAATGTTAGGCTTCTTTCACGTCTGAAAAAAATCTTTATTTTGAATGATGATGGGCTTTATAATGGGCTGAATATATAACCACAGGTTCCAATTGACTTTCACCCAGAAGTCTGAGGTGCCGCTCTGCAGTGCTGTTTGTAGCTCTTGCTCGAGGTGCCTGTCAGTCTCAGCAGCAGAATCTTTCTTCAGGTTGCAGAGAACTGCTTTTATGATCTTGGAGAATAATTTCTTCATTCTGTGCTCTTTCTAGAACTCATAATTAAGCGACGCTTGTGGTTTCTCTTCCATGTTCCTTAATATCGCTCTCTCCCTCTCCCTCTCCCTCTCCCCTCTCCCCTCTTACCTCCCCTCCCCTTCTCACTTTCCCTCCTTCCCTCCCTTGTTTGAGACTTGGGACCTCACTATGCTGCCCAGGCTGTTCACAAACTCTGGAGCTTAACTGGTCCTCCTTCCTCAGCCCCCTGAGTCCTGGGATTACAGGTGTGTGCCAGTTTCTTTTCATAACTGATTTGTTTCTGAGGTGCTGGGATGAACCCACAGCCTCATACATTGCTAGGTAGCATGCTGCCCCTGAGCTCAGCTACCACCTCATGTGCGACTGACCAGCCCAGACCGGAGCAGCTCAGTCCGACGGGAACAGAGTCCCCGAAAGGGTGGACAAGGATTCGGCGAATGACAAACAGACCAACACACGGGGGTCTGGTGGAGGTCTGAGTGTATTTTTGCAGCTGCAGGGCTCAGATTATATATTACAAAATTACATGATTACATCCATAAGCCACTGTTCTGCAGTTAATCTTTTCTAAGAGTTTTGATTTCAGAAACAAAAGCGAAACACGTGTATATCAAAATACATTGCCAAAGCATGCTATTAACTTAACAAGCATCAGCTAATGTTAAACAGAAAGTTTCCTGTTTTTCATCTTGGTGAGTTCACATTAGAGACTTTTAAAGTTTATATTCTGTGGTTACGCAGTGAGATGACCTCAAACCACTATGTGCTTTCAATATTACCTCTGTAATCATTAGTCTATTTGAATTCCAGGTGATTCACAATACTGTTGCTTTATATCCGCTTTTTGTTTTTCCCTGTTCATTATACTGTCCCAAACCCCAAGCAGTATCAGTATCCCATTCTAATCCTGTAGCTCTCATGGAATCCTTCCAAGTGTGGGACTTATAAATATAATTAACCCATCTTTCTCTCCAAGAAATAAACACATTCTTCAATTGTCTCTGTATGCTCTCCTTTTGTTCCTTACTAAGCAGGCACCAAGGTGGCCTAGATCTGGCAAATCTGTCCATGAATTGTAATGAATACGAAGAAATCCTTTTTCCTCCTATATTAACCCATCTACCCCCTTCCTTATCATATGCTCCTGTAAAAGGCAGTGGTTCATCCGTAGGTTCTGGAATTTTATACATACTTTCTTTCCCTCTCGGTGGATGCCATAATCTACCTCCTGCCAAAACATAAGCCGGGCCGAAATTAGTCATAACAGTTGGTGGTCACTTTCTTTTTCTCCTAATACCAGAATTGGAGTCTTTCCCTGAATTGCCTGTCCTGTAGGAAAGACATCACCTTTAGGACTTTCTAACATTAGCTCTGCTTGTTCTATTCTGTCCACGATATTCCATAACTGATTATTTCTAGCAGCTTCTATTAGAGCTTTAAGCAGTAAAGGTGCATCAGGAGACAAGGTTATCTGAGGAAACCGAGTTCCTAGATACCCATAAAAGAATGACAGTCATAAAGATAATAGCAAGCAAAATACAGCCAAGCACACGGAAGATCTTCTTTGCACTGCCAGTTCCAAGAAGCAACCTTCCTTGAAGTTTCAGCCTCAACCCATGGAGGATCTCACGTGGGCTCCATTGGAGATGGCGTGACACTCATGCTTTTTATTTCTTCATAGTTTTTGTGTTATGTTCGGAGCTAATTCCTCAGTTAATCTCAGGTTGCCACCTTGCTCTCTGGCTGTATCCTCTCTACTTTTTGGTCAACTGTGGAGCTTTTCTCCTAGTTAAGGAATGATGTTGTTGTCTTGTATTTGTATGAAGAGGGTGTCCTGTGGTCTCCATAGCCACCTGCTCTCATCCAAACCTTCTGGTTTCTCTATGAGATCTGACTCCTGGGAGATAGGCCCTTCATTGCTGATGAACTCTGGTGGCTCTTCCGTGATGTTACTCGAAAGACTAAAGTTTAGATTCGCATAGATTCACAAAAAGCTGTGCAGTTGTCGGCACTGATTTGATGAGGGGGAGCCTAAGGCGCTGGCTTCGTGGTGTCTGGGGCAGTGACCCCACCACACTTTTTGCTTCCCACTCTCCTCTTCCCTATTCTAGGTACTCTGTGACAGGTTGGCTTGGAGAGCCTTAGGGAGTCAAAGCAAAGTGGCTGTGTCCTCCCTGGTGGAGGGCAGAGGAGGGAGAGAGAGCCAGGATGGGTCAGAATTCCTTGACTATGAGTTCAGTCAAGAAGGCAAGATCATTTGACCGATTCAAAACTGGTCCAAAGGGGAACCAAGGCTGGTGAAGAACTGGTCTGACCTGTGCTGAGTATGGCAGGCTGAAGGTGAGTTAGCCCTGGGCAGCTCCTGTTGATGCTGGGCAGTGCCAACTGCTGACCTTGCTGAACCATGGCAGTCTATGTGTCAGCCCAGACATACTTGGTGGGATGGACAAAAACATCCTGCCCATCCCCATTCCTATAAGAAGGGTCTCAGAATCCCAGTTCTTAGACTTCCAAGTCTTACTCATGTCAATAGTAAAAGCCTTGACTGTCAGGGAGGGTGGCACACACATGGCCTGTAATCCCAGCACTTAGGTAGGCTGAAACAGAGGGATCATGGGTTGGAGGATAGCCTGGGATACATAGTGAGACCCCACTGGAAGAAAGAAAGGAAAAAGGGGGGGTAAAAGAAGAAAAAGAAGAAAGCCTTGAATCTTCTTTGTCCTTGTGACTGGAATAATCTCAGGTCTATCCAAACCCCAGAGAATTTGCAAATGAAAGAGCCCCCAGGTCTTCCTCAGTGCCCAGCCTTGACATTTTTGGAAGTTGGAATGCCAGTCTCTTGGGTTTTAAACATCTTGCCTTCCAGACCTGAAAACTCCCGCACTTCCTGGCTCCTGAATTTCCCCCAGTCTATGAACATCTTTAGGTCTCACTTGACAAAGGCACGGTGTTCTGAGGCCTGTGTTATAGGTGTTCTGTGCTGTAGGTTTGAGACCCATTACTATCATCCGTCAGAGCTATGAAGCAGTAGTGTGCTTGCTTCCTGTTGGTTGATTTTAGCCAGATGCTAATTCTTGTAGCTGTTTAAAAAGCAAAAGAAGGGGAGAAAAAAGACAAAGGCAAGCAGAAGCACATTCCAAGTAGAAGTTCTCGCTGCTCCGGTACATTAGGGTCTTGGGACAAAAAGCAGAAATAACGCTGCAAGAAAAATGCACACAGAGCCACCAGGACTTTATTAATGACAGTTCATGTCACCCAAGTTGCTCCCCATTTCTGGCTGTCTCCAGATACTGGATCATGCAGAAAGCAGTTTGGGTCCAGTTACTATCGCTCTGCATCTTTACCGGCAGACAGCATCTCTGCTGTGGAGGAATGGAATAAATTCTTGTAGGCAAAATGACTCCTGTGAGTAGGAACCAGATCTGAGAGGCCATAGTGGTAGGCCAGGTTGACAGGGGCCATTTCTCAGTGCCTGGGAGGAGAAAGGAAGGAGTGGGCGCTCTGAGAAGGAGCCACAGGTCATCTTGGCCAGGTTTTGCAGCCAGCTCCATCCCCTCCAAGTTGTGTCTCTGAGACAGCCATCGTCATGAAATGAGATGGCTGCACAGCCAGGAAGCTGCTGAGGCCTCAGCATGAAGGATACCGTGGGTCTCACTCGCTTTCTTTTCCCATTGTGTGACATCTGTGCGTCTACATAGCTGTGTGCCCACATCTATTCATCATACATATACATATACGTATATGTATAGTAGTTTACATGGAATAATTTTCCAGCCCTAGCCTTAGCCTCAAGTCACAGTTCTAGAATCTATTTCGGACCTAAAACTTGAACACAGAACATTTAACCCTCAGAGTGAAAGGACTAGTCTCTTCTGCCACTCGGTCTTAATGAATGATGTTCCTTTAAAAAACACATTCATGGAGCTAGAGAGATGACTCAGTGGTTAAGAGCACTGGCTTGCTCTTGCAGAGGACAGGGTTCGATTCCCAGCACCCACACGGTGGCTAACAACTGTCCCTAACCCCAGTTCCAGGGGATCTAATGCCCTCAACTGACCCAAGGGCATTACACAACACAGGTGCACTTACATACATGCTGGCAATACACTCATACACATAAAATAAAAATAATAAGTAAAATATTTAGGAAATATATTCATTTGTCATTTTATTTTCTATTTATCTATTTTATATGCAAGATTGCTTGAGGCCATTTCATGCAAGTGTATAACATACTTTGAGCTCCCACACACCCCTCCCCTCCCCTTCCTCCCCTCCCTTCCTGTTAGTCTTCTTTGCTCCTGAAAGCTTTGCTCTATGTTCATGTCATCTGCATATAAGTAATTTTATGTATGTATGATTTTATATATCCATACAATGTAGGACCTGCAAATGAAGGATAATGTGTGATACCTGTCGGAGACTTAGTTCACTTGACATGAGGATCTCCGGTTACCTCTATTTTCCTGACTGAGGAAAAGCTCCATTGTAGACAATACACATCACATTTTCGCTATCCATCCCTCTGTTGATGGATACCTAGGTTGGTTCTGTGGCTTAGCTGTGTGGCGTCTGCTCTTTCCCTCTGAACTCTCTGCAGTTAGCTCCTCTGAAGCAGGGGCAGACACTATCAATGAGAGCCAGGGGGCATGCAGATAGAAGAGCGGGCCGAGGTGAGAGAGGCTGATGAACCATATCCCCAAGTTGCCAGGGCCAGCCTATCCCCTTCTGTATTTCACTTAGTACTAGCCAGTGGCTGTAGGCTAGAAAGGGTCCTCCGCCCCTACTGGTGAAACAATGAGCATTTGGGGAGAACATTGCTAAATGCTATTAAAACACTGTTAGTGTTAATGGTAGGACTTTACTTTAAACACCACTTTTAATGTTTATTTTTCCTGTAAGCTAAGATGTTGGGGACCAGAGCCATGACTGTAACTGACAGCTGTCTGACCTCTTCCCGGGGCCTGGCTGCCTTGAGCAGAGGACTCACTCTCAGTCCTGCATCTTTGAGTTCTGCTGCTTTGAGTTCTCAGCTGCTGACTGCAGCACAGCTAAGAAGGAAGGCACTGTCCCAGCCACCACTGCTTCCCACAGCTCCAGGGGACCTTTCTGTCACCACAAGCCCTAGTGAACTCTAGCAGCCTGAGGGAGGGGGCACTTACTTCTCCACCAGCTCAGCAGGAGGCTTGAGACTGGCTACACACGATTGTTTTCATCTGAATGACAGACCGCTGTGGTTGGTGTAAACACCCTTGTCACACCCCCTTCTGGCTATACAGGCACACTGTGGAGCTCAGTTTTGCATCAACTTGAACATGGTTTCCTGTGCTATAGCTGCCTGCTGTTAAAATATTAGCCCTCTCCCCATCCCCAAAGGTTTCTCTGAAGTGATCTTTTTTGTGCTGTTTCTCATTACTAAAACAGTCTCAGCTGGTAAAGTGACAACCAGCAGAGAGGCATGAGCAGGTGACCCAGGTATTCCCAAGAACCCCTGGAAGCTAGGAGCAGAGGCCCCGGAGGAAAGGCAGCACAAAGCTGCAGGCGCTATTCGCTGGAAGTTTCAGAGACGTGACAAGACCTAAGAGCCAAGGCTCCTGGGACCTTGGCCCAAGAGTTGCAGTAACACTATAGTAGAGGATCTGACCACCCAAGGCCCCTAGCAGGGGCTGCCTGCAGATGCCTTTGACTACTGTTGGAAGCTAAGTATTACAGGTTTCCCAGATCTGATGGTACGGCCCAGGGCAGTGCGCCTCCACCCTGAGCACCTGGAGCCCCAATCTCAGCAGGGCCCTAGTTCTCAGGTTTGAACTACAGCCTCTGCCAGTTCAGTCCCTGGGCCTCGGGCACTCAAGGACAGGGACACCAGCACTGAAGAGCGCCGCACCTGCTCAAAGTCCCATCTGCAGAGAATGGAAGAACTCCACCAGCTGATCACCAAGACAGGCATCCTTCTGCACCCTTACCTGCCCTCCCACTTGCTTCCCAACTCCAGAGTGTGTCGCCCTGCTGGCATTCCTGCATCCTACTCGCCACCAAGTCGCAAATTCTCTGAGCCTCAGTTTCTTCACGTGTACAGTAAGACTAAACAGAGTGGCTCAACAAGAATCGGACGGCTGAGGGGAAGTTTCAGTGAGTTAATAAATGCTAAGTGCTGACCACCCTGTCTATGGATGCCCACCTTATGATAGGGAATGTCCATCCATCTACTTCTCCTGTCCTAGGACAGTCTTTAAGAGACACCTCTTTCTTCTCATCCCCATTCTTGCCCAACCTTTGCAGTTCACAGGATATTAATTTTTACAAAACCTTTACTGAGAATTTCATACATGCACAGAAGGTGTTTAATCAAATCCCTGCCCACTCCCTCCCTCCCAACATTCCCCCCTCTGAAGAGATAACCCTAAAATCTTTTAAGGATTAGATACAAGCTCCCAAATGCTTTTGACATTTTGGGCCTTGGAACAGAGTACGTTGCTAACAGGCCCAAGGACATTTTGACTTTTAGCCAAGAAACTGGCTACATTTCTTTGGGGTCTTTTTACCCTAACAGCCAGCCAATTCCCACCTCCTATTCTTATCACACCATCCTCTGAAGGGGTTACCCAAATTACCAATAAGGAATAGGGACGCTGAGTGCTCTGGCTTCTTCTATGCTGAACAGGGACACAGGGTGAGGCAACTGGAGTACCCCTTCAGTGGGTCTATGTAAAAGACTCCCAAATTGCATAACTTTTGTCTCTAAGGGGAGAAGAAAGTCCTTGAATCATGAATGGGAGATGTGAAGGAGAAGTAAAGGCAAGAGTAATTAGCATTACAAGTTCTAGACAGGGAACTAGAAAAAAGTCAGAACAGGGCAATTTTCAAATGTTCATAGGAGAGTCCATTGGAGTTTCTTGATAAGGGCTTCCAAAAGCATCTCTCTAGTGGGTTCCTCCTCATTTTCCTTTTGTCTTCCAAGGCTGAACTAGTTGGCTGGGAAAAGCGGTTGGATATTCAGGCGAGGGTCCAGTGACCCTGCTTGGCACTCCTTTAATGAATGAGCACAACCGTCAACAAGCCCAATTGTGACTATGTTTAGCAATCAGGCTCAGCTGAGGTTGTGATAATAGTAGTTATTTCATGCAGAAGGGACTGCTGTATATCATTATCTTAAAAAAGGACCTGGAATTTAAAAGGATTTGGTGCTAGGAGCCATGTATGAGGGAGAACATACGTCGTTTATTTTTCTGAGTCTGTGTTACTCACATAGTATAACAGTTTCTAGATCCATCCATTTACCTGAAAATTTCATTATTTCATGTTTCTTTACTACTGAATAGAACTGCATTATGTAAAGGTACCACATATTTTTTATCCCCTCGAAGGTTGAGGGACACATAGGTTGTTTCCATTTCTTAGCTATTGAAAAAGAGCAGCAACAAACATGGATGTATAAGTATCTCTTCAGTAGGATGAGTTCTTTGTGTATATGCCAGGTCAAATGGTAGATTCATTTTTAGTTTTCAAAGAGATCACCACACTGCTTTCCATGGGGGGCTACACAAATTTGCATTCCCACCAGCAGAGAATGAGCATTCCCCCTTCTCCATATCCTCTCCAGCATTTGGTATTATTTCTCTTAATCTTAGCCATTCTGACCATGGCAAGATGAAATCAAAAGAGTGGTTTTGATTTGCATTTCCCTAATTACTAAGGATATTCAACACATTTAAAGCTGTGTCTCACCCATTTTTATTTCTTCTTTTGAGAACTCTCTGTTCAGATCCATAGGCCATCTTTTAATTGGGTCATGTGTTTTCTTGATCCTTT
>NW_008335241.1:54138-60310 GCF_000622305.1 Nannospalax galili
CTTCTTCTACAGGTGGAGATCCAGTTTTGCCAGCACCATTTGTTGAATGGTGTCTTTCCTCCATTGTGTGTTCTTGGCACCTTTGTCAAATATCAGGTGGCTGAAATTGTGTGTACTCAGGTTTTGATCTTCAATGATGTTCCATTGATCTATGTGTCTGTTTTTACACCAGTACCATGCTGTTTTTATGACTATGGCTCTGTATTATACTTTGAGATCTGGTACAGTAGTCCCCCCAGCATTGCTCTTTGTGCTCAGAGTTGCTTTGGCTATCTGGGGTCTTTTGTGCTTCCATATGAATTTGAGGATGGTTTTTCTAATTCTAAGAAATATGTCATGGGAATTTTGATCTGATGTCTTCCTCAATCTCTTTCTTTAAAAATGTAAAGTTTTCATTGTAGAGATCTTTGGTGTCTTTCATCAGATTTATTCCAAGATATTTTAATTTTTTTGCAGCAATTGTGAATGGGAGCATTTCCCTGTATTCTTTCTCCAATTGCTTGTTATTGGTATATAGAAAGGCTACTGATTTTTGTAGATTGATGTTATAACCTGTCACCATACTGAAAGTGTTGATCCACCTGCCTCTGCCTCCCGAGTGCTGGGATTAAAGGCATGCGCCACCACGCCCAGGTAAATAAAATATTTTGATAGTAACCCAACATACTACTGGAAAAATGAACAGCAGACCCCAATTCTATCCAAAGGAATACTGACAATGGATTGCCGTAGATGAGGAACAGCTGATCCTCCTGGAACAGGGACCTCTGGCTGACTAGATTTACCAGAAGGGCAGATAGGGGGGAATAGATGGGGGTGCTGACAGCACAGTGGACAGTGGCAGGGATGGCAGAGTATGGAGGCTCTAGTGGGAGAGGAAGGCTGTCTATCTGACGAGTTTATATTCATGCTCAGAAGCCAAGGAACTCAGAAAGTAAGTGACTGTGACCAGTAATAGTCATATATATAGAGATTAGAAATGCATGTGAAAACGTCTCAATGTCAATTGCCTTAAAATGAATTTTTCTGTGAAACTGTGTATTTTAACAACGAAGTGAGGATCTTTTTTAAATGTTAAAACCTCATTTAATTTTATGTCTTATAGAGTTTATAATGAGTAAAAGATTGTATAAGCATAATAATTCATCTGTAAACCTAAAAATGTACAGCCAATTTTGAAAGAGATGTACCCTAGCTCAGAAAAATGTTATTGAATAGGTTAATGCTGTTGTAATGAAATGCTTCTTCTAATAAAATAAAAAAATTAGAAAATAGCCCAGCCTGGTGGCTCAGGCCTGTTGTCCCACCACTTGGAAGGCAGAGGCAGGTGAATCTCTGTGAGTTCAAGTCCAGCCTGGTCTATATAGTGAGTTCCAGGCCAGCTGGTGCTGCAGGGAGACCCTGTCTCAAAAAGACCAAAAAAGAAAAAAGAAAATAGGGAATGGAGAGATGGCTCAGTGGTTAACAGCACCGGCTGCTCTTATGGAGGACCTGGGTTCGATTCCCAGGACCCATGTGGTGGCCAACAGCCATCCGTAACTCCACTTCCAGGGCATCCGACACCCTCTCTGACCTCAACGGGCACTGCACAACGTGGGTGCACTCATATACATGCAGGCAATACACTCCTGCATGTCAAATAAAAAAATAATAAATTTAAAAAATTTTAAGAAAATGATGGTGTCAAGGGGCAGGGGGTAAGAGAGAGAATGGGTTGGAAAATGATTTCACCTTAGCTTGGTAGCTCTTTCTGCCCCAGGGACTCAAAAGCCCATCAATATGCAATGTATTTTATCTTCATATTATGTATAATGAGGATAACATTCACTCTGAGGAAAGACAATCTTACATAATTTTCTCTAAGGCCAATGAAATAATTCCCATCCTCTCTTTTGTTATAGTGAAACTTATTGAAATTGATCTTGATAAAGGCTTAGCGTCTCTTAGTAGCCAATAAATTGATTAATTTACTAAATTGAGTACAAGTAGGATTTTACTTCACTTTATGCCTCAGTTATTCTAAGGTTTTAGAATGCCCCCTACATGGTTCCTAAATATTTTTATCTTTCAATTTAGAAACCTGGATTCACATATGGAAAATACAACAGATGTGGTTTTAATGTCCTGAACACATGAATATAAAGTAAAATGAGGGGCTGTAGAGATGGCTAGCAGTTAAAAGCCGTTGCTGCTCTTCCAAAAAGACTCAAAATCAGTTCCCAGTACCCACATTAGGTGGCTCACAACCCCATTACGCCAGCTCCAGGGGATCCAGTGCCTTCTTCTGGACTCTGCAGGCACCTGCACTCACGTCCACATACCCCACACACAGACACACATGCACAGAACTTTTTGGAATAACTATTTCTTAAATTAAAATGAAGCACACCTTTACCATCCCCTCATTAGTTGAAATCGTGAAGGGAGGTGTGCCATCACAGAGGCTCCCCGTAGAGGGCATCAGCTACACCCCATATCCTGTGTAGTCCCTTCCCTAAGCTGCCAAACTTCTAGCATTTTGCATTCCCAGGGTAGAGTTTGCTTCCTAAGTTACACTTTTATATTCTATTTAGTACCTTCACTAATCTTCTAAAGTCAGATGCTTACCTCTAAGCTCAGAGACCCTGCCCCTCAAAAGCCCCTAAATGTAAGAACTTCCTTTGTTCTACAGGTTGTGGGGTTTCCTATCCCAGTTTCCCCCACTGTGAGTGGCAGCACTACTAATGGATATTTCACCTGTATCAGTCAGGGTTCCCTAAAGAACCAGAACTGAGAAAATGAACACATGAGTATATCACATCAGCTCACAGGACAGAGTCGAGAAGTCCAACAATGACTGCATCACACTGGAGAGGCTGAGAATCCAGTAGTTGCTCAGTCTCTGAGGTGGGATAGCTCAAAAGTCCCAGTCTGGTGCTGAAGGCCTGATGGATTCCAAAAGATCTGCTCGTCTTCAGTGTATGTTGGGATCCGAGAGTTGGTTACAGCAGCTAGACAAGCTCACCAGTGAGCAAGCAGGCAAGCAGCAAAAAGCCAGTGCTCCCTTCTGCCAGGGCCTTTCAGACATCCTCCCGTCAGAAGGTAACACCCACATTCACTGTGGGTCTTCCAGCTTCAAGTGATCCAGTCAAGAAGGTCTCTCTTGTTTCAGGTAATCCCAGATCAGTCAAGTTGACAGCCAGGATTAGCCATCACATCGCCTGAAAGGGAAAAATGTATATTATGAATAGTATCTATATTGATGAGTTATTGGCTTCATGGTGAGAGAATTAAAGTTACCAAATGTCAAGATCAAATACTATAGCATTCGATGTCACTTGCTTTGGAGAATAAGAGCCATACTGGTCTTATAAGAGAATAATATCATGTCATACTTTTACTTTCAATGATTAACACTGCAGAGGACATGGTATGTTAAGGCTACATTTGTATAACAAAAAACATGGTAAACTGTAATGTATTCGTGAGGCAGGTAACCACAGGAGATAGTTTAGCTTGGTACTCCACTTGATTTTGGTTATTCACGTACACACACACACACACACACACACACACAGTATGACTCAGTGCCCTTGTTATCGCCTGATAAACAGGAATAATGAATCCTACAAAATTCATTAATCCCCTCCCCCAACAGTGGTGTTATAAATTTGCTATTTGCTAAATTAAAAATTTATTGTCATATTCCAATTTCGACCTGGTGATACTAAAGTTCCCTTAGTGTGTGGCTCACGTTCGCGTTTACCCTAAAATAATGTAGGACTGTAGTGTTTTCACATTTTCCTCCTTTTTCCTCCCCTGATATTTTCCCTTAAAACAGCAGGAGAAATTATGAAAGCATTTCAAGGCAAGGCCATTGCTATCCTCAGTTTGATAAATATTTGAGATTACTGTATGACTTACTTATGTAATACTACAAGTACGTGCAGAGCACTGGTGGCCATCAGCAAATGGGGGAGTATATTGTACAGTGACTACCATTAAGAAACAACAGGGGGGGGGGGGCTGGAGAGATGGCTCAGCGGTTAAGAACACTGGTTGTTCTTGCAGAAGACCCAGGTTCGAATCCCAGCATCCACATGGCAGCTAACAACTGTCTGTAACTCCAGTCCCGGCGGATCCGACAGCCTCTTCTGACCTCCGCAGGCATTGCATGACACGGTACACTTACCCTACATACAGGCAATAAACACATATACACAAAATAAAAATAATAAAATGTTTTAAAAAAGAAACAACAGTGATTCACAATAATCAGAATACTTAAGCCTTAGGCTCTTCTAGCATCTTTTGAGAGACATACTGAGAATTCAAAAGGCATAGTCTTTTAATAAGAATTTAGGCAGAATCTACTATACACAAAGTACTGGAAAACACACAAGATAAAAAGACACACACACATGTTCTTTAATCCCAGTACTCAGGAGGCAGAGGCAGGCGGATCTCTGTGAGCTCAAGGACAGCCTGGTCTACACAGAGAGTTCCAGGCCAGCTGGGGCTACAGGGAGACCCTGTTTCAAAAAGACCAAAAGGTGTGTGTGGGGAATGGGATACATTGCATTTCTGTTTTGGTTTGTTATCTTTCTGTATTCAGAAGACAGATATTGGGGAAAGTAATCAAGGTTTAGGGGTTAGCTACACATGTGGTAAAGTCACCAAAGTAAACAGTACAGTAGTTCCTTAAAAATTTCGGGGTGTGATGGCACACACCTTTAATCCTAGCACTCAGGAGGCAGAGGCAGGCAGATCTCTGTGAGTTCAAGGCCAGCCTGGTCTACACAGTGAGTTCCAGGACAGCTGGGGCTACAGGGAGACCGTGTCTCAAAAAGACCAAAAAAAAAAAAATTTAATAATATAACTACCAAATGAACCAGCAAACTCATTTCTAGGAATATATCCCAAAAAATTGAAAGCAGAGTTTCAAAGAGGTGTTTCCACACCCATGCTCATAAGGCATACCATTCATAATATTTGACAGTAGGAAACATCCCATGTCCATGAACGGATGAATGAATAAGCAAAACACTGTAAACACATACAATCTGATACTATACAAACTTGCAAAAAAAATTATGCATTATGCTAAACGAAATAATGTTAATAAAAGACAAACACTGTGTAGGATTCCATTTGTATGATAGCATAGAAAGAGGAATGAATATGATGGTTAGTTGTTTAATGAGTATAGACTCTCAGTTTTATAAGAAGAAAAGGTTCCAGAAATCTGCCTCACAATGATGGGAATGCATTTACCCTACTGAACTGCACACTTTATAGATTTATTTATTCTTATTTCATGTATATGAGAGTTTGCCTACATGTGTGTATGTGTACCACATATGTACCTGGTGTCTGTGGAGGCTAGAATGGGTGTTGGATCCTCTAGAACTGGAGTTACAGAGGATTGTGAGCCACCAGACCAGGACCATACCTGGGTTCTCCTCAAGAACAGCCAGAGCGCTGAACCACTAAGCCATCTCTCCAGCTGCGAGAGAAAACTTAAAAATGCTTTCCCTTTATCTTTAGAAAGCAATAAAAGTTATAAATGTTGAAAAGATAAAGCGTTTGCAACTACTACTCCATTGTAATTTATTTTTATCTTCTTTTATAATCTGTTCATAATTACATATTTAACATAAAGGATTATATATTTTACTTTTTTATTATTTTTATGTGTATGTGTGTATTCCCTGCATGTATGTAAGTGCACCCATGTTCCACAGAGGGCAGAAGAGGCTGTTGGATCCCCTGGAACTGGAGTTATGGACAATTGTTAGCTGCCATGTGAGTGGGATTCGAACCCAGGTCTTCTGCAAAAAGTGTTCTTAACCGCTGAGCCATCTCTCCAGCCCCCCACTGTTGTTTCTTAATGGTAGTCACTGCACAGTATACAGGGTCTCCCTGCAGCCCCAGATGGCCTGAACTCACTGTGTAGACCAGGCAAAGTCACCTGCCTCTGCCTCCTGAGTGCTGGGATTAAAGGCATGAGCCACCATGCCTGGCATACATAAACCAATTTTCATTAGAGTTTGCTTCAAGCATAACATGTTCCAAGGAATTTAATGAGAAAATTTATAAACAGAAATTTGCAAAATATAGTGGGAGCCTTTGTTTTTGTATTTTATTTAAAAATTTTATTATTATTATTTGTATATCACCCTAAAACATGCTT
>NW_008335241.1:60351-71740 GCF_000622305.1 Nannospalax galili
TTTATTGGAACTGGAGACATAACCCAGTGGTTAAGAGCAGTTATTCTTGAAGAGGACCCAGGTTGGGTTCTGAGCACCAACCTGGCAGCTAACAACATCTGTAATTCCAGTTTTAGGGGACCTAGCGTGCTCCTCTGGCCTCTGAGTGCATTGAATGACACGGGTGCACTTACATACATGCAAGCAAAACACTCATACACATAAAGTAAAAATAAATAAAAAATTTTAAAATTATTGTTTGTGTGTGTGTGCGTGCACAGGCACACACATGCTACATGTGTACAGGTTCACATGAAGACCAGAAGAGGGCAGCAGATCACCCTGGAGCTGGAGTTACAGGCAGTTATGAGCCATCTGACATGTGTGTTGGGAACCAAACTCAGGTCTCCTGTGGAAGAACAGCAAGTACTCTTAGCTGCTGAGCCACCTCTCCAGTCCCAACACAAGCTTAAATACTTTTTCCCCGTTGATGATACAGTTTATCCTCCATGAAGACTTTTGGCCTTTTGCTAAGTTCAACTACATGAGTCAGAAAAGCAGTCCTAAATTCTTACTACAGATTATTTGAGCCTTAATATTATTTGTGTGTCATTTCAACATTTTTTTTTGGTCTTTTTTTGAGACAGGGTTTCCCTGTAGCCCGAGCTGTCCTGGAACTATGTGGACCAGGCTGGCCTTGAACTCACAGAGATTGGCCTGCCTCTGCCTCCCGAGTGCTGGAATTAAAGGCGCGTGCCACCACGCCTGGCTTCATATTTGATTTTTAAGTAGATAATCATCTATCATCAGTTCACATTCATATAAATCCTTAATTGGTAAATAAGTCCTTTGGGACATGTTACCTGCTACTAAGAACTTATCTTAAGGTACCTTCTGTAGGTAAATAAGCAGCTTGCCCACAGAGCTTGAAGCAGAAGCGTTGGATCTGGGTGACATTTAACACAGCCCTCCTCAGGTCTAGATCAGGCGCTGTCTGTTCTATTTCTTGGGTTTTGGCCTATGTTTAGAACTGAGCTGCTAATGTTATTAAATTTTGTGCCTTCACCTTGACAGGTGAACTTTGTGACTAATTTGGCACACGACGGTGCTTCCTGTGGTTCCCATCAGGGACTTTGAGGCAGGGAAAAACCAACAAGCAGAGGAAGGACGTTCTTCTAATTCCTCTCAGTTCTACTCTCCTGATTCCCCGCAGTCATCTCCCTTCCCCTG
The DNA here is from genome assembly GCF_000622305.1 of Nannospalax galili. Taxonomy (NCBI): domain Eukaryota; kingdom Metazoa; phylum Chordata; class Mammalia; order Rodentia; family Spalacidae; genus Nannospalax; species Nannospalax galili. Next base: position 61,561 of record NW_008335241.1, read on the forward strand.
CGTCTGCTGTGGTTCCCATTACCCAAACTGCTCTCTGTGGCCACTGCAAGTACAAGGCTTGCCAGGTCATTCTCTCTGATGGAACTTCCAGTCTTGCTGTTCACCCTTTCAGGGTCACTGCCCCCCAACACCCCTTCCCAACTGTATTAAAGCAGAGGAGCTCTCTGGTGTCCCCCCCCCCGCCCCCCCAGCTAACAGCGTCATTGCATTGGTTTTCTGGTCACTCTCCCTGGTCTTCCTAATCAGAAGCATGGTTCTGACCCTGAGATATGAAGCCAGGTGTTTCAGTCTCCTTTCTGTTGCTGTGATAAATACCTTGACAGGAAATAACTTAGGGAGAAGGTTTATTTTAGCTCACAGCTCCAGGTTACAGTTTATCACTGTGGGGAGTCAAAGCATCAGGATCTCCACCCAGCAGGAACACGAAGCAGCGATTCATATTCGCAGTCGAAAGCAGAGAGAAAATGAATGCATGCGTGCCTGGTACTCAAATCCCTTTCCCCGCTCTATGCAGTCCAGGACCCAACCCCAGGGAATGGTGCTGCCCATAATGGGCTAGGTCTTCCCACAGCAATTTATATAATCAAGACTATCCTCACAGACAAGCCCATAGGCCCACCTGATCCAGACAATCCCTCCTTGAGACTGTCTTCCCAGTGATTCTGTATTGTGTCAGGCTGACAAAACTAACCATCACAGCAGGTGTAAGGCAAAGAAGAATCATGGCTGACCACAGAACCGTTTTGAAGTGCTCTCCACCCCTTGCCAATTACGCTTACCCACATGTAGGAAATTATGGCATTCCCCCCACCTCAATGTGTTAATGATAAAAATAAAAATTCTCTTATGGTCAGGCTCATGTGACTAAGTGCTAGCAACATTACATCCACAAACTTTTTTTTTTGGTCTTTTTGAGACAGGGTCTCCCTGTAGCCCTAGCTGGCCTGGATTTGCTATGGAGACCAGGCTGGCCTTGAACTCACAGAGATCTGCCTCCCTCTGCCTCCTGAGTGCTGGGATTAAAGGCATGCACCACCATGCCTGGTTTAAGAATGCCTTTTAAAGAAACTCTTCTTAATCTCCTGAGCAGTACAATCAAGAAGAGGACCCTGAAGTTCCATGTAGAAGGGCAGCATGTGCTATAGGACAGCTGTGTGTGTGTGTGTGTGTGTGTGTGTGTGTGTGTGTGTGTTCAAATAAGCAGACATCTCAAGGATATCAGGAGCCAGATTATTCTGTAGTCTCTTGTAGAATAAGAAATGTGGAAGGGCAGATCTGGAATGAACCATGCTGGACCGGAGGTATTACTGTGAACACGTTTTTTTCAATATATACAGTGAGAAAAAGAACTATGCCTGTAAGCATGTGCATGGTGTGTGTATACAGATGTGTTACATTGAGTTGGAATGTGCAAATATTTCCTAGCTGCATCCACTGAGGCAGCTTGGGCAGTAACACTCAGCACCAAGTAAACCTAGTGTTGATACATACAATTTTGCCTTACAAAGAACCAGGGCTCCTTAAGAAACTGCTACATCCAGCCTGTGGTTGGATGAGCCCGGGACATCTTATATTGCCAAAAAGTTAGGGTGTGCTCGAAGAATGGGAGATAATGTTGAATCTGGATGATGGATAGTACGTAAAAGTCTCTACAACGTCTGTATTTTGAAACATTCATCAATAGATTGTTGGAGAACTCAAAACAGACACAGACGAATGAAGCATCTACCGAGCAAATGGGAATCTGATCATCAGAGGAAATGATGGCGGGCGGCAGACATAGCGGCGGGCGGCAGACATAGCTCAGTGGTTATGGGCGGCAGACATAGCTCAGTGGTTAACTGCACTTGCTGCTCTTGCAGAGGACCCAGGTTCAGTTCCCAGCACCCACATCAGGCAGCGGACAACAACCTGTAACTCTAGTTTCAGGGAATCTAATTGTCTCTCCTGGGCTCTGCAGGCACCTGCACTCACATGATGCACATACACACACGCAGGCATACCCATATGCATAAATAAATATAAAAATAAGTAAACGACAGAAAAATATTACCTATTTAATGAAGTAGGCAAGTCTGACTCCATACTGACATAAAAATATGAATTCTAAGTTTGATGAGAAACAAGGTTATTTACAAATATCTTCAAATAAGAGCTTGAGACACTCCCCTAAAATATACACATTACAAATATTTTAAAAAGAAAGCTTATGGAATTCAATCAGAGGCAATCAAAAAAGAAAACCAATAGGATGTTGAGAGTCCTCAAAGCTACCTAGTCTAAATCTAATCATGCCTAAATATCTGACAGAGTCAAAATGAAGACTGTTCTAAAGAAAGCCAAAGAACAAAAGACGGTTGGCGAGTCACCTTCAAACGTGCCAAGGGTGTAAATGTCGAGGTTTTCCGGATTCTGGTCACCAGCAGGACGCAGTGCACAGCTACGGTGACTGTAGATGTGCCCAGCCCTGCGGCGCGGAGTCAGCGCGTCAAGTCTCAGCAGGTTCCAGGGTCACGTGTGCAACTTCTTTGCTTGTTTCAAAATAAAAACTAAGAAGTTCGCGCAGAGTCCTGAGTCTAGTGGGGAAAACGCAGGTAAGCGGCCAGCTCATCCTACCTGCGTCCCTCCTTTACGGCTCCCCGGGTCCCTTCCGGGCAGCTCCGCCGTCCACACCTAGCGCGGCCCTCACAGAATCGTTCCGGGCGTCAGTGCATCTTCGCCTCCGACGCCCCTAGGCCAAACCGCGGATTCTGGCTGGGGATGGAAACAGACAAAAGTAGTTGCGGCAGGAATCCTCCGGCCGGCAAGACCACTGTCCAACGTGACTCACACGCCGGCGCTTCCATCTCTGTCTCGGCGGTGAAATAGTCATGCCTGCCCCAGTGTGCGCTCGATGGCTCGGCGGGCGGCCGGCCGGACTGAGTGCGGGTGGTGCCGGGCTCCACCACAGCTCCCGGCCGCTCCACGCCCCGCCCTCGCCCTGCCGTCGCCGCGGGAGCCGGGTGTGCCTTCCGAGCGAGCCGTCACGTGGGGATCGACGCGAGCCGAGGGTCTGTGCAGCCGGGGCCGCGGGGAGAGACCACGCCCGGCCTTCCCGGAGCAGCGCAGGTCGGTGGACAGCCCGGGCGGGGAGGGCAGGAGGTCGCGGCCAGGGCGGGACCCGCGGTCTGCAGGGCGGCGCCACCTCGGTGGCCGGTGCTGCCGGGTTCCCGGAAGGAAAGCTCTGCGGGACTTTTGCTGAGTTGGAGAAGCTCATTCTTATCACTTATTCACCTACTGGACCTTCGTGCGAGCCAGCCAGACGGCGGCCGTCGTCCCCAGTGGTTGTCCGTCGTTAAAACTCCGTGAAGCGCTTTCTGGTGCTTGTTAATCGTAATGTGTCTTCATGGTGCCTGTTGACCATCATGGGCACCTATGTCCAGGTCATTTGAACTGTCAAGTCAGAAGTCCGGTGGCCCGAGGCCCGAGGTCAGCCAGGAACTTACAGCCTAGAGGTGACATTAAGTTTGAGAAAGTAAAAAGTGTGCTGTGCAGTTCCGAAGTCTGAAAGATGAAGGAGGCGGTCCTTAGCGCTGGATTTTAGAGGATACAGCGAGGGTTGCCTTGATTTCTGTCCCAAACATTTTAGGAACCATGAGAATGAGATTTTAGGTAAACCTGGAAATTTGCCTTGTTTGGGAACTGTTCACTTTTGTTTTTTAATGAGTAACGGCCAGGTGTATAGCAAGATCCACAGCAGCCTAGGCTGAGAAGAAGGGAGACAGAGTTTAACATTTTTAAAAAAGGTGACAATTGGAGAATATCGTAGGTGAATTTCTTCGTGCCTTAGAATGCAGTTTTTTTTGTTTTTTTGTTTTTTTTTTAGCAGATAGCTGCAGGACAGGCAAAGACTGAAGACTGTAGAAACAAGAGATGTCAATTGTGCCTTGAGCTTCTTCACTCTTTATGGAGCCTAGAATATATCACTTTTACTTGTTAGTTACTTGTATGACTATCAGACTTTAGTCACAGAAAATACGGGATTCAAAATACCATGGTTGGGACATGCATGTACACATGTGTGTGAGTATATGCATAGGCCAGAGGGCATGGGGCCCTGCTCTATCACTCTCCACTCTCCTCCGTGCTCTTTGACTCAGGGGCTCTCTCTGAACCTGGAGTGGAGGAGTAAGCCCCATCCTCCTCCTGTTTCTGACGCCTCCCCCCAGAATTGGGGTACAGGTCTTTGGGGGTCTGGTTTATGTGGGTCCTGATGACAGAGTGCTTCCCACATCAACATGGGAGTTGCATGCAGTAGACAGTATGTTTACTCTATTACATGGGTGGGCCGTGACAGTAGCTGCCAGGAGGTGTAGGAATATGGAATTATTCCAAGGAGCTTTCCTTGCAAAGTGAAGAGCCTCACTGGACATCTGGCAGGGAGTGAGAAGCAATGTCTGTGGAGGAAAGCCCTCAGGAGGGTGTGGCTCCAGGTGTGGCTCCAAGTGATGTCCACGTCCCATGCTGGGTAGTTCATGTAACTTGTGCTGGGACCATCATGATGTCTCAGCTTTTGGACCAAATCAAGTGTAGAATGTGGAGCCATGAGGAAGAGCTGAGATGTGGTACCATAGTACAGATAAGGGTGAGTCTGTGGATGTTGATTAGAGTGAGAGCCAGAAATGGGGAAGGAGGAAAAGATCCTTTAAGAAACCAGGAGTGCCGGGTATGGTGGCGTGGGCCTTTAATCCCAGCACTCGGGAGGCAGAGGCAGGCAGATCTCTGTGAGTTCAAGGCCAGCCTGGTCTACATAATGAGTTCCAGGACAGCTGGGGCTACAGAGAGACCCTGTCTCAAAAAGACCAAAAAAAAAAAAAAAAAGAAAGAAAAAAAAAGAAAGAAAAAAACCAGGAGTACAATGACACGGGTGCACTTACGTACATGCAGGCAATACACGCATACACATAAAAGTAATAAATTTAAAAAAAAAAGAAAAAGAAAGCGAGAGTAATAGTGATATGAGGGAGTTCTAAGGGACACGTGCAAGCAGCAAATTCAAGGATCAAGTTATTTTGGAAACTCAGCAAGAATTCCTGTCTCGGCTTGTCAGTCCTGCCACACTTTCCCAAGTAATGGTATCTGTCTACTTTGGTCCTGTTCTCACAGCCCTATTTCTCAGCTTTTAAAAATATCTTTAAATCAGGGTGTGGTGGAGCCAGCCTTGAATCCCAGCACTCAGGAGGCAGAGGCAGGCGGATCTCTGAGTTCAAGGCCAGCCTGGTCTACATAGTTCCAGGACAGCTGGGGCTACAGGGAGACCCTGTCTCAAAAAAGAAAAAAAAAAAAAAAAAAAAAAACTATTTGCTTTTCTAAAATCTCAATATTGGCTCCTCTAAAAATTTTTTTTGGAAGGAATAATATTGAGATTTAATATACAGGTATTTTTGAGCCATTCAAGCAAAATCCAGTATTATGTAGTTAACATTTTAAAGTATTAACTAATGGTAATTTATATTTAGAGTTGTTACAGAGAATTTAAGACTAAATTCATACAGAAGAGTCATCAGGGACTCATTGTGTAGACCAGGCTGGCCTTGAATGCCCAAGTTTTCAACTTTTGATCCTGAGTATTGGAATTACAGGTGTGTACCACTGCCCAGCTGCAACAATTTTTTTTTATTTAGCCAAATTTTTAAAATTTTATTTATTATTTTTACTTTATGTGTATGGGTGTATTGCCTGCATGTATGTGAGTGCACCCGTGTCATGCAATGCCCCGGAGGTCAGAAGAGGGCTTCGGATTCCCCTGGAACTGGAGTTAAGGACGGTTTGTAGCCGCCATGTGGGTGCTGGGAATCGAACCCAGGTCCTCTGTAAGAGCAGCAAGTGCTCTTAACCACTGAGTCATCTCTCCAGTCCCTTTTTAGCCAAATTTTAAAGAAGTTTGTTGTGTAAAGAGATATGTCACGTTCCCTGGGTTCGATTTCCAGCACCCACATGGCTGCTCTGAACCGTCCTTAACTCCAGTTCCAGGGGAATCCGAAGCCCTCTTCTGACCTCCGAGGCATTGCATGACACGGGTGCACTCACATACATGCAGGCAGTACACTCATACACATAAAATAAAAAGACAAAAAACATTAAAAAAAAGACATATGTCATGTTCAGACACGGAATAAATAGGCAAGACTCAGTCGTCAAGCCATAACTGTTAAAGTTTAAAGTATGAATGGCTTGTTTCAGTGTCTATTTTACCCTAAACTCCAGTAAAAAATAAATATAGTGGATAAGGTTTCAGCAAACCACCTTTAAGACCATGCTTCAACATACGTACAGTCAGGAATGAAAGCATCTCATTTCTTTTCGTGGGGTGGGCCTCCGTTGAGCAACATCTCAAGCATGAACTAACACTCTGTAACTTGAGAGCTCCTATTTTGTGGCCTGCAATTTTGCAAAGCCCTAATCACAAATGGAATCTGAGGTCAGAGCAGAGATTCAGCTTCTTTCCATATGAAAGCTAATTATGGCTGCTTTGGAGGATGATCGGTCTGTTGAAGAGCTTAGCTATAAAGATTTATATATGCTCTTGAGAGTTAGTCTTTGGCCTTAATAAAACCAGAGAAACTAAAAGCTAGAGGCTGAGTTGAAGCTGTTGTGGTATCTTTGAGGAGTGAGAGTCAAAGAAAAGTAATTGAAAGGTAAGTGTGAATCGTAGTGCAAAACTTGAGGCACTTGATTAATTCTGCACTTAGTTTCATTTACTGAATTACTTTTTTTTGGTGTGTGTGTGTGTGTGTGTGTGTGTGTGTGTGTGTGTGTGTGTGTCTTTTTTGAGATAGGGTCGCTTTGTAGCCCCAGCTGTCCTGGAACTCAGTATGTAGACCAGGCTGGCCTCAAACTCACAGGTATCTACCTGCCTCTCTGTCTCCTGAGTGCTGGGATTAAAGATGTGTGTCACCATGCCCAACCTTAAAAAAATAGAGTTTTTATATATTTATGTTTATTTTATCTGAATGAATATTTTGCCTGCATATATGTATGTGTACCACATGTATACTCAAGGAGGCCAGAAGAGAGCATCAGATTCCCTGGAACTGGAGTTACAAACAGTTGCTAGCCACCATTTGGGTACTGGAAACCACACCTGGGTCCTCTGCAAGAGCAGTCAGTGCTCTTAACCACTGAGCTATCTCTCTAGCCCCCAAAACAGACCTTTTAAAAATGCTTTCAGACTGATGACAATACTGAGCTGAGGGTACAGAGCTACCTCATACACCCACTGCCCCCACACCGCAACAATCCACTCCAGACCGGAACAGGATTACAGTCCATGAACCCACAGTGACACATCTTCATCACCAAAAGTTCACAGTTTACATTGGCGCTCAATCTCTAGAGATTTTTTTAGTACAATCTCTCAGATTTTTTTTCATTATTTATTTATTTTTTTTTTTTGAGACAGGGTCTCCCTGTAGCCCCAGCTGGCCTGGAACTCACTATGTAGACCAGGCTGGCCTTGAACTCACAAAGATCCGCCTGCCTCTGCCTCCCGAGTGCTGGGATTAAAGGCGTGCGCCACCATGCCCTGCCTGAATTACTTTTTTGTACTCTGAGAACAAACACCCCCCCCCAATGAACAACCAGTCCAGTAAACCTGTCTTACCTTGTGTCTGGTGTTCTCTTTGATGCCAGTTTTTCTCCCTTTTTCAAAACGATTTTAAGAAATCAAAATGACTGAAAAGATAGCAATGTTCTCCCCACCCCACCTCCAGTAAATTTCAACATGTTTCTCTACCAAAATAGATCTCTAAGTTCTGAATAGAAAATTATATTGGACTTTAAACCAGGACTTCAGGGATGGCCTATATATGTCTGATTGTTGGAGATGCTTGACTTACCTCGTCTACATAGACCTTAACTCCCTTTCAGATGGAAAATGAACCTTGGTGATAATCAGTTACCTGCTTTTGGACTCTGGAAGGCTTTACTTTACAAAACCCTGGCCCTGCAACCTTGGCTTTCTGCTGGTTCCCTTTTCTGCCAGTAATCAGCAGTGTTTTTACATGATTACTTTTGGTTGAGCAATGTTATGCAAAGATACTAGCCACTCACACACTATACTGACCTTTGAAGACTGAGCATGGTATTTGGGTTTAATCTTAGGAATTCCCAACAATCAGCCTTTTTTTGTCCTATTTGAGTGGCAGTTTCATGGAATTCACCTTAAAGTACTTTACAGAGTCTTGCTGTGTAGACTAGCTTCAACTCTTGGGCTCCAGTGATTTTGCCTCAACTTCCCAGAGAGCTGAAGCTACAGATGTGGGCTCCACATTAAACTTTTCCCCGCAGAGGGGAGTGATTTTTATAACTTTAGTGAAAGGAAATCTAGAAAAAGCAGCATCATACTCACAGTTCTTTGCAGTCATATGTTTTATCTTGCAATATTTTAGTAGTTTTGCCTTCTATTAGTATTATTGAAATTAACTATATTTTAATATAAGATAATGGTTTAAATTAATGTTGGGAGGAATTTTTGTTTTTTAACTTTTGAGACAGTGTATATACTACATAGTGGTCTACTCACTGTGTAGGCCAGGTTGGCCTTGAATTCACAGAGACCCACCTGTTTCTGCCTCCCCGAGTGCTGCAATTAAAGGCGTGCCTATGCCACCAGGCCCTGTTTACCTTCTGAGCCTTTTTTTTTTTGGTCTTTTTGAAGACAAGGTCTCCCTGTAGCTCCAGCTGTCCTGGAACTCACTAGTATGACCAGGCTGGCCTTGAACTCACAGAGCTCCGCTTCTGCCTCCTGAGTGCATGGCGCCTGGCTTCTGAGCTTTTTAAAAGTTTCTGGTGAGAAGCCGGGCGTGGTAGCTCACGCCTGTAGTCCCAGCACTTGGGAGGCAGAGGCAGGCGGATCTCTGTGAGTTCAAGGCCAGCCTGGTCTATATAGTGAGTTCCAGGACAGCTGGGGCTACAGGGAGACCCTGCTTCAAAAAAAAAAAAAAAAAAAAAAAAGTGGCTGGTGAGGGCCCTGGCAAAGGCTGAGTAGATGAAAGGCCATCAAGCCTAAGGACCTGAGTTCTCCTACCTACTTGGTGTAAGGAGAGAACCGACTCCAGCAAGTTGTCTTCTGACTTCCACATGTGTGCTGTGGTGCGTGCGCGGGTGCGCACGCACACACACACACACACACACACACACACACACACACACACACTATGTAGATAAATGTGAAAACAAGGTTGGTGACACCCCAGTTGCTCAGTGTTAGTACGAGGTGCTCTGAAAAGGCTTCTAGGGGTTTGAGATGCAGTGGCTGCTAGGCACACGTGATTACAACACGTCTGCATTCAGATGCTCGAATGTACAACCGGGTTTTATATGAATGGAAGAAAGCTACTTAATTTCTGTATCACTTCTCTCATTTGTAAGAGACTGTTAATGAAAATAGCTATGAACAGTTTGGCAGTTTATTGAAGAAAATGAATGGTAAGCACTTGTGCCCACACTATAATAAGTGATCAGTGAATATTAGCAGCTGTTAAAAATGACTGCCATTTGGAAACTGGAGAGATGACTCAGTGATTAAGAGTACATACTGCAGGCTGGGCGTGGTGGTACACAACTTTAGTTCCAGCATTTGGGAGGCAGGCGCAGGTGGATCCTTGTGAGTTCGAGGCCAGCCTGGTCTACATAGTGAGTTCAGGTCAGCTGGGACTACAGGGAGACCCTGTCTCAAAAAGACAAAAGAAAACAAAGAAAAGAGTACATACTGCTCTTCCAGAGGATCCAAGTTCAATTCCCAGCTCCCAGGTCAGCTGGCTCACAGCCATCTCAGGTTGCTCAGCTCAGGTTGACTCCAGCTCCTGAGGGATGCAGTGCCTCTGGCTTCTGCAAGCATCTGCAGTCTCATCACTCACACACACACACACACACACACACACACTCACACACACACAATTTTTTAAAAATGGTGGCATTAGAGTTGGAACAGCAGTCTTATGAAATCTTTTTTTTTTAATTTTTATGTATGAGTGTATTGTCTGCATATATGTGAGTGCACCCATGTTGTGCAGTGACATGGGGGTCAGAAGAGGGCTTTGGATTCCCCTGGAACTGGAGTTAAGGACAGCTCATAGCTGCCATGTGGATGCTGGGAATTGAACCCGGGTCTTCTGCAAGAACAGTCAGTGTTCTTAAC
>NW_008335241.1:75881-86983 GCF_000622305.1 Nannospalax galili
GAAAGATTCCTGACGCTTCCTGCTCTTGGGAGATCTTACCTTGAATGGGGTCACCTCTTGCCATCAGCACCTATGTTATCAGTTTTTGCCCCTAAACTGGATCCTTTAAAAATGTCAATGTTATCTTCATTCATTCATTCATTCATTCATTGATTCATGTGTATTCATTGCATTGTACAAAATGGTGAAATGGTGTTTTCTTTATATTACCATTCATGTGTATCATGTACTTGGCTTTATTTGCCCCTCTTACCTCCTTGTACTAGCCCTCTTCTCAAATGATCTTCCCTTACTTTTAAGTCCTTATGATTTTTTGGGGGATAGGAGTTAATATACAGTCTCACACTGAAGCCCAGGCTGTCGTGGAATTCATTATGTAGCCCAGACTGGCTTCAGATGTGTAGGGATACTCACAAGTGCTGGAATTACAGGCATGAGCCACATACCTGGTATTGTTTTGCTTTTCCTTATTTATTTTTTTGTTTCTTTAAAGTCTAAATTCTGGTTCTGTTTTTAAAAATATTATATTATTTTCATTTTATGTGTATGAGCATAATGCTTGCATGTAAGAAGGTGCATCCATGTTGTGCAGTGCCTGCGGAGGTCAGAAGAGGGTGTCGGATCTCCTGGAACCGGAGTTGTAGACACTTGTTAGCCTCCATGTGGGTGCTGGGAATTGAACCTAGGTCTTCTGCAAGAGCAGTCTGTGCTCTTAACCGCTGAACCATCTCTCCAGCCCTGTTTTGCTTCTTGATAGATCATTTTACACCACAATATTGCTGCTCTCTAAGGTGAAAAAAAAAAGTCTTTTCAGCAGTGCTATTGACCTCTGGAAAGGGTAATTTGGTTCTTAAAATAGGATTGTCATTTGCTCTGGTGGTTACAGAAATTTTAAAAGTGTGCACTAACGTTATTTTCCCACCTCTAACAATCATAGATACTAAGGACAAACTTGTTATCATGTTCTGTATACTGAGATTTCCTTCAAGAAATTATTTTTCTAACATTTCTAAATTCCATCCTTAATTATGAATAATTTGGCCAGTTCATTTTGATAATTTTTTTCCTCATGTATAGGTGGTATGTGTGTATGTATGAATGTTTATGTGTGTGGACACCTATGTATGGGGCGCACATGTCGATGTGTGGATGTGCAAGTAGAGGCCAGAAGCTGACATCAGGAGTCATTCTTCCATCAGGAGTTGCTTTCCCCTAGTGCCTTGAGGCAAGGTCTGTCAGTGGAACCCAGAGCTCCTGATATGGTTAGTCTGGCTGGTCTGTCAGTGGAACCCAGAGCTCCTGATGTGGTTAGTCTGGCTGGTCTGTCAGTGGAACCCAGAGCTCCTGATGTGGTTAGTCTGGCTGGTCTGTCAGTGGAACCCAGAGCTCCTGATGTGGTTAGTCTGGCTAGCCAGCTTGCTCCAGTGATCCCATGTTTCTGTTGCCCAGGGCCTGGAATCACAGGTGGGCTGCAAAGCCCACATAGCATTTACATAGCTTCTGGGATCCTAACTCTGGTTATCACGCCTGTGTAATAACCTCAGCACAGGAACTTTACTGCTGAGCCAATACACCAGCCCATTTTGATAACTTAAGAAGGGAAAGAGCTTTTAAGCAAGAACCTAGATTTCATGTTGTCTCCATAAAAATTAATTTCTTAGCTGGGAGCGGTGGTGCATGCCTTTAATCCCAGCACTCAGAGGCAGAGGCAGGCGATCTCTATGAGATCAAGGCCAGCCTGCTCTACACAGTGAGTTCCAGGTCAGCCTGGGTTGCAGGGAGACCCTGCAAAAGACAAAAACAAAAACAAAAACAAAAACAAAAAACCTCTTTTCAGGTATACAGTAGTTATATCTGATAGGGTTTCTCTGTTAAAATATTAAGATATTAAGATTGTTCAGGGGTCATAAAGTATGTATTTTAAATACTTTTAATTACCTGTAGCAGTCAGTATGTGAAGTGGCCCGTTCCCATTTTGTTTTGGAATTTTACTAACATTTTCTGACACATCAGAGAACTTATCTTCTGTGTATCTGTACGGTGCCTGCCCTGTTGTTTAATGTTCTTGCTGATAGCTGCTTCTATTTCTGTAACTAGTTGTAATTCTCTTGTCTAAGAGAGGATCTTGCTGTGTTGCCCAGGCAGCCCCAAACCACTGAGCGCAAGTGGTCCTCCTGCCCCAGCTTCGTAAGTAGCTGAACTGCGGGCTTGTGCATTCACACTTGGGTGCTATTTTTAAAATTTATTTAATTATGTGTACATATGGAAGCATGTGTGTGTGTGTGTGTGTGTGTGTGTGTGTGTGTGTGTGTGTGTGTGTGAAGTCGTGTGTGGAGATTACAGGACAATGTGCGGGAATAGGTTTTCTTTCACCATTGTGGGTCTTGGGGATTGAACTCAGATTGTTAGGGTTGGTGGCAAGTGCTTTTATCTGCTGAGCCATCTTGCTGGCCCTCAGATAGCATTTTTGAGTTTTCTTTCTTTTTTTAATGTGTATGAATGTTTTACCTGCATTGTGTAAGTACACCTGCTCTATGCACTGCCCATGCATAGAGAACTGGAGTCTCAGCCAATTGTTAGCTGCCATGTGGGTGCTGGGAACCCAGAATGGGTCCTGTGCAAGAGCAGCCAGAGCTCTTAACCATCAAGCCACATCAAGCCATCTCTCCAGTCCAAATAGTATATATTATAAGCCAGCTTAAAAAAAAAAAAAACCTCTTACTTGAACAATTTTTCTACATTTCATTGTGATAGTTTTAAAAATGCAAATAATGCCGGGCATTGTGGCGCACGCCTGTAGTCCCAGCACTTGGGAGGCAGAGGCAGATGGGTCCCTGTGAGTTCAAGGCCAGCCTGGTCTACATAGTGAGTTCCAGGACAGCTGGGGCTACAGGGAGACCCTGCTTCAAAAAAAAGACAAAAAAAAAAAAAGTGCAAATAAAGTTGAAGAGTAGTAAAATAATCCCTCTCTTGCCCACTCTTACCTGTTAACATTTTGCCATATTTTTGATTGATTGAGTTAATCATTTAAAAATACTTTTCTGCAACATACTTGTTACATACCTACATGCACTTCCATTAAAAAAAATCCTATACTTATAGTGCCATTTTGCAAGCTTCTGTGAATTTATATTTTATGTATATTCTGGAAAGGCTTGCTGTACCCAGGTCATGCTGGTGAATAAAATAAGCCACAGATTTCCTCCTGTGTCTTCTGTTGCTTATTTGCTACAGTGGCATTAAGGCTACATTGGATCTGGGTCAGAATAGATACGAGCTGTACTGCTACAGTTCTGGAGGGCATCCCCCAAGGGCCATCAGAAATAAGTCTGTGCTTACAGCAAGGTGCACAGGGGCGACTACCTGCTGGTTGAGATGGACTGTCCTAAAACACTAGCGTACAGCTACAAGTAATATCTTCACTAGACTAGGAAACAGATGCTGAGGAGTGTAAGCGTGCCTATTCTTTGTTTAGGTCTCCAGAGACCTGGGGAAGTGGCAAGCTTTACTCTAGAATTTTAGTTGGTCTGGCTGTTTGGCCATTTGTTAATAAATACCTACATTTTAGTCACCCTCTTCTAGCCTCCAGAGGTATTATACACATGGGTGCACTTACATACATGCAGGCAAAACATTCATACACAGAAAATAAATAAAATTATTAAAACCCTGACATGGAGTAGTGCAGAATTTAAGTGGACCATCTCTTGTTTTTAATGAGTTTTTGCCTGTGGGCACGCATAATGCTACCCCAGTTGACTCGTCTGTCCCTTTGAAAATGAATAGTGCACAGGAAGGTGAATTCAGGTCGGCAAACTAGAGCTTACCACTGGGACTTTTCTCAGATTTACCCCCAGAGAAGCTATAAGAAATACGTGTGGAGCTATGCTTTTCCTTTTCAGTGGGATTTCCAGTGTTCTGATTGCTTTTCCTTTTCAGTGGGATTTCCAGTGTTCTGATTGCTTTTCCTTTTCAGTGGGATTTACAGTGTTCTGATTGCTTTTCCTTTTCAGTGGGAATTTCCAGTGTTCTGATTGCCTTTGATTTTCAGAATGTTGTTTTCTATTGCAGATTTTCACTGTTAGGTACGTTTGCTGATGTTTATAAATGAGACGTGTGACCCGCTAGGAGAACTTGCTGCAAGGATGGAACTGGCTCACAGCTTGCTGCTGAATGAAGGCGCACACCAGCAGCTCGGTGAAGTGCGGAAGGCTGAGTTTGTCTTTGAGTGGTTGAGGAACTTGGAGACTCTCTTGCTCACGGCCAGCAGGGTATGTAAAATTACGAAGGAAATGCCAGAGGCATTTAGAGTCTTTGGTTTGCTTCTCTTGCCTGATCTACAGTGACCTAAGTTAGCTTTTCAAAGGTAGACTTTGTTAAGACTTAATAATGAACTATAGCCCATTTCTTGGCCCTTCCCAAAATTTATTTTAATCTTACAAGTTGAAAAAAGCAGAAAAAAATTAGGCAGTGTTTTTTATAGTACTTTATAAGTACTTGTAATACTTGGATGGGGAATATAGCTCAGTGGTAGTGTGCTTGCCTGGCAAGCACGAGGTCTTGGGTTCGATCTTTAGTACTTCAGAATACATACACACATATGTATACATACATGCACACATACAACATGTAATTAGAGCATACTATATGTATGCTTCATTTTCATTATCTCCTGCATGTTGTTTCTCCATATACATGAAGCCCTGATGCCCTGTGGTGTAAAAAGATGTAAAGATGAAGGCTGGAGAGATGACTCAGCAGTTAAGAGCACTTACTGCTCTCGCAGTGGACTTGAGTTCAGTTCCCAGCACTCACACAGGGTGGCTCACAACTGCCTGTAACTGCAGCTTCAGGGGGATCTGATGCCTCTGGTCTCTGTGGACACCTGCACTCATGTGTACATACCCCTACACAGAAACACACGTATAGACATAATTAGATTTAAAAACCTTTTTTAAAAAGATGTAAAGGTTTTAGGGAGAGTACGAATTTGAAAGCCTTTTGATAAACATACTCCCTCTCAAAAACCTCGTGAAATAGATACAAAGAAAGAAACCTGACTTTTCATACTGTGTACCTACATTTAGCCGTTAACACTTTACCGTGTTGCATTCATTGACTTATGGAGCATGTATAAAGCATTGCTTATGGTGAGGTCAGGTTGTACAATAGCCAGCACCACACAAGCCTCCTGGGCACATTTACAACTTAACAAAAGACAAATATTTGTCGGTTCAAAATGTTTTTAAGCCATTAAAAAATGCATTCTGGTTCTTAGGCAAGTTAGAGCTGTCTGGCTGTATGATGTGAAAGATTTGATAAATTTGCCTATCTTCAAGAAGAGATTAAAAGCAAGTTCTAGGTTTAGAGAAATAAATTTAACAAAACCCAAGTTCTGCATACTAAGTGAACAACTACAAACTTGTGGAATTTAGACCTTAATGAGCAGAGTGCCATCAGCGTGTCATGATAGTTTGTGCTCTTTCTTGAGAAAACATGTAAGTAAAATAAAGTAACATTGTTAGCATTTTATATGCATAAGCTCATAAAAAGAAAATTGTACCAAATGTAGGAAAGGCCTGAATAAATCAGGAAGCCACTGCAAGGTCAGCTTCGTTATGGACCGTGGGCCACCGCCATATTGTGCTGGCAAAGTAGACAGTTGGCTTCATAGTGAAGAAGCTCCCAGACTTCAATTTTGTTGTCTTTCAAATGGAAAGATTTAGAAAACGTAGAACTCTGCTTTGTTCACAGACTGAACAGTGTATTTCAGAATTTCCTTTTTTGGTGATTTTCATGACAAGATACCTATCAGAGCAGCACAACAGCCATATTAACAGCAGATTTGTAGCTCTCATTCAAAATTATTTTGAGCTTTCCTAGGGAAAAATAACACCATATGATTCCATATAATTATATTAACATGGAGTTGTCTTTTGTTACCTTTTTTTGTAGAGTGATGTAAGAGAGAAACAGAAGACTCTTGTTGAACAGCTCCTGTCTTTATTGAACAGCTCCCCAGGGCCTCCTACTCGCAAACTCCTTGCCAAGAATCTAGCCATACTTTATAGCATTGGAGACACATTTTCTGTGTACGAGACAATCGACAAGTGTAATGATCTTATTCGTAGTAAAGATGATTCTCCAAGTTATCTTCCCACGAAACTGTAAGTTAAACTTCAAAACCTACAGTACACATGCTGCTTTCTTTTGTGGTTGTTTCCTCTTTATTAGTATTTTATTTTATGTGTATGGGTTTATAGCCTGCATGCATGTAAGTGCACCCATGTCACGCACTGCCTGCGGAGGTCAGAAGATGTTGGATCCCATCACATGGGTGCTGGGATTAGAACCCAGATCCTTGCAAGTGCAGCCAGTGCTCTTAACCTCTGAGCCCTCTCTCTAGCCTCTGCTTTTTAATTTTAATTTTTATTTATTTTTGTTTCATTTTGTTTTTTGAGGCAGGGTCTCCCTGTAGCCCCAGCTGGCCTGAACTCACTTTAGACCAGCCTGGCCTTGAACCCTTCTTAACTTTTAAAAATGTATTTATTTTTTATTTTATGCGTATGAGTCTTTTAACTGCAAGTGCACCTGCGTAATGCAGTGCCTGTGGAGGCCAGAAGAGGGCATCAGATTCAGATTCCCTGGAACTGGAGTTACAGACAGTTGTTAGCCACCATATGGGTGCTGGGAACCAAATCTGGGTCCTGTGGAAGACCAGCCAGTGCTCTTAACCACTGAATCATCTCTCCAGACCCCTTGTGATTTCTCTAAAGTACATAACCTCCTTGATAACTATTTTGAAATTAAACATAAATACCGTTTGTTTCAATTTATACTCTGTAAAATAATCTAACTTTCTGTTGACAGAAAGTCCTTTTAAAAATACTTTAGAGGCCGGAGCTGGAGAGATGGCTCAGCAGTTAAGAACACTGGTTGTTCTTGCAGAAGACCTGGGTTTGAATCCCAGCACCCATGTGGCAGCAACAACTGTCCGTAACGCTAGTTCCAAGGGATCTGACGGCCTCTTCTGTTCTCTGCAGGCATTGCACAGCATGGATGCACTTACTTACATGCAGGCAATATACTCATACACATAAAATAAAAAATTAAAAATACTTTAGAAGCCAAGGATATAGCTCAATAGGAGAACACATGCCCAGCATTCAGAAGGCCCTGGATTAAGTAATAATCACCTCAGTGCTTAGCATGTATAAGGCCCTGGATTCAATCCTTAGTACTACAATTAATAACAACAGAAATGAGTAAGACTTAAGTACAGTAAGTTGAGATTTGAGATTCGAAACATTTTTCCAAAACTTAAGAATGTATTTTAAGAGCCAGGAGCGGTGGTGCAGGCCTTTAGTCCCAGCATTTGGGAGGAAGAGGCAGGCGAATCTCTGTGAGTTCAAGGCCAGCCTGGTCTACATAGTGAGCTCTAAGCCAGCTGGGGCTACAGGGAGACCCTGTCTCAAAAAGACCAAAAAAAAAAAAAAAAAAAAAAAAAAAAAAAAAGTATTTTAAATTCTTTGGACTTTATATGTTCATGTCATTTTTTTAAGTAGTAAAGTAAGACAAAAGAAAATATAGGTAAATGGTGCTTCATCACAATTGAAAGCATTGCATTTGTATTTCAAAAAATACTCCCAAGAGAGTAAAAGTACAGCCAATAGGAGGTGAAGGTTTTAATAGTTAACCTTGACATCGTCTTTATCTTTTTTCATCTTGTTTTTTAGCCGTGACTTAATTTCTCATTTAAATGTTGTTTCAGTGCTGCTGTGGTCTGTTTGGGCTCCTTGTACAGGAAGTTGGGTAGAATACTGGGTAACACCTTTCCTGACACAGTGGGGAATATCCTCAAAGCTATGAAGAGTGCAGAGGTGAGTAGCCACATGTTCAACGGAAGAATAACATGGTAGCCTCTTAGAGGTTTCTGCTGTGTCTTTTTGTAAAAGATTTCACTTTTAATTATGTGTATATGTGTGTGCCTGTGTGGTAGGGGTGCAGGTGCCTGAGAAACCAGAGATTTAAAGTCTCCCGGGAGCTGGAATTACAAGTGGTTGTGAGCCACCTGATAGGTTGCTGGGAGTTGAACTCAGGTCCTCTGGAATTTCAGTATGTGCTCCAAACCGCTGAGCTGCCTCTCTAGCCTGTTTCTACTTTCATCAGAACTAATAGAAGAGTTTTACATTTTGCAAGCATACAAAGATATCTGTGTAACTGTGTCTATAAATTAAATATATGTTAGAATATGATTCCTAGGAAATGGATTAGATACTGTACTGGCATTGGATGGGAGTAAGGAATATATAGTCAGAGGAAAAGAGAGTGCCAGTTGATGACAGGGATCTCGATGAACTTTGAATTTCCAGGCCAAGGGAGTAGATTCCTAGCCTTATCCTCATTGGTAAGTTTGCATTGTTATCCCCCCTCCCCTGCCACAACTTTGTGCGTGAAACTAAGATTCTGTAATCTCTTAACAACTGTAACTTTACCAGTTTTGAAATTAAATTTATGCACTTATAAAAAAAATTTCAAACTATGATTCCTGATGTCGAGGGATAACTTCCGACCTTTAAATGTGAAAAGACCACGCCAGTTGCTTTTCGTGTTTTACTTAGAAAAACAGTCTATAGTGATTTATAGACATATGGGAAGAGTACACGTGTTTGAAATATAAGACAGCGTGGGGAATTTAAAATATAAACTGTGTTTAACTTCAGAAGTTTTGTATCGTTTAAAAGACTTTAGGAAGTGAATTCTATAACATTACTGGCCGGGAATCTACTAAGGAGCAGTAGTTTCCTCAGTGGCTGAAGAAGGTGAATGAGGAGATTTCAACATATATAAATTTGGTTTTATCAAAACATGGACATTTATAAGGACTTTATTATTTGCTGTAGTCATTTTATTTTTATTTTGTTTCGTTTTTGTTTTTTTGAGACAGGTTCTCCCTGTAGCCCCAGCTGGCCTGGAACTCGCCCTGCAGGCTGGCTTCAAACTCACAAAGATCCGCCTGCCTCTGCCCCCCCAAGTTCTGGGATTAAAGGTGTGCGCCACCACGCCCAGCTTCCTCTTTTTTTTTTAAATTTTTTTAAAGCAATTTTTAAAAATATGTAATTTTATTTATTGTTTTTATGTTATGTGTATGAGTGTATTGCCTGCATGTATGTGAGTGCACCTGTGTCGTGCAATGCCGTGGAGGTCAAAAGAGGGCTTTGGATTCCCCTGGAATGAGTTAAGGATGGTTTGTAGCCACCATGTGGGTGCTAGGAATCGAACCTGGGTCCTCTGCAAGAGCAGTCAGTGCTCTTAACCGCTGAGTCATCTCTCCAGCCCCACATTTTCCTCTTTTATCTCCATCAGCAATACTGCCTTTGGGGCCCCATGATTAATAGAGGATTGCTCTGTAGCTATCACAAATTTTAATGTTACTACCAAATTATTTACTGCTTCCTTATTTTTTCCTTTATTATCTAGTTGTTTAGGTACACTTAATTTCATAGATGTGAAAAGCAATTTCTGACTTGGACCTATACTCATCAGTGATATATAATGTTTGGAACTGAGATCAAAGAAAGCTCCAAAGTTTCCCAGTAGTACCCATCTTATTTTGTTCACCTATGACTTTTTGCTCTTTAAACAGATAAAATTAATAGCATCACTGTGGTAATGATGCTTGATGCTGATCTTCCCCACTGGCTTTGAGGTTCATCTTATCCTCGGTTTATAGATAAGGAAATAGAAGAATGGGCAACTTAAAGTCACATGGCACTGAGTTGGAAATAAGATCCGAACACTTCTGGCCTTTTGTTTTTGTTGCTTTTTGGTGGTGAGATTGGACACAGAGCCTGGCATGTGCCAGGCAAGCGCCCTGCCACTGAGCTGCTGCTGCAACCCAGGGCTTTTAAGTTAAACTTTTGAGTTAAACATCCTGATAAATGAAAACAAAATATGCTAAGGAGTTCAAATGTATCATCTCATTTATGTAGCAAAGCAGCCTTTGTGTCGGTACTTTTACCTCTGTTGACAGGTAAGGGACCAGATTTGTCTTAGGATATGTAAATAGTAAGTACCAGACTCTGTGTTCTTGTACTACTTTAAATTTTAGTACTCATTTATTGGATGCTTAATGATATGCACAGTATGTGTATGTGGGCACAGACTAAGAAAATGAAATCAGATAAGAGCCTCATACAAAGTAATGCTATTATTAATTTTTTATTTAAAAGCACACAAAAGGGACTGGAGACATGGCTCAGTGGTTAGTAGTACTTGCTGCTCTTGGAAAGATCCAGAGTTTGGTTCCTAGCACCCACATCAGGAGCCATAATCTCCTGTGACTCCAGCTCCCGGGGATCTGAGGCTTTCTCTGGACTCCATGGGTGCCTACTCGCATGTGGCATTCACTCACAGACACACATAAAACTAATAAAAGTAAATCTTTAAAGGAATACAAAAGTCATAGGTAGATATTATAAAACATGCTGATGAGCACTCTATATAACTTCATTTAATCTTCACATTAACTCTGAATTATATTGTGTTGAAATGTAATATGAACAGATAACTTCTTTTTTAAATTATTTTAAATTTATGTGTATGAGTGTATTGCCTACACGTGTATAAGTGCACCTATGTCATGCAATGCGTGCGGAAGTCAGAAGAAGGCGTCAGATCCCCAGAACTGGAGTTATGAACAGTTGTTAGCTGTCATGTGGGTGCTAGGAGTCGAACCCAGGTTCTCTGCAAGCTCAGTCAGTGCTCTTAATGACTGAGCCATCTCTCCAGTCTCAGATAACACTTCTTAAAGAGCAAAATAGAATGGCTAGTGTTTCTTGGTGTCAGAATAGATAGGTTAATATATAAAGAAACCTAACAGCCAGGCATGGTGTCACATACCTTTAATCCCAGCAATCAGGAAGCAGAGGCGGGTGGATCTCTGTGAAATCAAGGCTAGCCTGGTCTACATACTGAGTTTCAGGCCCCAACTGGAGCTAGAGAGAGACTACCCCCACCAAAAAAAAAAAAAAAAAAAAAAAAAAACAAAAAAAAAAAAAAAAAAAAAAAAAAAAAAAACCCCCCCCCCCCCCCCCCCCCCG
>NW_008335241.1:87536-88239 GCF_000622305.1 Nannospalax galili
GAGAGTTTTATACATATTATATTTGCATAATTTCTACCCTTCCCACTCTCGTTCTGTCTCCTCCCATGTCTCCTCCTTACAATTTCTCATGCCTCCTCTTTGATTATTATTGTTACATATACATATATATTTATAAGTATACATATATATATATACGTACATATGTATGTATAATGCACTGAGTCCGCTTAGTGGAGCTCGTGTGTGCATGTGTTCAGGACCACCCACTTGGGGTTACTTCTTCGGGAGCTGGTCCCTGGAAAAATCTACTTCTCCCTCCCTCAGCATCCAGTTGCCTGTCGTTCTTCGTCCTGAGGGGGGGCCCTGTGGCATTCCCCCATCTACCTTGACAAGTCAGTGGTTTTATCATTATGAAGTTCTTGTTAGACTACCACACTGTGGAGATTGCATGGGTGTGGCTTTCCTATCCTGTCTGGAATGCATTGACTAGCAGTGGTGCCTTGTCCCTCTGCCTCTTACAACCTTTCTGCACCCTTAAGCAATGTTCCTGGAGCCTTAGGTGTAGAGGTTGTATGTATCACTTAGGGATGGACCCTCACTGTTACTTACCCTCTGTGTTTTGACCAGTTGTGGAACTCTAATAGTCTCCATCTGTTGTAAAAGGAGTTTCTTTGATGAGTGGTGAGAGGTACACTTGTCTGTAAATTTTCTTAAATATGTGAAATAAATATCAATGCTTAGC
>NW_008335242.1:0-316 GCF_000622305.1 Nannospalax galili
AAATATTGAAGAATGCTCAGACTGAAATGAAGAAGGAAGTGAAACACTCAGGCACCAATGAGAAATAACAAGAGAAAGTCTTAGCAATAGGATGAATGAAATGGAAAACAGAGTATCAAGACTGGAAGATAAAGTGGACGAACTAGACCACTCAAGCAAAGATTATGAAAGCACAGGAATGGAATATGCAGGAATGGTGTGACACAAGAAAAAGACCAAACTTATGATCAGGCATACAGGAAGGAGAAAAATCCCAAGATAATGACATGGATCAGATCTTCAACAGAATCGTGGAAGAAAATTTCCCAAAATTAAA
>NW_008335243.1:0-327 GCF_000622305.1 Nannospalax galili
GGGGGATGCTTGTGTGGTACTATTTTTAAATGGAAGCCGAGGTCCATACCATCAGAGGGGGTGGTCTGAGGTATTAAGTCATCAAGGCTCTTTGGTCACATAGTCACCCCATAATATAGGGACAACAGCCTCAAATTGTAGGGGGCCAGGCCAACACTGAGGCCCCGGCAGAGGAGGTAAAGAAAAACCAGTGTAATTGCGGTTGAAATTGATGGGACCCCATATTCCTTCCAGCCCAAGCAAAGAGGCATTTGAGGAATTGGCCTGAAAGTATCTGACTGACCAATTACTGAGGACAATCCAAGGCCCTAAGAGGGAGCTACTGCT
>NW_008335244.1:0-793 GCF_000622305.1 Nannospalax galili
ACAAGAAAACTATGGCCAGAGGCATCTGGTGGGGCCATAGCACGGAGGGGAAGGACAGCAGGGGTCATCTCAGGCCTATAGGGCTGTCTTGAATGTGTGTGTGGAGGGGTGAGGAGTGGAGGGATGGTTGGAGCGAGAAGAGAGGCTGAGGAAAGAGATGAAATAGGGTCTCCAACCATTTTGGGGGTTTATCCAAAAGGTAAAAGTAAGCCATAACATAGGGAACCTGATTAGCATGTCCTGGGCTTCCAAAAATCACAGTCTGAAGAGAAGAAAGCTTGTTCATCTCAAAAGAACCAGTAGAGGGCCATCCTACATTAAAAGAGGGCCATTCAAGAGAACAGAGGGTCCAGAATTTTCCTGAATAAACAGTATCTCCAGGGAAACAAAGATCAATAAGAACTAAACAAACAGGACCAGGACAACACAGAACAAAAACGCGTTGTGTTGGAAAAATTGCTATGCGCTGGGGAATCGCTGTGTGTTCTAAGGTTGCTGTGGGAGCAACTACAGTCAATGCAAAATGCCCAGAGGGCACAGACAGTCAACCTACCAGATGGAGGGTTGGGGCGTCCCCCATCCTCCAGCTCAGAGAGCAATACTGCTTCCAGTTTCCCTCCTTTGAACCCCCAGAAGTCTGGACACTCAGAACAGAAACCAAAACAGACTCACCACGGGAGGAACCAGAACTGAAGTCTCCAGGCGCCAGACGGAGATCCAAGAAAGACAGGAAAACGAACCAAGGGTTTTCAGGGAATCCCGGACAAGCCCCTCAAAATGTTATGGGTCTGTA
>NW_008335245.1:0-461 GCF_000622305.1 Nannospalax galili
CCATTTCTAGTACTTTCAAAACAATTATTTATTTAAGATATTGAACTCTTTTCATATCATAACAAATCTGTAATTGGAAACAGTGACAGTGAAATATACGAAACATTTCATGTAGCCTTTCTTCATGCTATCACTGCTTTCGTCTATAAAACTCACAGTAACCTAGTTTCCATAAAAAGTTATACAAAGCGGCTTTGATTTCCTTATTCCTTAGGCTGTATATTATAGGATTCATTGATGGAGGCATCACAGTATAGAAAACAGTTATCAAAAAGTCCAAAAGCTGTGGAGAATCAGGAACTGGTTTCAAGTAGGCAGTGGCAGCTGTGACTAAAAATGATGTGACAACTACGAGATGGGGCATACAGGTAGAGAAGACTTTTGATTTCCCCTGTAACAAGCGCATTCTCAGCACTGTGCTGAAAATGTAAACATATGATAACCCTATGGAGACTGTGCAG
>NW_008335246.1:0-419 GCF_000622305.1 Nannospalax galili
AGCTATGTCCCAGGCCCATTCATTTATTCTCATGATTTCTGTTGATTCTTGATTCTTTAATTTGGGAAGACAGTGTACAGTGTACATTTCCAGCCTTTATAGCATTCCACTTTTAACTTAATTTGCCCTTCAAGGATCTTTCATGGATCTTGGAAGCAATTACAAATACTCAGTAGCCTATGTGAGAGACGATGAGAGCTTGATGTAGGCCACAGCTGAGAAGGAATTGATGAAAGAAATATTTGAATATGCAATTTGAATACCTTAGTGGGTAGTAACCTTTGTTCATGATATATCAATGAGAAAAATAGATAAGAAGGGAGCTACATGTCTCCAGTTTTGACAGAGCAACTGTGGTCTAAGTATATTGTGAGTGCAGTGTAAATGGAAGAGGCATGACTCACCCTCACAGATCTCAT
>NW_008335247.1:0-476 GCF_000622305.1 Nannospalax galili
ATTATCATGTAACACATTAAGATTAGTTATAAACTTTAAAAAGCCTTAAACACTTGAAGCAGGTATTTTTAAATTACCAATTAAAAAAAATGTTTATAGCTGTTTTTACATGGACTTGGCAAAGATATGTACCTTGTCAAACTTGGTTGGCTTTAAAGAGGCAGTAGTTATCAAAGAAAAATTTCCTAAAATGCTTATCTTTATAATACATAACATACATGCAAAATACATCTAAAAACAGAGATAAGTGACCTTTCCTAATCCTTGGAATAAAGAGTATTAGGAGAAGAAGTTATAGAACCAAAATTGAGACAAGGACCAAGGAGATAACATCTTGGCCAGACTTTAATAAATATTGTCTTAAAAAGATCTTTTAAATATTTAAACTTAAAAACTCATGTTAAGATCTAGATTCTTAAAAATATAAAACCATTAGGCACTTCTACTTGTTTTGTTAAAGTTCTCACATTGAATAT
>NW_008335248.1:0-243 GCF_000622305.1 Nannospalax galili
GTCATATTATAAAATTGTGATGGCACATTTGGGCAATATAATGGCACATGTGGGGTTAGTATTGGCACATTGGAACACCTTGGTTTCACATTGGAGCATTGTGATGTCACAATGGAACACTGTGATGTCATATTGTAATATTGTGATGTTACCACTGAGCATTCTGATATCACTATGGAACATTTTGAAGTCATTCAAACATCATGATGGCATATTGGACCAATATAATGTCACAAGGGGCGA
>NW_008335249.1:0-836 GCF_000622305.1 Nannospalax galili
TATACACACATATACACACACATATACATACAGATACACACACACAAGCACACACATACACTCACATACACACACATACGAACAGACGTACACACATACACACAGACATACACACATATACACACACATACACACAGATACACACACATACATACGCACATACATACATACACATACACACACATACACATACACATACGCACACATAGGTAAGTAAATATACACACACATACGAACAGACGTACACACATACACACAGACATACACACATATACACACACATACACACAGATATACACACACATACACACACATATACATACAGATACACACACACAAGCACACACATACACTCTCATACACTCACATTCGAACAGACGTACACACATACACACAGACATACACACATATACACACACATACACACAGATACACACACATACACACACACACACATAGATATATACACATACACACACATACAAACAGACATACACCCACATGATCAAACATACGCACACACATACACACACATATACACACACATACATACATACACACATACACACACACATACACACAGATACACACACATACACACATACACACACTTACAGACACATACACACACATATACACACAGATACACACATAGACACACATATACACACACATACACACATACACACATACACACATACACACGTACACACACACATATACACACACATACACACAGATATACATACATACAAACAGACATACACCCACATACACACACATATACACACACATACACACACACAGAGTTATATACACATACACACACATACACA
>NW_008335250.1:0-523 GCF_000622305.1 Nannospalax galili
TTGAATAAATTAAGTAGTATTGGATGCAGATCTTCTTTAAATTTCTGATAGGATTCTGCTGTAAATCCATCTGGTCCTGGGCTTTTTTTTAGCCTGGAGGTTTTGTATTACTGTTTCAATTTCTTTTTGTGTTATGGGTCTGTTTAAACTGTTAATCTCTTCTTGGTTTAGTTTGGGTGGTTACCATGCCTTTAGATATGCATCCATTTCTTTTAGGTTTTCGAATTTGGTAGCATATAGGTTTTTAAAGTATTCCCTTATAATGTTCTGTATCTTTCTGGTGTCTGTTGTGATGTTTCCCCTTTCATCTCTGATTTTGTTGATTTGGAGGTGCTCTTTCTTTCTTTTGGTTAACTGGGCTAGTGGTCTCTCAATCTTGTTTATCTTTTCAAAGAACCAGCTCTTGGATTTGTTGATTCTTTGTGCTGGTTTCTTTGTTTCTATTTCACTAATGTCTGCTCTGATTTTTATTATTTCTTCTTGTCTACTGGGTTTGGGCTTCATTTGCTGTTCCTTTTCAAGT
>NW_008335251.1:0-394 GCF_000622305.1 Nannospalax galili
TTACCCAAGATTTATCTGCATGACACACAGTAATTAAAAATACCAGAATGGCAGAACTAACCTTCTTGGATGTTTAACAGACGTATCTTGAGATCTATACTAATTGGGTCAGAGGGACACAAAGGACACTTTTTGCTCCTTGCCCTCCTAGGTCGATTAGTTCCCAGGGACTATGAGAATCTCGCAAAACATCCTGTAATGGTGGTGGGTCATCTGACGTCTTGATCAAGGAGGCCAAGGAGACCCCACCAGATGGACTTTAACCAGTGTCCAGTCTATAAAGAGGAGGGTCAACACCATGCTTCCAAGAGAACCAGTGTCCAGTCTATAAAGAGGAGGGTTAACTCCATGCTTCCAAGAGAAGCCAACAATGGTTGAGCAGGACCTTTGACTT
>NW_008335252.1:0-4357 GCF_000622305.1 Nannospalax galili
GGGTTTTCTATGAGTGTATACAGAGGAGAGGGTCTAAATATGATCAAAATATATTGTATGAAATTTGCAAAATTTCAATTACAAATCCAAAGGTTCACACATACCCTCAGAGAGGAAAGCGAGCTAGCGAGAGAGAGAGAGAGAGAGAGAGAGAGAGAGAGAGAGAGAGAGCCCATATCACATTTCCTTCTACCAACAAGGCCCACATAACTCAGAAACTCATACTCACACTCCTAGGCCAAGTTTCAGGATCATTTACAAGGATATTGAACAGAATGGCATCACAGTATTCATTTTAAGGAGGTAATCAACAGCGTAAAATCCAGAATCGCCGAGGTCTTTTTATCCTCTTATTTTTAACACACTCTACATACATATATACATATATATGTATAAACATATATATATTTGTGGTGTGGTGTACACCAACTTAATTAATGTATACAATATGTAATGATGTGCAATTACAGAGGTAGGGTGGTGGCTCAGCGTGTACAGTGCTTGTCCACAAATATGACTCTATCAGTCTGTTCCTCAGCACTCAACTGAAAAGCAAAGTGTAAGGGGCTGATGTTTGTAATCCCAGAGCTGTGGCTATGGAAACAGGAGGATCCCTGGGACTTACATCCAATCATTTTAGCAGCTCAGTTCAAGGTTCAGTGTAAGACCCTGTCTCTCAGATAAGGTAGATATCAATTGAAGATGAGACCAGTTATCAACCTCTGGCTTCCACACACCGTGCAAGTGTATGCACACAAAAAAACTACGGGAAACTAGCGTTCCCACTCATCCAAATGCCATTTCTCTGTGTTTGACTAGTCATTTCTATTTATTTTGAATAATCTCATCTGTTTTCACAGGCTGAGGCTGGCTGATGTGCTAGTGAATGTCTGAGTTGGGTTATGTGTTCTTCCCTTCCCATCTCTTTCCATCATGCCCATCTGCCCTTCCTCTTCTAGTGACCACTATTCCCTCTCCTTGAATGGGATTTGATTTCCATGAATATTTTGTTGTATTTTTGTGCATTTCATATAGTAGATCTTAAACAAATGTAGACTTCTCTCCCATCTGCACCCTCCGTGCCCTCCCAATGGAGTCGCTGCGTTCCATCACGTATGTTAAGGCCTATCAGGTCAAGCATTTGTACCCAGGTGTCCCTCGGTGCAAGTTCAGACACTGGAGTCTAGTCGGTCTATCTAGAGTTGCCCCCTTAAAGAATATCAATGATTCCTCATCTCCCAAGAATCAGTTCCCAGTGGTTCTTCAGCTAAGGTTGGGGCCTGCTGCACAATTCCCCGGGTCTAATCTGGATTTTTTTTTCTGGCTGAGTCAGCACGGTCTTGTGCATGCTGTCACCACTGCTGCAAGTTCATGTGAGCGAGTTTCCAGAGGCCTGAAATTCTCTGTTTCCTTATGCTCATGCATCAGCCCTGGCTCTTGCCATCTCCTGCTCCCTCTTCCACAGTGGTCGCTGAGCCATGGGTGAGTTAGGGTTAATATACGAGTCTATCCAGGAACATGCAACCTGCAGCCTTTTATTCTCTACACCTTGGCCAATTGTGGCCTTCTGTGCACATCACATTCTGTTTTATGAGGAAGCTTCACTGGTAAGAGGTGTGGGATGTGTTAATGAAGGAACCAGAGAAAACAGTAGGAAAAAGGTGTTACTAAGGGGGAAACACGTAAAAAGGGGGTGTTAAAGGGAAGGAGGGGAAGCAGAACAAAGAACTATTGCAAAGGGGGGAGAATTCCCCAGATACACAGTTAAAAAATGGCCTTAAGCACAGAAGGGACCCTACAGGGATGGAAGAAGCCCTTTCAGAAGAAGTACTGTTCCATCTCTGATGCCAGCACTTATGGCTGACTGTAATGTGCAGCAGAAAAAGGAAGGTCCAGGGAATCAGTGTGATAATCATCGATCTCAGGAGGTTGTGGGGGGGGGCAATCACACTGAACAAAGGAACGAGAAAGAAAGAAAAAAGGAAAGGAACTGCATCCTCAGATGTCGTCTGGGAGACTGGATCCCAGAGTCTGGGGCTGTGTGGTTTTATTGAGCGTTCTGTGGAAATGACTGTCAGCATATGCAGCAATCTCATTAAACCCTGTTCAGCATCAAACACCTGAAAAGAAGCCATAAAATAAGAGTGTTGTGAGCAGTCCAGGCCCCCCCTGAAATGATCTTGGCAGGGGTCTTGAGCTGCATTCTCAGCCTGTGCTGTTCTGAGGGCCACTAGGGCTCAGAGGCAGGTAGTCCATAGGCTTTTGGACTCTCAACTGAAATTTTTAGAAGCCCATGGTGCAGTGAAAAAATGATAACTCAACTTTTCCCCTAGAATTTGGTTTTCCTCCTTTAAATCTAAGGTTGTTTAGGAGTTCTAAGTGGTAGCATGTTGCTCTAACCATGTCTCTCTAACCATGTCACTCTAACCAACCTCTTGAAGATGACAAGAAAGCAATTTGAAGAAAGGGGCAAACGATACTCCCCTGCATCCTGAGGATGTAAATACCTGCATTGGGACATCTGCAGGTTCCTTTCTTGGGAAATCACCTTGACTCTGGGGCTCTGGATATGTGAGGAGTGCAGTGTGAGCTCCTGCCTTCTGCACAGCCTCCTGATGCTTAGCCTCTGCTCCACCACTGGAGACAATGACAGTGAGGATAAAGGACCAGGCGCCCTTTTCTGCTGAAGGAGAGAAATCCATCAATCCTTGGCGGATAATCTCTATCAGTATTTAGCTATCCCTTGTGAACTGGAAATTCTGTTCTGGTATATAACAGATATTCAGAAACGTACGTTTGGACTAATAGTGAAATTATTGTTTGCACACTGTGCTTGGAGTTAAAAGCGGCCAAACTATTTTTATAATAAAAATTTTGATCCTGTGCTATTCTGGAATGCACTTCCCATGCCTGCAATGTCAAGTTTCACAGCGCACCTAGGCCTCAATCCCAGGGCTTCTCTCTGAAATTCATCATGCCATTAGTGTGAGTGATGGAAAACCCAGCAAATCCTACACTGTCTCATTCTGCTTGCTATCCCCAATCTGGATCCCAAACTCTCTTGTATCCCAGAAACTCTACTGAGCTTGTACCCTCAGCACCAAGACATTCTTCACGGTCATTGAGCATCCTCAGAATTTGATACTGGGGCCTCTGCGGAGTCGCGTCTGCCCCACGTAATGCTCTGCGTATCCTTACGTCAGAGTGGATCCTGTATTTAAACGTATGCATTACAGAAAATAACGGAACTTAAAGATATCTGGTTGCTTCAAATGTCAGTAACATCGTACTTCTAGATGGAAGGAGTTCCATGAGAAAACGGTTCTGTGATAGGACAGGGAATCCTCGAAGCTGAGTCCATGCCCAGTCACCTGCTCAGGGGTGACAGGGATCCATGGTTCCCCGCCGCCCCCTGCTGGCCTTGAGCGCCGTTGCAGGGCGGTTTGTGTCCAGGCTCACACTGAAGTCCCCGCACTGTGTGTCTTTTGCACAGTAATACATGGCTGTGTCCTCAGACCTCAGACTGCTCATTTGCAGGGACACGGTGTTCTTGGAATTGTCTCTGGAGATGGTGAATCGGCCTTTCACAGAGTCTGGGTAGTATTTACCACTCCCATCATAACTTATTGCTGCAACCCACTCCAGCCCCTTCCCTGGAGCCTGGCGGACCCAGTGCATGGCATAGCTGCTGAAGGTGAATCCAGAGGCTGCACAGGAGAGGGTCAGGGATCCGCCAGGCTGCACCAAGCCTCCCCCAGACTCCAGCAGCTTCTCCTCACACTGGACACCTGCAAACAGAGAATCCTGGTCAGGAACCTGTCACACATTTTCATCAACCCTCTCACTTCTGTCCACTCACACACAGCATCTCTTGTTCTCCATAAATTACCTCTTAAAAGCACAACAAGGAAAAGCCAGCTCAGCCCCAGCTCCATGGTGAGTCTGTGCTCAGTGCTGATCACTGAATGGAACGCAGGGAGTGCAGGGCTGGGCTCCTCTCCTGAGCTGCCCCTTGGGCTGATTTCATGAGCACAGGGAGGTCTTATTTGCATGTCTTCTTACTTAAAAACAAGCACTGGGTTGGAACCCTTGGAGAAGACAGTGTTCAGAGCAGATTTGAGACCTCAGAGACACCAATGACGGTTGAAGGATTTGAGAAAATATTATACATCAGTATGCTTTTGTTTCTTGCTAAGGACTCAGTATCTTAATATATTTCAGCTCTGGGGCACACAGTGTGAGCTCCTGCCTTTTGTCCATGGGTCAGTCTCTACCTTTCCACTAGGAGATATTTACAGCGGGCATCGGGATCTGACTGTTTTTCTTCAAGATCTCTGCACTACAGAAGACCCATTCA
>NW_008335252.1:4995-5467 GCF_000622305.1 Nannospalax galili
GTTATCTCTGTCACTTTTCTCTGTGATTATGCTTATCTCAATATTAAAAGTTACTCATTCTTTTACAATTTCATGTGTATGTGGCATAGAAGATATCTATATAGACATTTCACAGATATGAATGAGAGTTCCTTCGGTGGTCTGCCTTCAACAGGGGAGGAGTTCCCCATAGCTTAGGAAAAGCAACCCCCCCTGAAACCATCAACAACCCATAGCCTTTCAGTGATGAGTGGGGCCTCATGAGTCCCTTCCCCATCCATGATGCAACATTGAAGGGTCTAGTTTCGAGGAGACCTGTGCAGGAACCACTGCTTCTGTGAGTTTGCTGGTGCAACAACTTTGTCATGTCCAGAAAGCGGCATTTCCTAACGTTTCTGTGCACTTCTCATTCTTACATTTCCCCCAGTCCTTCTAAGATGCTCCTGAGCGTCAGGGCAAGTGACACAGTTGTTCCATTTAGGGCTGAGCAATA
>NW_008335253.1:0-2806 GCF_000622305.1 Nannospalax galili
ATTAATTACATATTAAATAAATATATGTCTACATTATCCATCAATATTCTGAACAGACCAAAAGTCAGATGCTGGGTCTCTCCCATACCCTGCATCTTTCGAATTCTGAATAGTGACAATGTTCTTTACAATCCCTCCAGGAATGCTAGATGATTTTGGTTCACACTTTCTCTGATACAGGGGCTTTTATCATTTCCATCCTTATTTTCCAACCACAATAGCCCTCAGTTCACAAGCCAAGGAAAAAATGTGAGGATTATGCCAAATTCTAAGAACATTTATACAAATTATGGACTCTGAAATAACTACAGGCTGAATTTAGGCACACATTGTTAACCTGAGTCAGACTTTGGGTGCAACTCCATTGATGATCTCAACTCCATATGCACTGGCACTAACTGGAAGGAAACAAAGCTGTCTGGGATCTGATAGAAACAATCTCTATTCAAAGATAGGATGACAAAAGTGACAAAAGCCTGAGAGTCTACTCTTCCTCAGGGTACACTTGTCCAACTTAAAGTCTGTAGTTAAAACTGGTAATAGAAATGGAAAAATGCTTGATGCTATAGCATGATACATCAAAACACACTGTGGGGGCTGGAGAGTTGGCTCAATGGTTAAGAACACTGGCTGTTCTTGCAGAAGACCCGGGTTCAAATCCCAGCATCCACAGCTAGCAAATGTCTGTAACTCCAGTTATAGCAGATCTGACACCCTCTTCTGACCTCTGTTGGGATTGCACAACATGGGTGCACGTACATAAGATATACAGACATGCATACACATAAAATAAAAATAATAAATAAAATGCATTTTAAAAAATCAGACTGTGCTATTTTGTAGGTGTAACTTAAGTGCTCACTGATTTTACTATTAGCAGGGATAATTGAAGCCAAAATAATAAAAAGTTAAATTTTATCAAGTATATTTACTGGAAGGACAAGTAACCCCTCTCACCTGCCCCATAGTGTGCTTGATATTTAACTGAGATTATGACATTTATACTGTCCAGCTACATTTATTTATGATGGTGACTACATCGTTCTTGTTCTTTCTTCTGAATTTTTTGGTCTTTTTATTATTTTGAGACAGGGTCTCCCTATAGCCCCAGCTGTCCTGGAACTCACTCTGTAGACCAGGCTGGCCTTGAAATCACAGAGATTCAACAGACTCTGTCTCTCAAGTGCTGGGATTGAAGGCATGTTCCACCATGTCTGACACCTCCTCCTGATTTTTTTGAAATATTTATTTAGTCATTATCTTTCCTGGGTATAATTTTATTGCTTGCATGAAGGTGGGTACAGCCATGTCATGCAATGCCCATGAAAGTCAGGAAAGGGCATCAGATAATCTGCAACTGGAGTTACAAACAGTTGTTAGCATCCATGTGGATGCTGGGAACTGAACCTTGGTCCTCTGCAAGAGCAGCTAGTGCTGTTAACAACCAAGCCATCTCTCCAGCCTTGGGATTTATTTCTTTGATGTTTTTATTAACAATGTACTTTGATTATATTTAGATGCCCATCCCCATGTCCACCCCACCCTACTACCACCATGTCTCACACCATGTCCTACATTATTGCTGTTTCTGAAAGGCAGACAAAGTGTAGTTTGTGGTACCCAATGTTCTCTAGTGTGGGTCTCCCCTTTCCAGCCTTGACAACATATACAGTATCTTTCTTCTTGTATTCTTATTTGGATTTTTTTGAGTAAATGTTACCCAAATAGAAAATCTCATATTTTCTTTATAATATCAGTTTTCCACAAAACAGACAATAAGGTCAAAATCATTTCCGGTCTTAATATATGTGGCTAGGGTATGAATATTTTTGGCCAAAGAACCTCAATTCTTCTGTTAAAAACTGCTCCCTAATATCCCGTTATCAGTAATTGCAGATTTATTGTATATGAATAAGTCTGGAGGATTCCCAAATCAAGAATGTTCTTAGTCCTTTTTAAGAGAAGTTGAGGGAGTGTCATTACCCCTTAATCCATGTGGGAATAGAACAAATAAGTGTCCTTGTTACATATCAGTGGACTCAGTATCCATGGAATTTACTGGTAACAGCATCTAGTACTTCCAATCTCTGGGGCTATGAGCATAATCCAGTCTAGGGTCTACTGTTATACCAGACTCAACAGACTCTGTACATTGGTCTTTTTCTGGATTTTTTCCCATAATTCCATACTTAATTCTCATAGCAAGTGGAGTAATGAGTCACCAGTCACAAAATTCCACTATTCTGTTCCAGAGAGGGTCTTCCTTGAATCTGGTTGGTCATGAGAAGCAGAGCATGGCTGCTGGTAGCTGGAGGTTTCTGGGACCATGGCAGGAAGTAGGTGTGGAGCTACCCATGGAGTGTTGATGTTCCAGGGCTGCCACTGGGATGCCAGAGGACCAAGGAGTATGCAGCAATTGGGAGGTATACAGGAGGTTTCAGGAACTCTGGAGACTGAGGGTATGTGGAAATAGAGCAGCAGTGCCATCACTGAATGGATGTGGAAAGTAGCTGATTCTATCACTGTATCCCAGGACCCGGTGCAGGGCCTATCCATGTGGAGAAAACATGGGATCACTCTTGGCCTCTCATTAGCAATAATCTAGTATAGATATAGGAAGCTCTGCAGCAGCTGAAGATATCCCTTCCACATCTTAGTCATACCCCTCCAATTGAAATATTTGGAAATGGTTTTAGCTATCTTGTAGATCTTCCCTGGGTTATCAACTTTACTTTCAACAATTTCCTTCTCCTGGAGACTCTGACATCCCAATTACTCCATGGTATAGGAATAGAACCTGAAGGCT
>NW_008335254.1:0-685 GCF_000622305.1 Nannospalax galili
TTGCAAGTATCTTATTGAGTATTTTTGCATCTATGTTCATTAAGGATATGGGATTATTGTTTTCTTTTTTGGTTGTATCCTTACCTAGCTTCGGTATTAGAGTGATGCTAGCTTCATAGAAGGAAGTTGGAAGTTCTCCTTCCATTTCTATCTTTTTGAATAAATTAAGTAGTATTGGATGTAGATCTTCTTTAAATATCTAATAGAATTCTGCTGTAAATCCATCTGGTCCTGAGCTTTTTTTAATCGGGAGGTTTCATATTACTGTTTCAATTTCTTATTGTATTATGGGTCTGTTTAAGCTGTGAATCTCTTCTTTGGTTTAGTTTTGGTAGTTCCTGTGCTTTACATATCTGTGCATTTCTTTTAGGTTTTCATATTTAGTAGCATATAGGTTTTTAAAGTATTCCCTTATAATGTTTTGTATCTTTCTGGTGTCTGTTGTGATGTTTCCCCTTTCATCCCTGATTTTGTTGATTTGGAGGTGCTCTTCCTTTCTTTTGGTTAACTGGGCTAGCAGTCTGTCAATTTTGTTTATCTTTTCAAAGAACAGGCTCTTGGATTTGTTGATTCTTTGTATTATTTTCTTTGTTTCAATTTAGTTAATATCTGCCCTGAATTTTTTATTTCTTCTTATCTGCTGGGTTTGGGTTTCATTGGCTGTTGCTTTTCAAGTGTCTTGAGT
>NW_008335255.1:0-537 GCF_000622305.1 Nannospalax galili
TTAGCTAAATTTAACTTTATAAGATTCCATTTTATAACAGAAAAGATTGTATGGTATAAAGAATCCAACTGAACTTTGGAATTGAATGAGCTACTCCAAAGACTGGACAGGAGCTGAACCATTAACACCAGGCAGTGCTTTTCTGTGAGAAATTTGCTGAGGTGTGGGCTGGGAAATGTGGTTGAGGATCTGACTACAAGTGAACAGGAAATCCTCCAACTTTCATATAGGTTTTCCTACTAAGATGCTGTACAGAGCTTCCCTTAAGTATTCCTGTGACCCGGCCTTTCTGCTGTCACTGCACCTCCTCGTGAACTTCCCGGCTTTGAATGCCTTTCTGATTCTCTGAATTTTAATTACTTTGGCACTTCTGACTTCCTATTCACTTTCAAATCACCCCAAGGTAATGACAAGGACACAGTGGACAGACCTGCACATCTAACACATGCAGAGCACACTGGACAACAGCACGGCCCCACATCTCCCCTTCCTTCTGAATTCTCCTTTCTCATCTCCAGCTCCTTCCGGGGATCCAGA
>NW_008335256.1:0-515 GCF_000622305.1 Nannospalax galili
TGTATCTGACTGCTTGCTTCATGTAGAAAGAAGAGTAGTTCTAACAATGTCGTTATAACAGTGAAAAGGAATGAACAGAAGCATCTTGTTGTAAAACCTGTTTCCTACGAATTGTATGCAAAAGAGTATAGCCATCACTGTCAGTCTCTTTGCTTTAGAAAAATATGTGTCCCTTGTGTATCGAAGTGCTTACTTTCTGTAGAAAGAACAGGAGTTCTAACAATGTGTTTATAACAGTGAAAAGGAATGAACAGAAGCATCTTGTTGTAAAACCTGTTTCCTACGAATTGAATGCAAAGAGTATTGCCTTCAGTGTCAGTCTCTTTTCTTTAGAAACATATGTGTTGCTTGTGTATCTAAGTGCCAGTTTCGTGAAGAAACATCCGTAATTCTAACAATGTGTTTATAACAGTGAAAAAAAATGAGCAGAAGCATTTGTGTTAAAACCTGTTTCCTACAAATTTTATGCAAAAAAGCAGTGCCATCAGTTTCAGTCTCTTTGCTCTAGAACCATA
>NW_008335257.1:0-603 GCF_000622305.1 Nannospalax galili
AGTCCTGTAGTACTGTTTTTATGAAGTTGGGTGCACCAGAGTTTGGTGCATTTATATTTATGATTGTACTTCTTGTTTTATTTTCTCTTCTTGGTTTATTGTTCCTTTGATCAGAATGAAGTGGCTCTCTTTATCTTTCTGATTAGTTTTGGTTTAGAGTCTATTTTTTCTTAGTACCATTCACTTGCTATATTTTTTCCATCCTTTCACCTTAAGTTAGTGCCCATCCTTGTAAGTGAGATGAGTTTCTTGCAGAGAACAAAAGGATGGGTTTTGTTTCTTAATCCATTCAACTAGTGAGTTTGGTTTCCTAATCTATTCCACTACTCTTTATTTTTTGACTGGGGCATTCAGTCCATTAATATTTAAAGTTATTAATGAAAGATGTGTATTGATTCCTATCATTTGATTTCTTTTCACATTCTTGGTGTATCTGTGAGATTCCACAGTCATACCTTCATTAATTTTCTTTCTGTTACTCCTTGGGTATAGTCGTTCCTTTCTTCAGCTCTTTGTATTGCTGCAATAACTCTCCGAAGGGCTGGTTTTGCAGACACAAATTCTTTCAGCCTATTTATGTCATGGAAGATTTTTCTTTCCCCT
>NW_008335258.1:0-3122 GCF_000622305.1 Nannospalax galili
GGGTCACAGGTTGCTCCAGCATATGACACTATGAGAGGCCCAGCGTGATGGACCTGCCGTAAATCCAAACCCATGCATGGTTTTTGTTTTTGTAATTGTACCAATAGATAGCGTGTAGCATCTCCTCTGGCTTTGCTTTGCCTTTCCCTGATGGCTACTGATGGTGAATATCTTTTCAGGGCTTATTGGTCATTTGCATATCTTCTTAAACCCCAAATAGCCAGAGTCTGTAATTTTGGGTTTTTCCCCTTGTTTGTAATGTACTTTTGTGGACTTTTATTTTCAGTGGGTAAACAGTCTGCCCCTTTATGTGCTTGAGGGAAAACAATGCTTTAAAGGTCTCACGGCTCCAGAGAACGCCCCTTTGCAGATGCCGGTCTTTCCACTTGGAGGTATGTGTGTTCTGTGAGCTCTGAGATGCAGAAAACGTTAGGAGAGGAAGCTTCGCTGGTGAGAGTTGAGGGATGTATTAGCGTTCTGTTCCATGAGCCTTAGGTATAGCAGTTCCATTGTAGATGGATCACTTAGGACTGGGCATCTCTCAGACATATATTCTCTAGTGTGACCAGTTGTAGAACTCTATAGGAGCCTCCATCTGTTGCAAAAAGAAGCTTCCTGGAAGAGTGGTATATGGGGCACTTGTCTGTAAATACAGGGATCTGTATTTAGCACACAGTAAGAGATTTCATTTGTCTAGAGATATGACAGAGATAGGGTTTTTCTCCAGGATCTATGACCTTTCCAGTCATGTGCATTTGGCTATGTTTACAGTACCACTCAGACAAAAACCCAGCATAGAACTGGGGAAATGGGCAGCAGGCCCCAACCTTAGCCTGGAACTACTGGCAGCTGACTTCTGTCGGGTGAGGAAGAGTCGATCTTTAAGGGAGTGACTGTAGACACGCTGACTAGACTCCAGTGGATGAACTTGCACCGAGGGACATCTGGATACAAGTGCTTGACCAGATAGGCCTTAACATACGAAACAGAATGTACAAAATCCAGTGGGGGGGGGGGACTATGGGGAGGGTTGCAGGAGGGAGAGGGTGTCTAAACTTGATTAATATCTATTATATGAAATGTACAAAACTCCATAGAAACGGACATTAAAAATGTAAGGAGAGTCATGTGCTAGGACCACCGCTCCCTGAATTTTTCATCCGGTTACAAAACAGTTTTTTCAACAGCGAGGAAGTTTAAACCAAGGCATTTCCATCTGCCAACAGAGCTGAGTTTGCTTAATCCACCCGGTTCCTACTGTACCCTCCCGAGAGCCCCTGGGAAAACCAGTCTCAGCACCAGCGGCACCTTGGCTGTTTTCTTTTTGGAAACTTTAAAGACTTTCAAGTTTGAGTGATTCTTTTTCGTTTTGTGTTTTCCTTATTTTGGAAGGATTTTTTTTTTTTTTTTTGCTGCTGCTGTTTGTTTCTTTGGAGATAAGGAGTTTTGCTTTTGTTTTATTTTATTGTATTTTGTTTTGTTTTGTTTTGACACAGGGCCTCTCTCTGTAGCCAGGCTAGTCTCAACTCAAAACCCTCTGATCTTAGCCTCCCAAGTGTTTAGATAACAGGCTTGTGCCACCACTCCCAAAGGGGCAGTCATGTTTAAAAATTAAATTAGTTGCAATATTGAAAGTAGTTTATAAGAATGCTAGTTTTATTTACTTAGGGCACAGAAAGAAAAGGAAATTAAAACAAGGAAATTTCCCTGAACAGTCTTAAGCTGCAGTATTCTGGTCCTGTGTTTTATAAGGAAGCGAGCACCCAGAGGAACAGGGGATGCTTGTAATTCAGTGACGGAGCTCACAAAGCAGGATTGTGTGATGGCGCAGCGACTGCATGATAATTCTTGAAAAGCAATGACTATTTATTAGTTGTATTTCCTCAGGGAATTGAGTCAATATATATTTTACCACATGCATTAATTATATCTTATCACGCGTATGTGCGTATCTTACCACTATATGAAAAGTTTTTAAAAGAAAGACTGGAGACTGGGCGTGGTGGCACATGTCCTTAATCCCAGCACTTGGGAGGTAGAGGAGGTGGATCTCTGTGAGACCAGTCTGATCTACATAGTGACTTCCAGGCTAACTGTGGCTATAGGGAGATCCTGTCTCAAAAAGACTAA
This sequence comes from Nannospalax galili, assembly GCF_000622305.1. Taxonomy (NCBI): domain Eukaryota; kingdom Metazoa; phylum Chordata; class Mammalia; order Rodentia; family Spalacidae; genus Nannospalax; species Nannospalax galili. The sequence continues at coordinate 2,131 of NW_008335258.1, forward strand.
GAGACAGAGAGACAGAGGCAGAGAGAGTGAATAGTATAAGACAGACTTGATGACACATGCCTATTATCCCAGCTCTCAGAAGGCTGAGGCAGGAGAATAACCACAAGTGTAAGGTCAGCCTGGCTACTGTGGTGGTTTGAATAGAAACGCCCCCACTGGTTCAAGTACTTGCACACTTGGTCCACAGCTGATGGTGCTGTTTGTGTTGGTCATGGAGTCATGGAGTCGTTAGGAGGTGGAGCCCTGCTGGAGGAAGTACGTCACTGGGGGTGCGCTTCGAGTGTTCACAGCCTCGCTCTACTTCCAGTTCCCTCTCTCTGTTTCGTGTTTCCAGTTGAAGATATGTGCTCTCAGCTTCCTGTTCCTGCCTCCATGCCTCCCCACCATGATGAACTCTGATCCCTCTGGAACCATAAACCTAAACAAACTCTTCTTTCTGTAAGTTGTGTGGTCATGGTGTCTTATTACAGTAACACAAAAGTAATTAATACAACTGCATTTTGAGTTCCAGGCCAGCCAGAGATACACAGAAACCCTGTCTCAAAATAATCATGCACACACACACGCGCACACTTGGAAGTACACACGTATGCAACACAGCCCAAAGGAATGCTTTTTAAAAAAGAGAGTCTAGACTGTTCCAAGAAGAACTGAAATACAGCACAGGAGTGGGCAGAGGACAGTGTCCCTCACTGAATAAGCCTGTCCGACAGCATATCTGACAAGCATTCGTCTCAGATCACGAAATCCAGTCAGTTTAGCCACAGAGAAAAGCTTTTGTGTTGGACATTTTTAATCTGTTCCAAAAGATTGTGCTACTTTATTCTATGTTAAGATTAACAATTCCCATGGATTAGGATGTTATCTTTTAAAATATGTCTACATATACAAAGTATATGCCCAAAGTATTTCATTATCAATATTCTCTGAAAAAATGAAATTCAGGAAAGTGAATCACAATATGCAAATGAACTGCTATTCAAATGTTTTTT
>NW_008335259.1:0-1315 GCF_000622305.1 Nannospalax galili
CACAGAGATCCTCATGCCTCTTCTTCTGGAGTCCTGGGAATAAAGGCTTGCGCTACCATGCCTCGGCCACATTAACTCTTTTCATATGTATCACTTATGTAGCATATACACCTCTCCATTTTGTCCTCCAGTGCTTATGTTTTCCGGACTACTCCAATGAATTTGGGACCAACCATCTCAAAAACGTTTCTGATGTGATAGGTGAAATATCAAACATGTCACTCTTCAGATCCTAAGGAGGATGGACTTGGGTCCTCATATGCCACTGTATTATTGTTTGAACTGTACATAAAAATGATTTTTTAAATTTTAGTCTGATATTGTTTTAATTTGCTCAACATTTAATCTCACCAGCATCACAGGCTTGATGGAATGTGCTGCTCGGTTTGTTGACACCTGTATTATTTTGTCTCCTGGGAGTTCATTCTCTGTGTGAGCTGGTCTGCACCAAGTCCCAGATTTGACATCATTGTTTTTAATTTATTAGGAATAAGTTTTCTTCTGGTAGATTACAGAGCGAAGCACATGAATCATGACATTTAATGTAGAATCTCTCCTTTTATCACTGTTAGTTTTCTTCCTTTCTTTGGAGAAAGAAACCTTTTTCATATGTTTGCTAAATACTGAGTTTTCCAGGCAGAGATTCTGAAGCCAGCCTTTCTCTCTGCTGGTATTTCTACTTCGTACTCAGGGACATCACTGCCTCCCTTACTGGTTCATTGAACCTCAGATAAGTGCTCTCTTTATCAAATGTTACACACATGTAGTTGTCTGATTTTGAAAGCATTTGTGTACACAGCGTCAACATTGTTCAGCCGGCATTGGATCGTGTTTTCATGTTTTCGTTACTCTTTGGTGAGGAGCTCTGTTCTCAAATCCTCTTATTGTTGTGCGCATAAGTCAGCCAGTGTGTTCCTTCTAGGTAAACACTGAGTACGTAAATGATGATAGAAGAAATCACTATAAAACTATTGTTAGCATAATGATGCCCTGTTGTTTCTGTAATTTCTACATTATATGCAGGGTGTAGGATTTTCTTTACAAGGATTGTGTCTTCTTGCTGTAGAGGAGAGCACATACAGTTCTTTATTTTCTGCAATGTTCTACTCAGTGCTGTTGGAGAACATGTCTTTTGCACCTGGGGCATTGGCCTCACTGAAAAGTCTGTAAAGTCAGGTCCAGCCAAAGATCATGTTAAGGTGGAAATCTGTGTTTCAGCTAGGACTAAAGTGCATGGTTATAAACATCAAATTTCTGAAGCAGACTTATAATCAGTGTAACTTTACATCAGATAAATATATACAAGAGGTTTTGT
>NW_008335259.1:2028-2521 GCF_000622305.1 Nannospalax galili
ATTTTAATAAGTCTGTCAGAAAATAAAAACTGGGAAATTATTTGAAGAATCTGCTCTTTTTCTGAATACTATCAGTGGACCACAGTGTTATATTACAAATCTTGTACTTTCTAAAGAGTACAGGAAGCATCATGTGCCTCTTTCTCATACACAGGTCTTGCTGTGTGTAAGCCTGTTCTGGTCTCCTGTCTGGAGCAAAGCAAAGAGCCCTGGAATGTGAAGAGAGGGGAGACTGTAGCCAACCAGGTAGATTTGAGTGGATGAATGAGGGGCGCAGATAAGAGGACCCAAGTAAAGAGGGATAAAGACCTGAAATGGTTTTGCTACACTGTTTCGCTGCAAGGAGATTCTGATAATTTAATTTATAGCAATTTCATCAAGATTTTACCTGTGATAAATGTCAAATCACTTCTATATTGTACGTGGATTATATGGAAATGATAGTATGCAAACATCACTTGATTTAATTATTTAATATTTCCTTATCTCCCAT
>NW_008335260.1:0-10099 GCF_000622305.1 Nannospalax galili
ATTCTAAACTACTTTAAGATTTCATCCTCTACCATCTAGAATGGCTAAGATCGGATACAGCTGATAACAAAGGCTGGCTAGGATGTGCAGAAGGGGAAATTAAAAAAAAATTTTATTTTATGTGTATGAGTGTATTGCCTGCATGTATGTGAGTGCACCGTGTCATGCAATGCTGCGGAGGTCAGAAGAGAGCGTTGCATTCCCCTGGAACTGGAGTTAAGGACGGTTTGCAGCTGCCATATGGATCCTGGGACTTGAACTCGTGTCCTCTGCGAGAGCAGTCAGTGCTCTTAACTGCTGAGCCATCTCTCCAGCCCCGAAAAAAATTTGTTTTTTGGTCTTTTTGAGAGAGGGTCTCCCTGTATCCCCAGCTGGCCTAGAACTCGCTTTGGAGACCAGGCTCGCCTTGAACTCACAGAGATCCACCTGCCTCTGCCTCCCAAGTGCTGGGATTAAAGGTGTGCACCACCACACCCAGCCAGAAAGGGAAATTCTTAATAACTGTTGTTGGATGGCAAACTGGTACAGCCACTATAGAAATCAGTGTGGAGAACTCTCAAAAAGCTGGAAACAGATCTACTATATAGCCCAGCTAACCACTCCTTGGTATAGACCCAAAGGACTCACTATCCTACTACAGAGATACCTCCCTGGCCATTTTCATTGCTTCTCTACTCACGGTAGCTAGGGATGGAAGCAGTCTGGATGCCACCAACTGATGGATAGTGAAGGTGTCGTAAATGATTTTCTATTCAGCTATTAAGAAAAATGATATGATGAAATTTTACAGGGAAATGAGTGGAAGTGGAAAAAATTATACTGAGTGAATATGGGGAGCGCACGCTGGGCTCCCGGCGTTCCTGCGCAGACTCACTGTGGATCCACAGGCTGCTCTGGCCGCGGCAGCTCCGGGAGCGGCGGGGGGTGGCTCGCGGGCTTTTCCCACCGGCTCGAGTCCCGAGTCTCTGGTGCTGACAGCTTCCTGTGCTACTGAAGCATTGTTCAGTCGAAATCCCATCTCTATTTCACCTGCGTACTTTTCCTCAGGATGCAAGGTTCCTGGCCACAGAACCGCACAGGGAAGAGTACGGAGACAGCGAAAGCTAGGGTGTCCGCGGGTCGGTAACAGGGAGTGCGCCCCCTGGGGAGGCTAGATTGCAGGCAGGAGACACAGAACTAAGTCTACAGCTTCTTTATTCCAAGTCTCAGTTCCTACCCTAGCTAGCTCCAGCTCCGAATATTGAGAGAAGACTAGGATATTTTATACCATGGGGGTAGTGGTAAAAGTTTTGGCTGTTAGATGCTTTGTGAAGCATTCTATTTACATATGGAAGTGGGTTTCTGCCAGACTGCTGTCTGCTAGGAAAAATCACAGGAAGGCATGGTATCTGTTAGAGCCAAAGGCCATGTTTATGTTATAGCATTGGTGGCGGACACTTCAAAAGGAGAGACAGGAAAGATGCCGGAAAGCACCTCGCTATGAAAGGAGCCTGCAGCACATGATCCGAGCTGCATGAGCTGTCCGGTGTGAAGGGACTTCCACTTTGCATAACAGAGGTCTCCAACAAGTGAAGTAACTCAGTCCCTGAAAGGTGAATACCAGTTGTCTCCTGTTTGTGGATCCTGGATCTGAACTTTTAGGTCTGACTGTATAACTTGGTGTAAACCACAGAAGCCAGGAAAGTGGAGACCATGAGTGGAGAAGGGGAGCGGACAATGCTCCCCACAGCAGTCACAGACTAAAAAAACCTCACTAATCTTTACCTTGCTGGCTGCTGGGGCGGGTAATGTGTGTGTGTGGCGGGGGGCTGAGGACCAGGATGATTGCTGTGAGATAGTGTCTTCTGGATAGGACAGGGATGTTACATCCATAACCTCAACAATATGGTTGCCTGCACAAGACCTGTAGAGAGCACACCAGCTGACATAACAACATGGATGAAATTTTCACAAGGCCCCACAGATGAAGATCTATAGGCTGTCAATGGCTGCTGAGAAAGGAGAGTTAGTTTTTTTCAGGGACAAGGCCCCAATCCCAAGTGGTCAGCACTAATCACATACAAATAAGGCCAACACTAATTGGACCAGTAGGTTTTATATACACCATATTACGTGTGTGTGTGTGTGTGTGTGTGTGTATAGTTACCTCACATAATGGACTGATGCTCCTCAAAAGAGTCACAGACTATCTACCCAAAACCCCAATGCCAGGCAAGGGATACCTCCCTTCAAAGTTGGTACAAGCAACCACCCTTCAAAGGGGAGTCCAAGCAAGCACCCATGAGGAAAAAAATGGTTTTACATGTAAAATCTATTCACAAAAAGGCATGCAATTTAATATTTATAGTTTATTTTAGAAATTAATCTAAACTTGATCCATAAATTTTGGTAACATACCTTCTTTTAGTTCTCTATTTATGCTTTTTTCCAACTCCTGATGCATCTGAAATGAGCCAAATACCGCTTATAATGTTTAAGTTAAATCAGAGACATTATCTTAAATAAGTACAACAGTAATTAAGGATACAGACATTTAAGAAAGTGGAAAAAATTAACTTAGAAATTAATCTTATGCAATGTTACATTTAAATTTAATTAATAAGCAGTATATATATCTGATTCCTTTAAATTTAAACATCCACAAGTGAATAAGCATTTAGATAGCAACAATTCATTTATTAGAGATGGAAAACCTAGGATGAGGACATTCTCATTTAGGAGGTATGCCAGACCACCTCAAATGATACTTGTAGTTACAGACTATCATATTTATTTTCTAAAATCTAATTTAAACACACTTTTAAATGATTGTACTGGTTGAGCTACATTTATTGAACCAAGTTCACAATGAGTACTTGTTTGAAAATGAGAGCTCCAAGGACCTTTAAAACATTACAATTATTTTCTTTATTTACATAAATTATTGTGACACTAGTATGTCAACTAAACAGCTCAGTGTTGCTCATCCTAGGTTGTTATAATTAAAATTATAAAATGATAAATTATCAGAGATCTGAAACCCAGAGGAAAAACACGATGATTCACCTTGGTTGTCGGGAGCCATGCTTGCCATAAGCATTGGAAATTAGGAGAGTGTCACTTTAAGAGCCTCTGAGCTCTCTGCTTCAGCGGTCAGAGCTGACAGGCTGTACCTGGATGATAAATCAAGTCTTCTAGAAATTTTGTTTCAGTTCAGCCTTCGTGCTGTCTCTATAGTAACCCTTTTGTTTCTGCCACCACAGGCCTGGTACTAAGAGTGTTCAGTAAAGACCTGTTCTGTTGTTCCTCCAGGAGTAGTTTACTGCTGGCCTCCTCTAGCCTCTCATTAGTCCTATGAAGATTACAAAAGGCAAATAATCAGAATCTTAAAGTTCTCCCCAACAACTCCTAAATCAGATGCATTTCAAAAGCTGCTATATGAGTAAGGGGAATTTCCTACTAAACAATGTTGTAACACTAAAAATGTTCAGACATTTCATATAATATATAGTATAATATAGCTACTGTACAGTACATTATAGGTTTAAAATTGTTCTAAAGAAGTATGTATTTCTAGAGGAATTCCTGAAAGGCAATTCAAAGTAGGAGGAACAGGAATGGTTGTTAGGATGTATGGCTTAATCTGTAACAGTGTTGCTTAGAAGATTCTTGAGGAAGTCAGTAGAAGAACTTGGACTTAATTATGTGAGATAATGGATATACTGATTTGCTTTATTATAACAGACATTTCAGTATGTATAAATATATTAAGACCTCACTTCCTGAATAGATAAAGTTTTTTAAAAAATGAAAAACAATGGAAATATCTATTATGTAGTAAATCAATTTAGGGCTTAAAAAAAAAAATCCCTTGGGCTGGGAGTGGTAGCACCCACCTTTAATCCCAGCACTCCAAACAGAGGCAGAGGCAGGATGTGAGTTCAAGCCAGCCTGGTCTAGATAGTGACACACTGTCTCAAAAGAAAAAAAAAAAGGAAAAAGAAAAAAAAATCGCCCCTCAAAAGATTTCTAAAGCGCTTGCTTTGACCATCTGTACATTTTGCACTTAATGCACATCTGTATTTTGCACATCTGTACATTTTGCACATCTGTACATTTTGCACTTAATTTAGCATAAATTAAGCATCACATCAAGGAAGAATTCAAAGCAAAGCCTTTAGTGGAAAGTAAGAGAGCTGAGTTAGTGATCAGAAACAATGGAAGAAGCTTGAGGCAATGAACTCATTAGATCCTGACCAAGGAACCAGGGGTGGGACCTGTCCTTTTACCTTCCACCCCCACACTGCCCACAGAACTCTTTTTAAAGGTCTGCAAATTATACTTTGCTCTAGTCCTATGCAAACGCTCCCTATATCACAAATATATCTTTACGTAGATTAGGAATGCTGCAAAGTACAGTTTATTTGCTGGAATCTCTAGTGGTAATGTCGAAGATGACACTCAAGAAAATTAAATTACCAAATGCCTTCTGAAAGTGCCCAAAGGAGAATACTGGTGGAACCTGACCCTGGGCATAAGTTATTATTATTATTTTGTCTATTTTGAGACAGGGTCTCCCTGTAGCCCCAGCTGTCCTGAAACTCACTATGTAGACCAGGCTGGCCTCGAACTCAGAGATCTGCCTGCCTCTGCCTCCCAAGTGCTGGGATCAAAGGTGTGCGCCATCATGCCCGGCCCCTAAGTTATTATTTTTTTAAAAAAACCAAATAAACAAAACACAATTAAACTTGTTACTAGTCCTATTTAAGGGAATGTGGACAAGCAATTTTATAACAATATTAGCTGTCTTAAAATGTCAAAAACAATTATCTGAAAACCCAATAGACCAGGATAACTAAGATAAACAAAACCAAAAATGAATACAAACTACCCCAAATTAACATTCTGAGGTTCATTTACTATTCCAAAATTATACTGTCTGGTTAGTTTTCATGTCCTACTAACCTATCCCATTATTAGTGAGCTTATTTTCTATGACTGTATGTTATGACTTACCTGTTTAGTTTATTTGACAATGATTTTCTAACTTTGAATTCTTCTTGATAGAGCTGCTTATACTTTTGTAGTTCTAGTTTATCAAAATCTTCTTGAGTTTTCATTTTAGAGAGCTCAGATTCTAGGTCTTTAATTCTGAGTTCCATCTGGTTTCTTAAGGAAGTAGTATTCTGTTCTCTTAATTGCTCTAAGTTTTCTTGAGATACTGCTTGTGTCTAAAGCAAATTAACATTGTATTTTAAAAACAATTATAATCAAAATTATTATTATTCATTTGTTTTCTTTAACTTTTGAGTCAGTGATTCAGAGAACAATTTAAGTTTGTGAAAAAAAGCTGCTGTTGCTGGAATTTAAAATAATTATCAGGGGTTGCAAGATGGCTCAGTGGTTAATAGCACTGGCTGCTCTTGTAGAGGACCTGGGTTTGATTCCCAGTACCCACATCGTGGCTCACAATCATCTCTAACTCCAGTTGCAGAAGATCAGATGCCCTCTTCTGGTCTCCATGAGAACCAGGCACCCACATGGTGCATATACATACATGTTGGCAAAACATACACATAAAAAGTAAAAACAAAAACCAAAAAAAACCTTAAAAAGATCATTACTATCAACTGTACTACTTATTATTTTTAAAACTGAATATTATTTATTTATTTATTATTTATTTATTTATTTAATTGTCCTGGGACTCAACTCCAAGGCCTCCTGCATGCTAAGCACACACTTTACCACAGTGTCTCCCCAGTCCTCAGTGATTCTCATGTTAGTTCTCATATCTGATAATCCAACGAACAACAGAACCAGTTCCAAAACTTAAGAACTGAACTAAGATGACTTAAGAATATCTCAAGAGTATCATATAATTTATACATCATGATACTTATTTTCCTTCTAGTCTTAATTTATGCTAACTAGCCTTAAAAGGTCAAATGATTCTCTGATGAAAACCATTACTCCGAAAGAGCAACTGAGTTATAATAATGAAAAACAAATACTTAAAAGAAGAATCACACATCATATTCCTTCTAAAAATCAATGAAACAAATTGTAAAGGAAACACTGTGTATAGATCCAAAATATAATTTGCAGTGAAATGAATTAAAGAGCAGCACAGAAAAACTAACCTGCAAAAACAGATTGACTTGCTTTAACTTTTCCACCAGCTCCTGCCTTGCTTTCTCTTCAATCTCCCGTTTATACTGCTCTACCTGGCCAAGTTCTACCAGGGTCTTTTCCATGTGACTTTTGAGGTTTACTACTTCTTGTTCCAATTTCTTTTTGTTCTTCTCTAGCTTTCCACATCTCTTTTGTATAGTTTTCATAGATAATAACTCCTCCTGAAGAAGTTGATTTTTTTTATCCAGATGTAGACATTTTGAAGATGCAATTTCTAGTTTTGCTGTAAGGTCATCAATCTGCATGAATAAAATACAGTTTGGCAATGGAGGAAGAAGGCTGAGAACAGGGTAGCACAAAACCAATTCCAAACTTTTGCACACCTTCAGCTGTAATAAAATCTAATCCGCACTGGATTCTTACAATGTGGTTCCTCAATTACTCAGGAAATAAGGTGAAAACCAGTCATGAGACATACTCCCGACGACCACCGTTTTACACGGTAGCACTTATGCTAGCTGTTTTCATATGACTCTTTCCTATCTTCCCTTCTCAAAGTGACTCTAAATCAACTTTTTGGTAGAAAATCTGTTACCATTTTCACCATCTTCACTCTCCATAATTTCTAAAGAAGTTTTAGGGATATAGTGAGTTATTCAGGCCTGTATTAATAAATCTTTCCTAGAACAAGACTGAAAATAATACTTAATGACTCTTGGTAAGGAACAATAACATCCCCCAGGATAAATTTGTTGACATGGTCCTTTTTTATTGAATAAAAATTCAGTAGCGTACTAAATAATTTGATGGGATTTCAACAGTAGTGTTGGGAAGAATTTTTTTTACTGTAGTTACGATGATTATTTAGTGAGTCCTTCTGTAGGAAGTCCAGCTGACGACTGCTTCTAAAGGCTCAAAGGTCAGCTTCAAGGGGCAACCAGGAGGATGAGCAGCCTTTAGTTCAGATGGTTCCCAGCTTCATGCCACCTCAGATGATGCCAAGTGGAGAAGAAACAAATTGACCTCAATCTAAAATAAGAGCCTGAACCAAATACATGTAGCTTCTCTCCACGTCAGATTGACAAATAATGCTAAAATGTCTTCTGAAATAAGAAATCTAGATGCCTTGTGGAACACACGGTCTAAATATGAAGCTAAGACTCATGATTTACAATCATGTCATAGTGGATTATCCAGCAGCCAGGGTTGGAGACACAGGAAAATCAACAGTATGCCCTTCTAATAGAAAATGACAGTTCGCACTAGTATCAAGTCTGTTAACAATAACCTTCACTGCTCAGTGCACTCAGATTTACATTACTCAAAATCAGATTTTTGGTTCCAAAATTGATTAAAAATTACCTTGTTTTTCAGCACGTTAGTTGGCATATCGTTTTCAAATTGACTGGTTTTTATATCTTGATGGAGACTGAACTCTTTGTTTTTGTGTTCATTTAATTCCTTTTTTGTCATTTTTAACAGCTTCTTAAATCTGCAAAAATATACAGAAGCTTTTAGAGAACACATATTTAATACTTAGATATAAATTCTATCATATAAAGGAAATAAAATTATAAATTATGACCGTCTCTTATTTAACCTAAAGTTCAAATCATTACTAATGAAATTAAAATCTTAGGTAAATAATATGAAGAAAAATGTACGCTATGTGTGGAAGCTAGAGTTAATACTACAACCACATAGAGAATACATAAGATTAACATCCATTTTAGTATGTTCAAAAGTGTGGAAGCTAGAGTTAATACTACAACCACATAGAGAATACATACGATTTACATCCATTTTAGTATGTTCATGACACACTTTTTTTTTTGTCTTTTTGAGGCAAGGTCTCCCTGTAGCTACAGCTGGCCTGGATTCACTAATGGAGACCAGGCTGGCCTTAAACTCACAGAGATCCGCCTGCCTCTGCCTCCTGAGTGCTGGGATTAAAGGTGTGCGCCACCATGCCCGGCAACACTCATTTTTAAATATTAGCTGTGACCTAGATATCTCCAACCAAGAAGAAATACTTACATATGAGTGTTTTAAGAGATACAAAAACTAACTACTGATAGCTTCTACAAGAAGAATGCACACAAACTAAGAGCACTGAAGAAGCAGTTTAGTGGCGAGTGAATACTTAGCACCCAAACCCACACAAACTATCAAGATCATCCAAAACAGAAAAATGGACAAGAAAAAAAATGTCTTTGAAGTTTGAGTGGAGGGGAAACAAACAGAACTTCAGAAGAGACGAGTCAGCAGGGGCGATGTGCAAAGACTTAAAGACTATTAAGAAGAAACCTAGGAGTGTTTGATAGGACAATGTCCACAAAATTCAAAGATGTAAAACCATATACAGAGATCGAGGATACTGCTCAGTGGTAGAATGCTTGTGCAGTACAGGCAAGGCCCTGGGCTTCATCTCCAGCACCCTTCCTATCCCCAGCCTCCCTAACCCCCTCCCCGCACCCCCGAAACAGGTTAAGCCAGAGAAAAACATTGTTTGGAACCAGAGAGAAAACACAAATTCTCAATAAATAAACATCAACAAAAGAGCCAAGATGGGGGCTTCAGACAATGGAAAACCTCACCTTTAAAAGCTGGTGATAGAAACACAACTGTTTCCTTAATCGTCTTTAAGTCATACACATATTTTTGTAAGTACGAAACATATAAGGTCAGTTCTCTATACCTGTGGACTCCATATCTAAAGATTCAACTAACTGCACGGTGAAAATACCGAAACAAAAAAAGAAAAAAAAAATCTGCATTTGTACTCAACACACACAGATCCCTTTTTCCCTGTCACTGTTCCCTACACAATATAGTCTAACAATTATTTAATTAACATTTACATTATGCTCAGTATTACATACAAGTAACTTAGAGATGACATATAGTATACAGGAGGATGAAGATAAGGAGAGTTCATCTACAGCTGGCACTCCTCCCCTGTAAGGCTAAAGACGCAATGGTAAGAATAACAAGACACTTGTAAGATGCACAGGGACAGGAGAATCAGCAGACTGCCAACTGCAAACGTTTACGTGTTTCTGACCACTGGCATGGTAACTAGAAATCTCCAGTCATCCCTCTAAACCCAAGGGAACTAAATCCACCTTGCTTTTCTGACTTGATCTTTTCTCCTATTCATCCTTTACTGCAGTCACGTTGGACTCCAGGAATTTTAAGCATTATCTGTAAGCACGCTGTGACAAGAACTGAAGCTATTTCTAGGCAGCACCCACTTTCTTCTTGTTGGTGAGATTCCCAGAGGTCATCCTTAGGTAATGATCAACCAGATCATGGTTTGACCACAAACATACTTCTCCCCCATCCCCAATGTTTCTCCAATTCTTCCCAGTGTGAGTTCACCACTACTTTTTACTACTTGGGCAGCTAGAGTGAGAGGCCAAGGGAAGTCTCGTGGGGACCCTCAGAATCAGGCTTCTGTCTAGATTCTGGTAACAGTATCAAAGGACTATATGTATTGTGTGTGTGTGTGTACACATATGTGTAGATTATTTTTTAAAACAGAAGTTCAGCATCATGCCAATCTTATGTACCCATGGAGAAAACCATGGAAAAAAATAGTATCATTTCACAATAATATTTTGCAACTAAAAAAAAGAGAAAGAAAATACAAGCTTTAAGATGAGTTTTGATGTGGCTAAAGAAAAACACAGACAGGACTTAGACAGCAATGTTTCTAAATGCCAAAGGGAAAAGCATGGCCAAAGGAAGGGGAGAGGACCAGTCTGAAGCAGACGCAGCTGACATGCATGGCAGAGTCACTGCAGTCTGAGAAATGCACATCGGGACACTCAAAAAGCTGTAGACTGTCCCGTGAGCATCTGAAGAAAAGTTTAAATTAATTAAAAATATAAATGAATTTATATTTAGATCTTAGTAACATTACAGTTAAACGAATTAACAGATGGTTGAGAAGATTTGAAATACTAAAATCTTACTCTGTCAG
>NW_008335260.1:10490-13473 GCF_000622305.1 Nannospalax galili
CTAGCTTCATGAGGGTGTGCCATTATAGTTAGACACTTGAGGTGTATGTGTGTTGTGTGTGTGTAATGTGGAGATCAGAGGACAACTTTCCAGAGTTGATTCTCTCCTGACATGTGGGTCCTGGGGATTGAACTCAGGTAGTCAGGTTTAGCAGCAAGTGCCTTTACTAACTGAGACATCTCGATGGCCCCCCAAAAACAATTTTTAAGAATCTAGAGTCCAAGTCTACCTTAAAAAACCCTTTAATTTAATGTGTTTGAGTGTTATGGCTGCATGCATGTAAGTGCACCGGTGTCATGCAATGCCCACAGGAGACAGAAGAGTGAAGTCTGATCCCCTGGAGTTAAGGATGGTTGTTAGCTGCCATGTAGGCACTGGGATTTGAACCCAGCTCTTCTGCAAGAGCAGCCAATGTTCTTAACTGCTGAGTCATTTCTCCAGCCCCAAAGTCTTCTCGTATTTTTTAATATTATTTTTCAGGAGTTCATGTATAACGTGTTTATATAGGTTTATAAAAACCTGATGTGGTTCATTTGGATTGTCACTTGACTGGATCCTAGGAGACTAGTGAAACACACCTCTGGGTTGATCTGTGATGAATTTCCAGAGACAATTAGATTATTAGAGTTCTGACTTAATCAATGGACTAATCCCTTGATGGATTCAAAAGATGATGGCAACACTAGGTGGTGGTGAAAGGGAGGTGGCACAGCCTGGCTAGAGGAAGTAGGTCCCTGGAGGGGTGTCCCAGGGGGCTCTGTCTTGCCATGGTCTGTTCTTGCATGCCTTCTCTCAGGGATGAAGACTTTTTTTTTTTCTAAGCACTTGCTCCTACTGCCATGATCTTCTTATAGAAACATGGGGTCAAGAGACCATGGACTGTACTCTGAAACTATTAGTCAAAGAGGAATTTCTCTCTTTGTGCCAGGCATTTGGTCACAGCAGTGATGAAATGACACAAGGACAGACTTAAAATGATGACTTTTTAAACAGCTCAAACTAAGTTATACTTTCATTACTATCCTTTCTGGAATTCAAAAGCCAATTTAAGAAAATTTATTTATTTTTGTTTTTTTGAGACACGGTCTCCCTGTAACCCCCGCTGTCCTGAAATATGTAGACCAGGCTGGCCTCAAACTCACAGAGATCCACCTACCTCTGTCTCCCAAGTGCTGGGATAAAAGGCATGTGCCACCACTCCCAGCAAATTATTTTTTATTTTATGTGTTTGAGTGTTTTGCCTGCATGTATCTAAGAGCACCTCATACATGCAGTACCCATGAAAGTCACAAGATGTCCTTGGAACTGGAGTTATGGATGGTTGTTAGCTGTCATGTGGGTACTGGGAACCGAACCTGGGTCCTCTGCAAGAGCAGCCAGTGTTCTTAACTGCTGAGTCATCTCTCTAGCCCTTAACTAATAAATTAATTTTTATTATATGGCCAGTGCTTTTTAAATAAAAGTTTTTGCACATAAACATATATGCTATGAGAACTTGAGGAAGTGTTAGGCCATTGTCTGGATCAGCTAAAAGTTGTCTTCTGGTAATTTTTTAGCACTTATTTATTTACAAATATGTGTGTGTGTGTGTGTGTGTGTGTGTGTGTGTGTTTGCTCATTCTCTCCTTCCACCAAGGTTGTCCTCTTCTACTACGTAGGCTCTGGGAACAGTGGCAAACATACATCACAATGCTCAGCTTCTTATGAAACTTTTGAGTTATGTCCTCTTCTACTACATAGGCTCTGGGAACAGTGGCAAGCATACATCACAATGCTCAGCTTCTTATGAAACTTTTGAGTTACAGCATAGACTTCAAGATATGGCATATTCTTAACTCATTCTTTTCTTAGGACTCTACAGAAAATTCCTCATCACTTTTAAATAAGCTTAATAGGTTTTGAGCGCTTCTTTAAAATTTTCAGGGGACCAAACAGATGGCTCAGTATCTGCTTGCTGCTAAGCCTGATGTACTGAGTGGGATCCTTGTGATGCACGTGGTGGGAGAAGACAACTAACTCCATAAGTAAATCTCTGACTTCCAAGCTTGTGCCATGGCATGCACATCCCTCCCCACTCCCCAATAAACAAATAAGATATAATGAAAAGTTTGTGTTCCTAATGCATCCATTCCTGTGTGGCTCCAATGTAACGGGGTGCCTTCTGACAGTCTCATCCACAGACGACTCCTCATCACCACATTATCATGTTACGATAAATGTGTTAATAAAATAGCATAACATAAATAAAATCTAAATAAAACCCACTTTTCAATGTTTCTTTGGCCACAGTAAAGACTAGTCAACATAAATATTCTAGATTCCCTGTAGGCATGTCTCCATACTGGAACTCCATGAACAGAGCTTTGTGACTTCAACCAGGAGTGGAGTCCATGAGCATACTGCTCTGACTTAGTATTCACAGTGCTATCCTGGGATCTTGATTCCAAGAAGGAAAGCCTGAGAGGGAGCCGACATCTGCTCTGCCTGGTAACAGTAACACACTTCCCATGGTGTCAGGTCTTAGAAAGGCTGATGTAACCAGATGGATGGGAAAACCTAGACTTTGAATTCACAATGCCTAGAGCACTATTTCACTCTGCGAGGTCCTGTTGGAGCAAGCAGACATTTCTATGTTTCCAGTTTTCTTTTTTTAAAATCCCAACTGGGGACTGTACTCTTTTACAGAAAGATGCTTGTATAATGACTTCCATTCTTGATGAAGAATACAAATTATAAGCAATTCAGTCTCAAACCTTAATGAAAGGTTTAGATTACTAGAAAAACTCAGAATTTTAGATCAAATAACTTAAATTTCTTGTAATTTAAAACTTATTATAAAATATTAGCAGGGCAATATTGTCCAAAGTCCAGAGCAACATTACCTATATTCACCAAAATGTAAAAATCACTCACTTGTCCCTCAATGGGTGAAGCATAAATAAAATGTGATAAGTAGAAAGCAAAAGTTTAGACTATCAAGATC
>NW_008335260.1:13985-15123 GCF_000622305.1 Nannospalax galili
GAACACTGGCTGTTCTTGCAGAAGACCCGGGTTTGAATCCCAGCACCCACATGGCAGCTAACAACTGTCCGTAACTCCAGTCCCAGGGGCTCCGACAGCCTCTTCTGCCCTCTGCAGGCATTGCACAACAGGGGTGCACCTACCTACATGCAGGCAATACACTCATGCACATAAAATAAAAATAATAAAATTTAAAAAAAATCTGAGAAACAGATGATTTATTAACTATGTTTCTGGCTGCTTTGTGGATAATGTACAGAAACTATGCATTTCTCTTTTTTTAAGGTTATTTTTGAACCTAGAGCTTCATGCACATACTACACCCCTAGTTGTACCCCTGCTCTAAATTATGCAATTCAAGAACCTTAAAGCTGAGAATTACCCCCAACTTCAAACATTATTTATCACCATAACCGACAGAACTGTCACCCTGTGTTGCGTATTGCTTTATAAATACTGGAGTTACAGTTTTAGATTTACTTTTATTTAGATTTACTTTTGTAGGCGGTCTTGCATCCTCTCAGCACACTGGACAGCATCAGTGTGCTGACTCTGTGCTTCTTCCAACTGAAATAAAGAAATGAAAAGCTTTACTAATAAGTTACTATAAATCTGCACATCTCATTTCTGTGTTGAAATTTCACTGGAACACAGGAACACTTCTTGATTTGCATATTGCTTAAGAGTACATCGTGACTGGTAAAGCAGATTTAAGTGAGTTGTTGCAACAGGAATTTTGTCTCACAAAACCTAAAATATTATCTACCATTCTGTAGAAAAGTTTGCTGACTCTACTCTGTGATTGAAACATATTGTTCTTATTCTAAACTAGATTCTACCAGGTATGCAAAGAGAGAATGCTGATACACTGCAGAAAAAGAGGGCATTTCTTACAGTAAGCTCCTCTATTTTATAGTCCAACCACCACCTTGCCAACTGCAATTTTAAAGCATCACATGCATGTGTGCTATGGATCTATGTATCTACAAATTGCCATGGCTCGGTCACTTATGACAACCAGTTTTCTTATGAAATAGCTTCAGTGGCAATATATCTACGTAGAAGCCAGAATGCCTGGGTCTAAATCCCATCTCCATCAGTTGCTAAATGTGCAGATTTCTGAGCAAATTAACTTTGT
>NW_008335260.1:15184-15756 GCF_000622305.1 Nannospalax galili
TATTATTATATTATATTTTATAGTCTAACAAAATTTTAGGTGGGTGGTGGGTGTCGAACAGAACAGAAGAGGTTTTCAATTCAAATTGCATCGACTCATTCCTTCTACAACTGAATGTGCCAGCAAACAAGGAAACTGAGGCTGAGGATGACAGCACCCCTAAAACAGTGTTTGTTTGTTTCCAGGACTTCAGACTGAATCTAAGAAACCACACATGCCAGTTAAGTACTCTACCCTGAGCTATGTCCCCAACCCTTGTTAAAGTTGCATACTTTTATGGCCTCAAACTTGTGATCCTCCCACACCTGGTTAACATTTGCATTTGTGAGAAAAGCATATGGCCTTTCTTTACAAGTTATCTTGAAATCCAGGAACTACATGTCAAGGATTTTGTATCCACTCATGAAAATGAGGGTGAGAAATAAGGCAATTTTCTAGATCATTCCACGAAACAGTATCCCCTGAATTAAGTTACACTGCCTTAATTGCAATAGAAATATCACTAAAAATACCATTTACCAGAAGTTTCATAACTCCTATGAGGAATAATTCTTAATTTTCCTAAGGATCAC
>NW_008335260.1:16322-16932 GCF_000622305.1 Nannospalax galili
ATTTTAAGGAGACTTACAAAATTATAAGGTCAGTGAGAAATGAAGGTAAGATGGCTCAGAGGGTAAAGGCACCCAAGGACCTGAGTCTGACCCTTAGAACCATACTGTGGAAAGAGGACAGACTCGGATGTCTACTGAAATCACTAGCTTAAAACTCTGTATTATTTTTAAAATACATTAACAGTTGACATGCTAAATTTCATACATACTTGGCTTCGGATTTGACCTAATTTCTTCTTTAAATCTCGTGTCTCATCTTCTAAGTTAACACGGTAACGTGAGGAGACCTCCAGTGAGGCCTCTGACATGGACTGCTTTTTTAGGGTGTCAGCCAGTTCTTGTTGAAGGTCTCTCACAACTACCTGGTAAGATATTTCTGTTACTGACTCTATAAATCATACCACCAAAATACATGAATGATATTTAAATCTCACATATATGCTGGAGAATGTAACCATATGGATATGTGAGACTAGTGAGGTGAATTCTACACAGTAGAGCATTTTATTATATACATATATAAACCACTGCATTTTAATGTAAATTTACCCATATTTAAATTTTTATCTTTTAAATGAGATATAAAATTGGGCATATTAATGGGATACCC
>NW_008335260.1:18720-36131 GCF_000622305.1 Nannospalax galili
CAAAAAGTTGATGCTTTTAGAGTTATGGTATTAAGAATACATAATTTGAGACAAACATGTTGTGATTTAAATCAAACTGACATTGACATACGACAAAATTATACTAAAGAAATACATAAAAAGCTACTGAAGAAAAAAAATATTACAAAATTAAAGGATCAATACTTTAGTTCTCAGATGAAAGCAGAACATACAATCAAAGCAACCCTATTTCACTGAATCATAACTTCAAACTATTTGTTTTAGTTATGAGTGTTTCCACTTACTCACTTCATCATGGTCCTAAAACTTGGCAACATAAAAGCACTAAAATTATTATTTCAAAGCTGGTGTGTGTAGGTCTTTGGTACAGGGTATGCTTAGCATGCTCAAAGCATTGAGTTCAATTCCCAGCACCAAAAATTAACAACTTAAAAGCCCCATATTCTCCCAATTATTATTTCAGCAGTATAAAACTATACTATTACTATCAGTACATGGCTATTAACAATTTCTAATTTAATCTCTTAAATTCTATATGCAATACAATGTGTTTACTAAAAGTAACACATCTGTTAGGTCTAAGCCTAAAACAATCTGTCCCTTCTTGGATTTCAAATTCAGTGCTATGTAACTGAAAAAAAAGTCAACTTAGTAACTGTTTTCTAGGCAGTGTGAGATTTCAACATGTGTACTCTACAGTGTGCCCTATCAATTCAGAGTAACTGGCACACTCATCACTTCAAACACGGATTACCTTTGTGCTGGGAATACGATCTAAGCTGCATTTGCTGGAAACAGGAATGTTTCTGAAGTAACACAGCAAATATACTAATAACCAATATATTTTTATATCCATCTAGACTCGTCATTTAGCCTGAATAAAGCAGTACTCTGAATTTCCTTTCAGGATGCTTAGCAAATATTTATCTTTCTTGATACTTACTTCTCTTTCTGCTTTCTCATTTTCATACTGACACATTCTTTCTTTTAAATGATTACATTCATCAATTAACTCCTTGTTTCTGTCTTCGAGCATCACACTTTGTTTTTCACTCTCAGCTTGAAGTCTTTTAAAAATATCATGAAACTGGTCTTGGATATTAACTATTGTCTTTTCCTTATTATCAGCTTTGTTGTTAGCATCATCTAATTGTTGCCGAAGCAACATGTTTTCACTCTGTAGTTGAGATAATCTCTCCTGTATAGATTCCTGCTTTCCAATGTATTTATTCGCCTTCCCTTGCTCACTCTGATACATGTGCTCAACTTCCTTCATTTGGCACTGTGTCTGGCTTAGGTCTCTCCATGCCTGTTTTAAAACCAAAGTCTTTTCTCTAAGAGCATCTCTTGTATGATGAAACTCAATTTCTAGACTGTTGAATTTTCTTTCAGTGTTAGAAAGCTGTTGGGAAAGAATCTCATTGTTATCTTTGAGGTTAGATATTTCAAAATTCAGCTTGTCCTGCAAACGAAGCCACTCATCCCGTGCTCTCTGGAAAGCAACTTCCAGGTCCCTTTTCGAGGTCTGGATCTCATCGTGGTCACGCACAGCAAAAGCCAGCCTAGAACGGTATGACTCAATTTCTGCTTCCAGCCTTTCCTTATTTTGTTTTTCATTTTCCAGTTTAGAACTCAGCATTGTGTTCTCAGTTGTCAGAATATTAAGCTGTCCGTTGTACTGGAACACTGTTTTTGTAAATGTTTCTTCGTTCAGTTTTATCATCCTTTGAAGTTTATCATTCTTTTCATTCTCAACTTTAATGTCATCAAGATATTTCTTTTCTTTTTCCTGGTTATGATTTCTTATCGTGTCCATTTCCAGTCTTAATGTGGCAATTTCATCCTGCAGCCTCTGATTTTTATGCAGCAGATCCTTTTCTTTCTCATGACTAACAGAAACCTAAGTAAAGCAAGAGATATTTAGCTAGCACTCTAGAAAATATCACAGCATAATTTCTTATGAAATTAAAGAACAGCACGAACAGTTCTACGGTCAAAATGTTGCAATAAATATATACGCAAGTAGAAAAAGAAACAGATCTAATCTCAAAGCTTACAGAAGTATAAATTCCCCAAAATTCAAAACGTAACTGAAGAAAATTTATGAAAATAAAAGAGAATGATTACTAAGAAACTCAGTGTCGAAAAAGGCTTTCTCTGAATTACACTAGGCTTATACTACAAAATGAGAGAATAACTGATAAATTTGCTTACATTAAAAATTAGGTTTAGGCCGGGCATGGTGGTGCATGTCTTTAATCCCAGCACCTGGGAGGCAGAGGCAGGCGGATCTTTGGAATTCAAGGCCAGCCTGGTCTACACAGTGAGTTCCAGGACAGCTGGGGCTATAAGGAGACCCTGTCTCAAAAAGACAAAAAAAGAAAAAGAAAAAGAAAAATTAGGTTTAGGGGCTGGGAGACAGCTAAATACAAGTGTAAAGAGTTTAGATTCCAAGCACCCGTGTAAATACTGGTGGGGGTGGCAGCTCCCCCTGCCCCCAAATCCCAGCACATGGGAGGCAGAGACAGGAAGTCTCTGGGGCAAGGTAGCTGGCTAACTAGACTAGCTGAGTAAGTTCAGCGAGAGCCCCTGCGTCATATGTAAAGTGGGAGTGATCAAAGAGACACCCAATATCAGCCTCCGGCCTTCACATGCACGTGCCTCCAAACAGATGTGAACAGGCATATAGACACATCACACAGACATATACATGCAAAAAAGAAAAATTAGGTTTACATGCTTATATCTAATGGATACAGCCAGTTCATAATAAAAGCCTTAGCTCTTTTATCCAGACAGAAGAAATTTCCTAAAAAGTTTTTAAAATTCTTTTTTTCTGGAAATTTGTTAAAACATGTTTATAGTCAATTGTAGGAATTACATTTATTTATTAATAAATGATAGAGACACTATGTTAGTTAGTACTTCCATATACATAAGTGAACTAATTTAGTGACCACAAATATGAAAAGGAAAAATTAAAAATGTAAGTAAGTTGCAAAATTTTCCCCTAGGCCATCTCATCCTACTGCTGGTGTTCTTTCATGAGGCCAGTTATTTCAATGCTACAAACACATAAATACAAAAGGCCATAATTAAATGTTAATGGTAAATAGGTAAATGCTATAGAGATGCTTAGAAAATCCCAAGAATTCCTGCTGTAATAACTTGTGTTTATTCATGATATCTGAAACAGGTCAGGGGATGGAGCTCAGGGGGCGATTACATGATTAGAATGCACAATGCTCTGGGTTCTATTCCCAACACTGAGCAAAACAAGCAAAAGACATAAGGTCTGAAACACTAATAAATATGAAATAGGAGAAAATACATTGACCTATATTTACTAGGAATAAAATACTTATTAATAAATTTTCACTGGGCATATATTATAGTATATAGTTGTTTTAAAGAATTCTTTGTATTAAAATAATTACTTCAAATAAGCTGTTGCTCAGTAAAAGTAAAGATGTGACATCCAAAATAAGGCTTCTGATGATGCAACTTTGTACTCCTAGCTAGTATAGGAGTAATAAAGAAACTAAACAATTAACATTTGAGGAGAGTGAAATCGCTGTCCAGAACTAGAACATCTCTTTTTAGTAGCAAGGTTTTGAGACCATGGAAAAACAATCAATTCCCATGCAAAATACTAAAAGCCTTTGTTTTGGATTAGGCCACTGTGTTTGTGCAGCAGACAAACAGTATTAAATTAAGAACATAACTTTACAGCTGGAGAGATGGCTCAGTGATTAAGAGCATTGGCTGCTCTGGCAGTGGACCCTGGTTCAGTTCCCAGAACCCACATGGCAGCCCACAACTAAATGTAACTGCAGTTCAGGAGATTCGACACCCTCTTTTGTCCTCCGTGGGCAAAAGTATGTACATGGTGCACTTACATACATGTAGGAAAAACATTAACACTCACACATACACATATTTTTAAAAGTAAATTAATTAAAAAATCTTTTTAAAAAAAGAACACTGGAGAGATGATGGCTCAGTAGTTAAGAGCACTGGCTGCTTTTGCAGAAGACCCAGGTTCGAATCCCAGCACCCACATGGTGGCTAACAACCATCTGTAACTCCAGTTGCAAGGGACTGGAGACCCTCTTCTGTCCTCCATGGGCATTGCATGACACAAGTGCACTTACATACATGTAAGCATAACGCTCACATTAAAAAAAGGAAGAGAGAAAGAGAGAAAGAAAGAACAAATATTACTTTACTAGTGGGCTAGAGCTTCCACTCTCTACACCTGAAATATGTCTATTTATAATACACAGGGTTCAAAACACCTCTACATTTTCGAAAATATGTACGTATAGGTATACACATGTATTTTGAAAACTAAAGAAAATACCTCAGAAGTCATTTTCTTTTGTGCCATTTCTATCTCCTTTTGTTTGCACAGGTGATTTGCAAGGATCCCATCTTGTAATATCCTGGCATTTTGTTCTCGAGAAAGTTGCCTCTGAGTGTCATTTCGTTCCTCTAAAACCTAGACATACATTTCACCAAGTCTTCAGTCTCACACCACTATGTAGGTTGGGGAGAGGGTATCTAAAAACTTAATTAGGAATAAACTTAAAAAAAAAAAAAACTGTCCCCAGGAAGCAGCCTATGGAAACACAAGGACCTCTATCCCACAAGAAATACTCAAATTTCAATGGCATATTATAGTTAAATTTGTTCAAAGAGCAAAAGTACTTCTTAGAGGCAGTGAGAGTACTGTAAAATAAAGTTCTGTCACAAACATTTAACTAGAGTTTCAAAGTTAGTCTGTATTTTAAAAATGGCTAAATTAACATTTACGATTCAACTCAACTTACCCTCTCTTCCTTCATTCAGAAAAAAATAATGAAACATCAGATTCTTAGAGTCATAATAAAATAATTTTAGTTAGTCATGCCTGTGCTGGATAGATTTAGTTGTCAACTTGACAAACCTGGAACCTCAACTGAGGAACTGTCTCCATTGCATTGGCCTGTGGCTATCCCTGTTGGGTATTTTCCTGATTGTTAAGTGATGTGGGAGGGCCCAGCCCAATGTGGGCAGGGCCATCCCTGGGTAGGTGGTCCTGTATTGTATAAGAAAGCTGAGCAGAGACTAGGGGAGCAAGCCAGTAAGCAGCATTCCTCCACGTTCTGTGCCCCAGGTTCCTGCCCTGAGGTTCCTGCCTTGGATTCCCTTGATGGACTGTGCTGTGTTGGTTTTGGTCAGTGTTTCATCACAGCAATAGAAAGCTAACTAAGAAGGATTGGTGGAATGTTGCTGTGACAGACATAACCTTGGTGTTTTGGGGAGGATTGCGGAAGCGTTTGGACTCTTGGGCCAGAAAGGCCATTGAGTGCTTGGAGCTTAGTGAGCTGTCACTGTGGAGCTTGAAATAGTTATACTGAAGAGAAATGTGGATGATGGAGACCTGGCTTGAGACATTTCGAGGGAAGCAAAGACTATCAGGGCTGTTCACATGGTTACTTTGAATTGAGAATCTGCGGTTTCTGGTTGGCCAACACTGAAGAATCAGCTGTGATTAAGAAAAGTCCAGGACCAATAAAGTGAAACCTTTGCTTTAGGGACACCTGATACTGGTTAGCTGGGGCTGAAAATCAGCTGCGAGTACAAGAGACCAGCATCACCAAGGTGAAATCTTCTGGGAGGTTATTTCCTCAGGGTCAGTGCACAGAAGCTGTGGTCCAGAGGGTGCCCAAGGTTCTATGTCTTTTTTATAAAATTACTTTATGTGTAAGAGTGTACTGCTTTGCATGTATGTGAGTGCACCTGTGAAATGCAATGCCTTGGAGGTCAGAAAAGGGCTTCGGATTCCTCTGGAACTGGAGTTGAGGATGGTTTGTAGCTGCCATGTGGGTACTGGGAATTGAACCCGGATCCTCTGCAAGAGCAATCAGTGCTCTTAACCACTGAGTCATCTCTCCACCAAGGCTCTAACTCAATCTGGAAGCAGGATTTGGTAATGTGTAAGAGTGTCCTGCATGGTTCTGGTGTTGAAGGCATGGAGAGAATCTGAGGCTTTGTACCCTGAGAGGCCAGAAGAGCACATTGGTGAAGGTACAGCCTCAGTTTCAGTAGAGACCCCAGCATATTGGAGATGCCCCAGGACCTTGGGGCAACCACCAAAGACAGTGGTAGGTGTGGAATGGAGCTGGCCTGAGACTACAAGACAAACTGTGTTGGCAGAGCCAAAGAAGTGAAGCTGCTCAAGCCCTTTGGAACCCAGGTGAATGAATCCCATCTGCTAGACTTAGGCTTTGCCTGACTCTTCCTTTTTTGAAATAAGACAGTGCTTGTTTTGGATTTTACAGGAGTCTACAGTTAAAAGAATTTTGGGAGATTTTGAAATTTAAAGTGTTTGGATTTTTTAAGGGCTGTGGGATTTTTAAAGTTGTACTTTTTTATGCTGTGATATTAATATTAACAGCATATTTTGGGGACAAGAAATGAAAAGGTTTTGGTTTAATAGCAGTGTGTCCGTGTGTCAAGTTGACTAAGGGCCCACTGTACCAGATAGCTTTAGTTGTCACCTTATTACACTGGTTAGAGGGAACCTCAACTGAGAAACTGTCTCCATTGAACTGGCTTGTGGCCAGGTCTGTAGGGCATTTTTTTGATTTATGAGTGATGTGGGAGGGCCCAGCCCACCATGGGTGGTGCCACCCCTGGGCAGGTGGGTCCTGTGTTATGTAAGAAAGCAGGTTGAGCAGAGGCCAGAGGAGCATGTCAGTAAGCAGTGTTCTTCTTTTGAGTTCCTGCCTTGGCTTCCCTTGATGATGAAATGTGCTGTAAGCCAAATACACCCTTTCCTCCCCAAGCTAGTTTTGGTCAAAGTGTTTTGTCACAGTTATAGGAAATAACCAGATCAGTGTTATAATTTTCAGGGTGAGGCAGTATTAGTCAACAATGGACTACACACATCATGGTGGAAACACAAGATGACATTAACGAGTAATACGATGAATGTCTTACAACCATAGGATGTCTGTGTAATGACACAACCGCGAGCCCAATTCTCATCATGTATATGAATACATAATTAAAGGGGCATTAGAAGTAAAACAAATAAAGGTAGGAATATGAAAATTTTACCAAAGGTTAATGACCTGATTCAGATTATTTTTCACTGTCTTCAACTCCATATCTAGGGTCCTCAGAGAGATTTCAAGTTGCTGTTTGATTCCAACCTCTCTGTCGTACTGCTCTTCTTTCTTCCTAAGCTGGTCCGTCACTTTCTCATGAAGCTGATCAGCGCTTCTCCGCCTCTCCTCCTCTTGTTTCAGTGCAAATCTGAAGTTACAGAGTTATCTTCAAATCATCTTATCTTAAAATTAAGGTTGTTTGTACAAAATGAAGTTTATGATCTGGACCTTCAGATGGTAATTTACTGTCCTAATAAAACTTCTCTGTTGTTGAATATTTTCCCTTTTTATTACTCTTGATTTTAATTTCTCAATTCGATCTCTTCCAAAGGGCATATATTGCTGATAATAATGAGTAAAGAATAATTTAATTGGTAAGTTTCTAGAATTCTGATAAATATTATGGAGAAGTGATTTTGAACTTATTCAATAAAGTTACAAGTTGAAAATATCTTTTTTACACAGCTGCAATTACTACTTAATCCAAACAGATAATTTAAAGTTAGTCAACTATGTAAGTATTACAATGAGTTTAGATATTCACTAAAAGTAGAATTTATTTTCCTGAAGTAGTCCAGGTTTCCCTAAGAGTGATTCACAGTGTAAGACAGCACTTTGAGGGTCTCTCTACATTAGGTGCATCTGCACACTGCCACAGTCCAAGAGCAGGCTAAGCAGACACACACCTGTGCTCAAACTTCCTATGTTTTATTGGCCGTGACACTTTTAAAGAATCTTGTTTATGCATTTTAAAAATAAAAATTCCTTTGGGGAAATTAAAAATTTTCTAGAATTGAATGAAAATGAAAACACAACATATGAAAATCCATGGAACACAATAAGGCAGTCCTAAGAGGAAAGTTTACAGTTCTAAGTACTGACATCAAACAAATGAGAGAGAACCCGAATAAACAACCTAATGTTGTGCTTTGGAAAAACACAAACAAAAAGTGCCGCAAACAGTAGATGGGAAAAGAATTAAGATCAGAGAAGAAATTAATGCAATAAAAATGAAAAATAAATACAAAGAATGAATGAAAGAAAAAGTTGGTTTTTTGAAAAGATTAACAAGATTGACCAACACTTCTCTCTAACCAAAAAAGAGAAAAGACCCAAGTTAATAAAATTAGAAATGACAGACAGTAAAAGAGACACTGAGGAAATTCGGAGGATTGTAAGGATATAACTTCCAGGAAGCCTTTATTCTACCAAATTGGAAAATTTAAGAAATGGACGAATTTCTTAATGTATGACATGCCAAAGTTAAACCGAGAGAGATAAAATTAAACAAATTTAGCACAAGTAACAAAACTGAAACAGCAATAAAAAAAACCTTTCAGTCAGGAAAAAAAAAAAAAAAAAAAGGCCAGCCTTGGCAGATGGCTTTACTGTAGAATTCTACCAGACCTCTGAAGAAGGAAACCGGATGCTTCTCATAACATTATTCCATAAAATAAAATTATTCCATAAAAGAATGATTTCAAATTATTGTTAATAATTTGGGCAAGCATGACATGGGTACCTAAACCAGATAAAGAAACAAGAAAAAAACAAAATTATACACCAATCTCACTGATGAACACAGAGGCAAAACTAGGGGTACAGGGGTGTGCTGGATAGCTTTAGTGTCAACTTGACACACCTGGGTTGAGGGAGCCTCAACTGGGGAATTGCCTCCATTGAAATGGCCTGTGGCTATATCCATGGGGAACCTTCTTGATTGTTGAGTATGTGGGAGGGCCCAGCCCACTGTGGGTGGTGCCACCCCTGGGCAGATGGGCCTGTGTTGTATAAGAAAGCAGGCTGAGCAGGGGCCAGGAGAGCAAGCCAGTAAGCAGCATTCCTCCATGGCCTGTGCTCCAGCTCCTGCCTCCAGGTTCCTGCCCTGATGAACTGTGACTCAGGAGACGTAAGAAAAAATAAACCCTTTCCTCCCCAAGTTGATAGTGGTCGGAGTATTTTGTCTCAGCAACTGAGAAACTAGAACAAGGGGACATATTTAAACATAATAAATGCAAAACACACCAAGCTCACCATCATGCTAAATGGAGAGAAACTTAAAGGATTGCCACTAAAATCAGCAACAAGACAAAGGTGTCCACTCTCCCCATTCCTGTTCAATATGGTGCTTGAAGTCTTTGCTAGGGCAGTTAAGACAGGAGGAGGAGATAAAGGGGATTCAAATAGGAAAGGAGGCAAACTGTGCCTATTTGCAGATGTTATGATTCTATACATAAAAGAGCTTAAAGACTCCAACAGTGAACTCCTGCAGCTGAGAAACACATTCAGCAAAGCACTAGGATACAAAGTTAACACACAGAAATCAGTCTTCTCCACCAAGGACAAACGTACGGAGACATAAATCGGGGAAACAGGACCACTCATAGAGGCCTCAAACAAATCTGAGAGATAGACCCGAGCAGCAAAAAGGGAAGCACTAAAGTACACACTGCTCTCGTGGGGTTCTCAGCCACCAAGAGCTGTCCAGCAACATAAACCACAGGAGGCAGGTAGCTACAGGTTCAGCTGGCAGGCCCTGCCCTTGTGCACACAACTGGCAGTCTCAAATTTCTTTTATTTAATTGAATTTTAGTGTATTTATACATAAAATCATCTTTATACTCCTTCCCCCTCCCCCTTTGGCACCCTCCCATAGCCGCCCCACTGGAGTTCATACATTCTGTCATTTGTGTTAAGGCCTATCATGTAAAGTTAGTGTCCCCAGATGCCCCTCTGTGTAAGTTCAACCACTGGGGTTTAGTCAGCCTGTGTAGAGTCTCACCCTTTGAGAAGATTAGCTCACCCAGCAGTAATCAGCTGCCAAGAAATCTTTGACCAAGGTCGGGATTTGCTGTTCATTTCCACAGTTCTGTGCTGGGTTTTTGTCTTATGCATACTGACAACATTGCTGTATGTTTGTATGAGAAGGGTCCCAGGCACCTGTAGGACCATTTCCATATGGTCATGCACCTCCTCCCTGCCTCTTACAATCTTTCTGCCCCCTCTTTCACAATGGCCCCTGAGTTCTGGGTAGGTGGACCCCAATATAAAAGTCCTGTCCAAGGACCCACACTCTGCACTCTTATTGTCTGCATTTTGGCCATTTGTGGCTTTTGTGTTCCTGGCCCTCTGTTGCATGAGGGAGCTTCATTGGTGAGAACTGGAAGATGCATTAGTGTTCTCTTCATCCCTTGTTCTACCTTCCATGAGTCACAGGTGTAGAGGTTACATCCTAGATGTGCCACTTAAGTTTGGGCAATTCACAGAGAATCTCTGTGTGTGACCAGTGATATAACTCTGTAATAACCTTGTTTATAAGGAGTTGGTGCTAGGATCCACAAATGAGGGAGAACATACATCTTTTGTTTTTCTGAGTCTGTGTTATCTCACTTAATTTAAGTTTCTAGATCCATTCATTTACCTGCAAATTTCATTATTTCATCTTTCTTTACCCCGAATAGAACTCCAATGGGTAAATATACAACATTTTTGCTAACCACTCATAGCACATTCTGTATCACTTTTCCTCTTACATTTTACCATCACTAGTGACATTAATGGGCATTAATCCATGCTAAGTGCATTTCTGCATTTTGTATTGTATTGTTTCTGTTTGTTTTGTCCTCTCTGAGTGGTATCAGAGATTGAGTCCCCAAGACCAGGCCACTCAATAAGATCACCCAATTTAACAAGAAGAGATATCCAAACCAACAGTTAAATCACAACACAGAAACTCAACAGCCCAGGCACATGTCTTCACCAAAAGATAGCAAATTCCACAGTAATGAATGTAAAGGTACCGAAAGGCAAAATGCCAGATAAGATTTAAAAAGCATGATCAATGCCCTTAAAGGGGATATAAATAAGCAGATGAATTCAATCCAGGGTGCAGAGGAAAGTAACAGAGAGAGGAAATGTCATCAACATGGATGAGCAATATGGATTAAAAAGCCTGTGACAGAGAAGGAAAATTCATCAAGGAAATTGAGATTTTGAAAAAAACTGAAAAACAAAGCTAACAGGTAAGTTGGAAATGAAAACTCAGTAAATCAAACAAAACACAACAGAAAGCATCATCAAGAGACTCAACAATGCAGAAGAAATAGTATCAGGGATGGAGGACAAGACTGATGAATTCAATCATCAATAAGGAATAAATAAATCATAACCACAACATCTAAATACTCTAGGGTGTGATCAAGAGACAAGTCTAGAAAAACACTATTCGAATAGGAGGAGAAATAAAAACTGAAGGCACAGGTAATCTATTACATGACATCATTGTATAAAAAAATCACAAATTTAAAGAAAGAAATGTACATTTAAACATGGGAGTTACTCTATAACAGGGGGGCACTGCCCCTTCTAGACATGATGATGGCTAATGAAAACAAACCAACCCTTAATGCCAGGAATGGACTCCCTCTCTAGAAGCTGTTTTTCAGGGGTCCTATGGACTCTCAAACTATACTGACCCCTGCTCTTGGTTATTCAAGAGAACTGGATAGTAAGACCCTGTTACTGAGGATATTATAGAACAATCAAGGAGAAATCAAGGTGGTGCTGACCTCAGAGCCTCATCTCTACTGGCTAGTGTTCATAATGCTGGAAGGTGCTACACAAGCTATTAGAAGGAAAAATAATCATCAATCTTACACAGCTGTGAATCCTGTGAACTACAGTACCTGGACTGATAAGATATGCCCACTGGTGCAATAGTGGCGTGAGTATTATGGGAGTAACCAGCTACACTCTCATTGGGTTTAAGGTCTGCTTCATAGGATGAAGCCCATACCTGACACTGGTATCAGGTTTAGGAACCTGTGGCTAGACAGGTCACAGGACATGGGGCGCGGGAGCCCAATACCAGTTTTCTACTAAATAGTTATCATATTAACTGACTCTTAATGGCTTATTGGTATACCAATACATTAGTGCATCTCTCAACTCTCACCAGAGAAGTTTCCTTATGCAGAAGATGGTGCTTAACACAGAGTCCCACAACTGGCCAATGTGCAGAGAACAAGAGACTACAGAGTGCCTCCTAAGGTTCAGGGATCATTGCAGAAGAGGGAAGGGAAAGATTGTAAGAGCCAGAGGTGATGGATGATCACAGGAAAGGGAGTTTTCCAGACAGCAGGTCAGTTACTGATGTGAACTCACAGTAATGGTGACAGCATGCCCAAGTCCCATGCAAGTTCAAACCAAACAAAATCCTAGCACAGACATGGGGAAGTACAGTAAGAAACCTCAACCCAACCTAAGGAAATTTGGACAATCAGTGGCTGATGGGAGCCGGAGAGACAGTCTCTTTTAGGGATGGAACTCTTGGTAGGTTAACCAGGTGCCAATGGATGGAGCCACACTAAAGGCCATTTGGAGGCATAAACATAAATTAGACTCTATAGGCCTTTATATATACATATACATATACATATGAGAACATTTTAAATTGGGTGGGGGCAATATGGAGAGGTGCAGATAAGGGAGGGGACCTAAATATCATCAAATTACATTATATGAAAATCGCAAAAAAATTACAGAAAAATGTAATTCTTAATAATTACATAGAAAACATGAGTGTTATGTGATAAGACTGAGTGTAATATATTGCAGAATTTATTAAAGGTGAATAGGTACATAGAAAAAAATTTACATAAATATTCTTGCAGTAGTTTAATATGAAAACAGTAATAAAACAGTACTGTCTGGGGGCTGGAGAGATGGCTCAGTGGTTAAGAACACTGGCTACTCTTACAGAGGACCTGGTTCAGTTCCCAGCACCTCAATGGCAGCTAACAACATCAATAAGTTCAGTTCCAGGGGATCTGATGCCCTCTTCGGGAACGGCATGCACAGATGTATTTACATATATGCAGGCACAGGCAAAACACTCATACACATAAAAATAAAATAAATGGTGCTTGGAGAGATGGCTCAGCAGGTAAGAGCACTTGCTGCTCTTGCAGAAGACTTGGGTTCAATTCCCAGCACCCACACGGCAGCTAACATAAACTAAGGTCTCATACCTCAGAGTGGAGAGCTCCTGCTCCCATTCTACTTTCTCATGTTCTAACTGTGATTGTGCTTCTTTTGATTCTGATAGCTCTTTCTGTAATCTATTAAACTTATTTTCCATTCTTTTCATTTTTCCTGTAAGTAGTTCACAGTGACTTCTTTTAAACTCTATTAATCTTTTGTATGAATGAATTGCGTCTCGGATTTTCAAAAGGCAAACAGTATCTGAATCAGGGAGAAAATATAGGAATAAAATTAGTACTTTTTAATATATAAGACTGCATTTTTATATTCATTCACTTATACACTGAAGAAATATATACTGAGTGTTTACAACATGGAACACATTATACTGAGCTCAGCAAGTAAAACAGATAAGAGAGTTCCTTGCTCTTGTTCAGCTTATAAAGTATATGGAATATATTATATACATACATACATACATACATACATATATATGTATATATACTGGGTGTTTATTGCTTGTACTATAGGGCATGTATAGAAGTCAGAGGATAACTTGCTAGAGTCTGTTCTCTTTTTCTACCACGTGGAATCTTGGTATCAAATTCAGGTGGTCAGGGTTGGTAGCAACCACCCTTACTTGCTAAAAACATGAAAGTAGAAGGGTGTTAGACACCCACTACAGTAGAAACTTCAAAAATTTTATACATATATAAAAAGTATAAATGGAGTTACCATACTGGGGGGGAGGGGGTGGGTGGGGGAATGCTTGTACACTAGATACCACAGGCTAGAAAATCAAACCCCAGTGCCAGGAATCGGTTACCTCTTTCAGAGTTGTTGTCCAGTGGGGTCCTTATAGATCTTCAAATATTATTAGCTATTGCCATTGCTCTTGGTTACCCTCAAGAACTTGACAGTAAGACCCTACTGCTTGATACTATATGCTTGAGTTACAGACCACAGAGGGATCAAGCTGGTATTGACTTCAAAGCTTCATCCCTACTGGCTAGCTTTCATAGTGCTGGAAGGTCCTTCTCCAGTACTGGAGAAGAAACGTTATCATCAATCTTATCCAGCTGTGAACCCTATGAGCTACAATAACAACTGGCATTTCAAGATAAGCCAACTGGTACAATAGTGGCATGAATGTTATAAGAGTAACCAACCACTTTCTGCTGGATTTAAGGCCCACACCACAAGATGGAACCCACATCTAGCACTGTTAATCAGGCTCAAGAATCTGTGGCTAGATGGGTTACAGACCCTAGGGGAGAATTTAAAACTATTATTCTGCTAAATAGGCATAGCATTAAATAGACTCCTAATGACTTATTTTATACTCATTGATTAATGTAGCTCTAAACTTTTGTCAGAGAAGCTTAAAAAAAGATGGTAATTAACACAGAGACCCACACTTTGTCAGTATGCAGAGAATAAGAGACTGCAGAGTGTTCAGCCCTAAACAGGACATCTATACCACACTCCTTCCAAGGTTCAGGGATTGTCACAGAAGAGGGGATAGAAATATTCTAAAAGCCAGAGGCTCTTAAATGACAACAAAACAGTGTTTTCCTGACACAATAGGGCAGTTGTACACATGAACCCACAGCAACTGTGACTACATACAAAAGACCTGCACAAGCTCAAGCCAGACTAAATCCTAGTATGGAGGGGGCAGGCAGGTACAAAGGCCACCCTTAGCTGAAGGGCTATTGGCAATTGATAACTGCTACAAGAGGGAGAGTCAGTTTTAATAGTGTGACCCCTGGTGAGTTGACCATGCTCCAGGGGATGAACCACACCAACACGAATTGGATTTGATGGGCTTAAAAAAAGGACATAATCCTAGCACTTGGGAGGCAGAAGCAGGTGTGGATCTCTGTAAGTTCAAGGCCAGCCTGGTCTACATAGTGAGTTCCAGGAGAGCTGGGGCTATGGGGAGACCCTATCTCAAAAAGACCAAAAGAAAAAAAAAGGACATAAAGCTGGGTGGGTAGGGAGGTGGGGATGGATCTGAGAGGAGATGGGGAAGGGAGTCAGAATGAGTACCACAAAGAAGAGAAAGGGCAACAAAGATGCTTCTGGCAAAGCTGTGGGAAAGGAAGCACAATCGTATGCACTTCTGGTGGGAACGCAGACTGGTGCCACTATTAGGGAAGTCAGTGTGCTGGTTCCTTATAAAGAGAACTATCATATGACCCAACATCAGAAGTACAATAGCACCTGGGTTTATTATTGTACTGCTCACAACAGGTAAGACATGGAAATAGCCTAGATGTTCATTAAAAGAGGAATAGGTTTTTAAAAAGTTGCATATGAATATGTAAACATATGCACAAGGAAACGTTTTCAGCTACAAAGAAAAACACCATCGTGACTGTGCATGAAAATGGATGGAACTGGAGAGCAAATGCTAAGGGATATGCCAGACTCAGATATGACATGTCTTCTCTCATATGAAGAGTCTAGATTTGAATTCTTGTATACATGCATGTGTTTGTGTGAAGGTGTGTACAGATTACAGAAGCTGAAAGAGGACCCTGAAGAGGAGGAAGAGACCTTAAAGGAGAAGGTATGGTAGGAAAGAGAGGTTAATGGAATTTATGTGACATGGAAGTATAAGGGAGGAGCGTTTCTGGGGAAGAAAGGAAACAGCAAAGGGGTGCAGTAAGGGTTGCGTGAGGGACAACAGCAATAATGAATATATTATACGTAAGTATAATGATATCTATGTCTGCAAGTGCCATAATGAAACCCATTAGTATGTTAACTTAAAAATTAATCTTAAAAACTTCATTAAAAAGACAGCAAAAGATATTAACACTTGCCAAAACTTCATTAAAAAGACAGCAAAAGACATTAACACTTGCCAAAAAATAAAGAATTAAATGGAAACTAAGCTGGAATGGCTGTATTAACACAAATGTGCCCACTATAACAAAAGCTGCTACTTGTAATAAACAAAGTCATGGCATAATGATAAAACATTCAATGAATCAAGATGTACAAACATGAGTATTTTACCTAAAAACAGCTTCAAAATACATGTTGCAAAAAATGACAGCACTACAAGAGTAGGTAAGTTCACAAGATGACAGAACAAGGAAAAACATCACCAACACTGCACTCCAACAGCGCCAGTCAGCTGAACAGACAACTCAGACTACAAATCTTAAAGGCTTAAGTCAAAATTAATTGATCTGTTCCTGGCATGCTCCATGATCAGAAAATCAAATTAGAAATAACAGAACTATTTTTAGAAAACACCAAAATATTTGGGAAGAAAGCCTACATCTAAATAATGTATACATGAAGTAATGAAATCAGAAACTAGAAAGTATGAATGAATGCAAATAAAAATACAAGACATCAAAATGTGTGGTGGGTAGCTAGAGCAGCTCTTAAATGAGAAAGTTTAGTGCTGATGGTTTCTATTATAAGACACTCTTACAGCGTTTTGGCCCCAACGCCTTCCTCCCGCCACCACCGCCGGAGGGCACCTTGCAGCAAAGAGAAGCTAGCTTTAAACAACAGTTAATATGATCAGATGTGAATCTGTTAAAATCTATAATCATGCTTACAGATGAGATCATGTTTGCAGGAGGTGGAGGTGGACTGGCAGGGGAAACAGCTTTCAGATTTCTGGAGTATTCTAGACAGAGCCCAGGCAACCTCAGCTGGTGAAAGTCAGGCAAAGAAAGCAAGCAAATGCAACACAGAGACTGGAAAAGCCATTCCCACTAAGGAAGGTCCAGTGGAGTGGCTTGAGAGCTCTGGTTTAAAGTGGGTAATGGTCCTCATGCTATTTTAATGTAAAGCATACTTTGGACATGAACACACTGTCACACATCAGTGTTCTAAGGGCATGCTAGGCAATGTGGGCATACATTACTATAATACACACAGCAAGGCCTCAGACATACACAGTGATCATACCTTTACACTCCATCCTAAGATGCTCGATTTGCAGCAAAATACTCTCATAATTAGGGTAAGGCAGCTCACAGCCCTCAGAGGATGTTTCTGATGACTGAGTCAAGTCATCAAGGTCATCCATAACACTTATTTGTTTGCTGACCTATAAAATAAACACAATTTCAACTGTTCCACTAATAATTATATATACTGTACACACAGTAGCAGCAATTTTCCATTTTACTTCCTAAGCAGAAACACAGACACTTCATAAAAGAATTCACTTTTGTCAAAGCATATCTTTATCAATAGCTACTGTTATATTTACCCTTTCAAAATAAATGTTACATAAGATTCTATTTGTTATTTGTT
>NW_008335260.1:36343-37734 GCF_000622305.1 Nannospalax galili
TGTCTTTTATATAAAATCTCAACACTTGTAATTTCTTTCTCTTACTACTAAAGTTTACAAGCTATTTAAAATATAGCACTTTGGGCTAAAGAGATGGCTCAGCAGCAAAGAATACTTGCTGTTTGTGCAGAGGATCTCGGTTCAGTTCCCAGTGCCTACACGGTGGCTAACAACCACCTGAAAGTACAGTCCCGGGGGATCCAATGGCCTATTCTGGCCTCCAGGGACATTGCACACATGTGGTGCACTTACATATATGCAGGTAAAACATGCATATACATAAAATAAAAGTAATAAAATATTTAAAAAATAAACATAATGTTCTGTAAACAGGATTTCATCACAGAGTAAAGGACAAAGAATATTATTATTAACTGTGTAAGAAAAAATTAAACACATACTATATATAGCTGAGGGTGACCTTGATTCTCTTGCTTTGACTTCCAGAGTTCTGGGATTAAAAGTGTTTCCATTTGGGAATCAGATATAGGGCTCTGTGCATGCTAAGCAACCACTCTACCTATAACCACACACCCAGTCTCAGAATGAATTAAATTTAGATCAAATTTCTGACACTCAAAAAGCAAAACAACAAAATAACAAAAACGGAAAAATAATGCTAATTGCCTTATTTGATAGAAAGAATTATACCATTTAAAAAGTTTTGCATCTATCTATCCATCCATCCATCCATCCATCCATCCATCTAATCTATCCATCTAATCTATTTAGTGTGTGTGTGTCTCAGTGCAAGTGTGGTGGTTAGAGCACAATCTGTGGGAGCTGGCTCTCCTCTACCATGTGTGTTCCAGGGTTTAGCCACTCAGTCACCTTGCTGACCAGCCTCCCTGTCCCCTGCTGTTGTTACTATCATTTCCAACAAAGAAAGTTTTATGGCTTATTTG
Organism: Nannospalax galili; assembly: GCF_000622305.1. NCBI lineage: Eukaryota > Metazoa > Chordata > Mammalia > Rodentia > Spalacidae > Nannospalax > Nannospalax galili. The sequence continues at coordinate 37,249 of NW_008335260.1, forward strand.
GAAAGTGGCCCTGGCTAGCTTTGAACTCATAAAGATCTTCCTACCTCAGCCTTCCAAGTGATGCAATTAAAAGCAGGAGCTCCCACACCTGGCCTGGAAACACTGTTTGAATGATGACAGACTTAGAGACCTATAATTGCTATAAATTACTGCAGGCACTATTCATGTGTTAAATGAAATTTTAGCCCTCATGATTCTGTGGGATAGGGCAGATATTAGGCACTTTACAAAGGGAGGAACTAGATGAAGGAAAGCCACGTAGCCTTCTCAACCTCAGAGAGCTGGTCAGCACAGATTCAGACTCCAACCAAGGAATGTGCTACATAGTAAGAAAAAAAAAAAAAAAGAAAAATCTATCTTCAAGTGTTTGTAAGAGAAACAGTAGCAAAGGAATTTACATTACTATTCCATTTTTAGTTATACTTAATAATTTCAGAATTTTGCAAATATTTCTTAAAAACAAAAAGACTTGACACAGAATTTTGG
>NW_008335260.1:38578-49266 GCF_000622305.1 Nannospalax galili
TTTTGGTCTTTTTGAGACAGGGTCTCCCTGTAGCCCCAGCTGTCCTGGAACTCACAAAGATCTGTCTGCCTCTGCCTCCCAAGTGCTGGGATTAAAGGCGTGCACCACCACACCCGGCAGAATACTCTATTAAAAAAAAATATTTTATTGGGGCTAGAGATGGCTCAGTGCTTAGGAACATGGACTGCTCTCGCAGAGGACCCGGGTTCAATTCCCAGCACCCACAATGGTGGCTATGAACTGTCCTTAACTCCAGTTCCGGGGAATCCAAAGCCCTCTTCTGACCTCTGTGGCATTGCATGACACGGGTACACTCATATACATGCAGGCAATACAGTCATACACATAAAATGAAAATGTTAAAATATTTTTTAAAATTTTATTATTTTCATTTTGTATGACAGTATTGCTTGCATGTGTGCTGTAAGTGTGCCTGCACTGAGCACAGAGCTCAGAAGAGGGCAAAGGATCCCCTGGAACTGGAGTTACAGGCAGTTGTTAGCTGCCATGTGGGTGCTGGGAATTAAACCCAGGTCCTCTGCAAGAGCAGCCAGTGTTCTTAACCTCTGAGCCATCTCTCCAGCCCCGAGAATACTCTATTTTAAAGAAGATTCTTAAATTCCGCATTTTCAGTTATTTTTTTCTGCCATCATTCCCAGTAGAGTTACCTACACTTCTGCATTGCAGTCAACCCCTTAGGAAACTTCACCCTGTCCAGCCACTTGCCCTCATTTGAACCTTTCAGCAGCCCCGATACAGGTTAATTTTCTCCTGCTTTGCTCAAGGACTATAACATTGCTTTCTTTCCAGAATAAAAGCGAACATTTCTTCATAGTGAATACAGAAGGTAAATATTTCACCTTGCTTCATCTTTGATCTCACTTAAGCTGGAATCCTCCTTCAGTTGTAGAGAATCAGCTGTCTCAGTCGTTGGTGTAGGTGCAGATTCTTTGAAAACCCACTTTTGATCTTTTTTCTTTACGTCCTTCAGCGGCAAGGCAGGACTACCCCTTAAAAACACAATCCTTTAATAAAGCCAATGCTTTTAAAAATTAATGCTACTGACAAAGAATACAGAAATTTGGTCAAATTTTTACTCCTACCCATCTTAATTTATTGAAAATAGTTAATGAAGTACTAGCAAAACATGTGCTCAACCAACAAATAGATACACAACTACAGGACAATGTGACATGAGAAGCTCCACCCGAGCAAGGAAAGCTCTACAGAAGAGGCAGTGCACAAAAGGGCTCACTGGGGAAAATGGCAGATGCCCGCTCCCCTCAAAGAACAGAATAAGCACAAAGATTAAGCGCTTTGTAGGAGCTCAAAAGGCATCAAATGCAAAAGTGCAAGTAACAAGAGATGAACAGTGAATAAAACTTGACCACTACACTACAGGTGGTGCTCTGCCTACAGGCAAAGGCTTGTAGACTTGAGAGTAAAGGTTAGATCTGTGCTCCACTTTTAGTTTTGAAATTTAATGCTGCTTAATGACATTTTAAAAATCGTATGAGACATAATATAAATCAGAAAATATCTTGTTGAGAAACTGCATTTTAAAACACTCATTTTATTACATAATACTCAAAACTTGCAATATTTTTATTTAGTTATGATTTTTTTTTTTTTAGAAAAGTAAAATGTTTTCCTAACTTTTGTACACGCTCAGCTTAGTATCTAACCATATTTTAAAAAGGTTGAATTTGGGACCACTGAGATAGTTTAGCAGATAAAGGTATCTCATGACCGGAGACTGATTCCAAGTTCCCACATGGCGGTGAGAATTAACTCTTGCGTTGATCTCCACACCTGCACCATGGTGTGTGCTTGCTTGCACGGACACACATGCACACAAACTTACAAGTAAGTGAACGAATGAACAAATGTAATAAAAAGCAAAACCGAAACTCTCCTAGTTGGTAATGTTGTTGGCAAGAAGGCAGATACCATGGCAGCTGGCAGCTTCCAGTGGCAACTTAGCAGTGTTACAGGTATTACAGAAAATTTACTTAAAAATAAGTCTTCAAACTAAACGTGGCAAATATACTTTGTGGATAATCAGTGCACTACAGATCCAACTTCATTTTCATATGGCTGCATGCTACATCATTTTATTAACATGACAACTTAATGTTTTCTTTATTGGTAAGTATTTAGATTATAACCAATTTAAGCTATGACAACACAATATACATATCCTTAACATATATGTGTATATGTAATGTTTAAATAAATACCAAAAACAAACATCTGTAATGTATATGTATCATTTGCCTATCTGATGTACACATAATACACAGCTATCCTTAACCTATGTATGCACATAAGTATTTGTAAGTCATGTTCTTCTGTCCCAGAAGGATTCAACCCCAGGAGTGAAGCTGCTGAGTTAGAGAATGGCAGATTTCCAACTACGATACAGACTCCTAAGTTATCCTCAAAAGGTATTTACCAATTTCATTTACCAACAGAGCACAAGAATGCTTTTACTTTTGCCAATAATCCAAGGTATTATTTTTTAACAAAATATTAATATAATTAGAAAAATTTTCCCTTCTTGCGTATATGTTTCTGACCATCATGTAAGGTTAAATATTTCTAATACATGCATAAAATGTATTATAATAGCAGCCCAAATGAGAACGGCTTCGCAGGACATAGCAGCTGTACCCTGCTCTGCATTGCCATGGCCTTACCAACCACGTTCTTTACTCTCCTTCACAGAAAATCCTTGATCAGCTTTTCCATTCTGCTGATTTAATCCATCAACATCTCTGTCAGCAGCACCATTGCAGAGGTTTTCTGATATTTCTGTTTTATTATATTTTTGTACTCTTTTTTCTTCAACCTTTAATGAAAATGTGATAGTAAGGATAACCTGCTTTTCACAAAAAGGACCTCTTTTATTTTCCCTGATTTTTATGACTTGATAGTTTAACTGTCAGATTTCAGTCCATAACATATTTTTGGGCTTAATTTAGTCAAGTCACGTGTGGTAGTTTGAGAAATGTCTTTCCTAGGCTCAAATATTTTGAACTCTTTGTCTCCCCCTACCCTCAGTTGGTGGCACTGTTTGGGAGGTCATGAAATCTTCAGGAGGCGCGGCTTTGCTTCCTGTGTGCTTGAAGATGTGTGTGTCCATATGTATGTGGGTTCACAGAGGCCAACACTGGGTGTCCTGCTCCATCACTCTCTGCCTTATTCCCTTGACAGAGGGTCTCTCCCTGAACCTGGAGCTTTTCATTTTGGCTCCGCTGACTGGCTACTCAATTCCCAGTATCTGCCTATCTCTGCCCTTTAGCACTGGGGTTATAGCCACACATAGCCATGTCAGGCTCTTTTTACACGGGTGCTGGGGTATGAACTCAGGTCCTCATGCTTGCACAGCAAGATGGCACTCAGGCATCTTCCCAGCCCTATTTCAAGTTTTATAACAAGTTAAGATGTTTTATAAAATTAAATATAGTGATTGGAAAGATGGCTTGGAGTTAAGAGCACATACTGCTCTTGCAGAGGCTCTGAGTAGGGTGGCTCATAATCACCTATAACTCTACTTACAGGGGATCCAATGCCCTCTTCTGACCTCCAGGGGCACCTGCACACATGTGCACATAGCCACACATACATATATATGTAATTAAAAATTAAAACTTTAGGCTGGTTGTGGTGGCACACGCCTATAATCCCAGCACTCAGGAGGCAGAGGCAGGCAATCTCTGTGAGTTCAAGGCTAGCAGCCTGGTCTACATAGTGAGTTCAGGCCAGCTGGGGCTACAGGGAGACCCTGTCTCAAAAAGACCAAAAGATTGGAAAGATGGCTTGGAGTTAAGAGCACATACTGCTCTTGCAGAGGCTCTGAGTAGGGTGGCTCATAATCACCTATAACTCTGCTTACAGGGGATCCGATGCCCTCTTCTGACCTCCAGGGGAACCTGCACACATGTGCACATAGCCACACATACATATATATGTAATTAAATATTAAAACTTTAGGCCACCACACCCGCCTATAATCCCAGCACTGGGGAGGCAGAGGCAGGCGGATCTCTGAATTCAAGGCCAATCTGGTCTACAAAGTGAGTTCCAGGCCAGCTGGGGCTACAAGGAGACCCTGCCTCAAAAAAAAAGACCAAAAAAATTGAAACTTAAAAAAAATTAAATATTGAATTATAATCTACTGATCCTAAATGGCTGTTCTAAAAGGTAATTTCATCAAACATATCTATATTATTAAAACAAAGAATACAGCATTAAACCAGAAATTTAAGTTTATATTTTTACATACCTGTAGCTGCCTATTTTCATTGCTATTAAGCCATTTTTGTTCTTTTCTTGATATTATTTCTAAGTCTGGTTCTGCTAAAAAAAAAAATGCATATATTTAGTTAAACTACATTGTTAGATCAAAGTCTTACTAAAACAGACAAAATAAGCTGGGCTTGGTGCTACGCCTTTAATCCCAGCACCAGAGAGGTAGAGGCAGGTGGATGTCTGTGAAATTGAGGGAAGCTTGGTCTACAAAGTGAGTTACAGGTCAGCTGGGACTACAGGGGGACCCTGTCTCAGGATAACAAGACAAAACAAAAATAGACAAATAATATTTTTTTAAATTAAAAGTTAAACATTTAAAAAGTGTAATCATTACCTAAATATTTACTTCCTTATGAAAAAACTTCAGTGACTTATATAGAGTGACATTAGCTAGAACCAAAACCACTGCATAAAAAAATACCAGCCGGGCGTGGTGGTGCACGCCTTTAATCCCAGTACTCAGCAGGCAGAGGCAGACGGATCTCTGTGAGTTCAAGGCCAGCCTGGTCTACATAGTGAGTTCCAGGACAGCTGGGGCTACAGGGAGACCCTGTCCCCAAAAGACCCCCCCAAAAAAAACAATTCATGCACAAATTTACACATTCTACATAAACCCTCATAAAAGAAAAATTAACATGCCAAAGAAACATAAATTCACACACTATACACAACTATTTCATTACAGTGAATTTTAAACAAGCTGCCAAGTATATTTTAATAACTTATAGCTTCTAAAATTACTGTTATTTCTTATAGTTTTATCACTGAATATTATACCGAAACTGTTTTGTCCATGATTCTGATTTCTTTTATTCTTTTAAGACTCAGTCTAAGTGAAGCCTTCCCTGAGGCTATCTTAGTACTTTGTCAGTTTTCCAATTCCTGTATCTTTACCACCCAAACCATACCTTCTTCTTTACAAGTGTATTCCTTTTGCTCCTGTACTAGATGGGATACCCTTAAACTACCTATGTGTGACGGCTTTGTTTACTTCACTCAAGATCCATTTACCGGAGTTCCCGCTAAGTACGAGGAACTTGGGTTCAAAGAGTTTAAATGAAGGCGTCAGAGGACAGCTCTTCCAAAGGTAAACCACAAGGCTAGGCAGATTAAGGGCAGAGGCTGGAAGAGCACGAAAAGCAGTGGCCCGAGAGAGGTGTCAGTGGGTATACATTTATCTAAAGATAAGACTGGTGAGGACATCATCAGTCGCTTAATGATGTCACAAGTAAGGGGAGACAGAAGAAAGAGCTAAGCATGGAGACAGAGGCTTCCATCAGTATATGAAAGACTTATAGGTAACTTAAAAATATGCTTGGGGACTCAGCGGTTAAGAGCACTGGCTGCTCTTGCAGAAGACCCAGGTTCAATTCCTAGCACCCACACGGTAACTAACAACCATCAGTGACTCCAGTTCCAGGGGATCTGATGCCCTCTTCTGACCTCTGCAGGCATTACATGACACAGGTGCACTTACATATATGCAGACAATACACTTGTACACATACATAATAACTAAATAAAAATAATAAATAAAATATTAAAAAATATGCTTGGACCTTGACGTTTTACAGTGTTCCATGATGCTAGATCACTCTAAATGCCGTGAGCAGCATGACTGAGGGGCTTATGAAAGGAGGCGGGTGAATGTGAAGACAACAGTGCAAAACAAAGATGCAGACCTGGACTGAGGGGATGCTTCTAAAAATATTTAGGACACAACATCAGTGCCTAGGATAGAAAGAAATTTCATTAAATGAATAAATGTACAAATCTGAGTTCTTAGAGAACTAGACTCTTGTTATTACAAAGGTATCAAAGAAAACGTCAAATAAAAAAGGGAGGCTGGAGAGAGGGCTCAGTTAAAAGCACTTGCTGCTCTTGCAGAGAACCTGAGTTCGATTCCCAGCACCCATGTTGGGCAACTCACAGCAGCCTGTAACTCCAGCACTGCACTCACATGCACACACACACACACAATTAAAAATAGCAGGTTTTTAAAACTATGAAATGAACTACGTGAACAGTTTAAGTAGCTTATGTTTATTTGTAGTTTCTGTTTCACACGTTCTTATGTTGAGGGAAGTCAATGCTAAACAAAAAGAACAAGTCATTTGCATTGTTAAGAAACCAGATCTGGGCTAGCAAAAGGGTTCAGCAGGTAAAGGCTCTTGCCTCCATGCCTGATGACCTGACCTAACTCTGTGGGACCCAATAGTAGAGGGAAAGAACCAACTCCTACAAGTTGTCCTCTAACCTCTACACGTGCACCACAGCATATACATGCCCACCATACTTATGCACACACACAATAAATGAATGTAATAATGATGAGGAACAATCTACCTAATGTGGAACTATGACCTCAGTATAACTCTGTTCTGTATGTAGATGAGCAGGAACTAACAAACTGAGTAATAACCTTGTGCATTCCCAATAATGACTTTGGAAGCTTCTACTTCTACTCCAATCATACTGGGACATTTTCCACTCTGAGCTCAGTCTCAGGCTGAGACCACACAGGACAGACAACAAAAACCAGTCTGTGAACTTAAGGAAACATCTGCTGACAATGAGTCATGTCTGTTAAAACGGGGTTACACTGGCATCAGCAGTGCATCACGTTACCAGCAGTGTCACAACCCTTGCCCATACTTGCCAGAAATACCTGCTTTTGTAAAAAAGCTAACCATTTAACTTTCCTGTAATAGCCTAAAGGCACATACACTTCTGAGCTGAAAGTCTCAAATCCACAAATACCATTACTGCCAAAGGAAGACATGAAACATTCTATAAAAACTTATATTATTTTTGGTTTTGAGCAGGAGCTCGGACTGGGGCCCACATGTAATAAAAGGGAAAAGTTTTGCTCTCTGAGTATGGTTTAGATCTTTTCGTTGTACCAGGCTAGTCTCAGTCTTTTTGAGATGAGTCTTCTTGTAGCCCAGCTGTCTTGGAACTTACTAGGTAGACCAGGCTGGCCTTGAGCTCTGCCTCCCAAGGGATTAAAGGCATGCACCACCATGCCCAGCACAGTGTAAACATTTTTTAAAGTTAAGAAAAGTAACTGGGGTGCTGGAGAGATGGCTCAGTGGATAAGAACTCTGGTGATTCTTGCAGAAGACCGAGTTTGAATCCCACCACCCACATGGCAGCTAACAACTGTCCGTAACTCCAGTTCCAGGAGATCCAATGACCTCTTCTGTCCTCCGAGGGCATTGCACAATATGGGTGTACTTACTTACATGTAGGCAATACACTCATACACATAAAATAAAAAGTAATAAATGAAATATTTATAAAAAAAGAAAAGTAACTGGACTGACTTATATCTTTTAGCCACTAGTCCAGGAAATAATTGATAATCTTTTGTCAGATACAAAATTAACTTGATAGGTAATAGAAAAATGAAAATATGTATGGTATTAAATGATTAGTTACTACAAAACTGATCACATAACTAAGATGCTACACAAGGTAGTTTGATACACAAGGCAGAACACACATTAGATAGAATTAATACACTATGTGTTGCCACAGAATTGAAACTGGTTTTATTTTTCTCAACAGACAGAGGGAGTCTCATTATATTGCCCAGCTGACCTAAAACTTCTATACAAGTTTCTTCCTGCCTCTAGCTTCCAAGTAAGTTAACTACTGGCAGACACTAAGCCTGGCTATCTTTCCACATAATATTTTTAAATGATATAGCACTGCTTAAAAACCAAATATAAGCCAGGCATGGTAGCACATGCCTTTAGTCCCAGAACTTGAGAGGCAAAGGGAGGCAGATCTCTGGGAGTTTAAGGCCAGCCTGGTCTACATAGAGCATTCCAGGCCAGGCTGGTCTGCATAGTGAGTTCCGGGCCGGCTGGGGCTATAGGGAGACCCTGTCTCACAAAGACCAAAAAACAAAAACCCAAATATGAATTCTTTATTCATCAAGGTTAAGTGTTAAATTTATGTTAAAATTAGCTTAAAGAGGGCTAGAGAGATGGCTCAGTGGTTAAGAGAACTGACTGTTCTTGCAGAAGACCCAGGTTCAAAATCTAGCACCCACATGGTGGCTAACAACCATCTATAACTCCAGTTCCAGGGGATCTGATGACATCTTCTGTCCATAAAATGTCTTTGGGCATTGTATGACACGGGTGCACTTACACATATGCAGGCGATACACTCATACACATAAAATAAAAATGAATGAATAAAAAAAATTAGCTTAAACAAAATGGGTCACTCTTCTAATTCTCCTTGTTATTTATTATATATTGCTTCAGTTAGAGGCATATAAATGTTTTGTTAAGACACTCTGGTTGTAAGTTATGTAAGGGGCATAAGTCACAGAGCAAATTTTGCAGTAAAATATCTGAAGAGGCACATCTGCAGTATGATGAAAATATGCAGAACTACTTTAGAACTGAAGTTTTCTTTACTTTGCTTTCTGTCTGCTCTGAGTCACAGAAAGCATGGAGAGTATAATTTCCTAATAAAAATGGCTGGAATATTCATCTTTCTCTTTCTAGTAAGATCACTTTCCCAAATTTTGTAGGCAGTGATGGAGTTTAAACACTGTGATAGAAATGGATATTTACTACTTTCAAATTTCTGATCTTTGACAAGTCTTAGGCAGGTTCAAATTAGAATTACAATCTGAAAAATCTGAGGATAAAGTTTTCATTTATTAGGCTATAAACAACAATACAAATAATGCCTGTACAATTTTTTTCTTCAGAAAAGCAATCTCATGTCCCCTTGCCCCACAAACTCAACACTCCTTCAAGGACTACTGTATTTTACATGTCCTGTACTTTCCATTCACTCAGATAAGCTCAATTAGCCACTTGTCTTTTCATTTACTAGTATTACTTATTTGATGCACTCCCACTAATTTTCAGAATTCACTTAAAAAAATTTATTATTTTTATTTTTTGAATGTTTATGAATGTACTGCCTGCATGTATGTAAGTGCACCCATGTCCTGCAATGCCCACAGAGGTCAGAAGAGGGTATTGGAGCCCCTGGAACAGGAGTAACGGATGGTTGTTAGTCACCATGTGGGTGCTAGAGACTGAACCTGGGTCCTCTGCAAGAGCGGCCAGTGCTCCGAACCACTGAGCCAACTCTCCAGCCCCCCAGAATTCACTTTAATTAAGACACAGATAAACATAAATTTATATTAAAAAATGATATCCTTAAGTGATCTAATTGTTCCCTACAAAAATAGAACAAGTCTAGTTATACACTAAATCGAAGAGTACCATGAGACAGGAAATGCATGTATAACAAAGTATTTCTGCTTCCCTATATAAGCACAATGGTCAGACTTAAGCTAAGACAAGTGAATAAAAACAAAAAGAAAAAAATCCAATGATGAAATAGTCACTTCATTATCAAGGTCCCTAATCATTTAACATCTATACACTTGATAAGCAGCATAAAACATAGGTTCTATGTTATGATCACAGAATCCCTGTCATTTTCACTCTCATTTTCTTGCATGTATACAGTGGAGGATTTTAGAGACATGACATCATAATATAATTATTCTAATAATTAATGGGTTGCAGCTCTAGTGGCTAAGGACTGTATGACTGTGCATGTTTGTACTCTCACCTCTCATAATTATTCTATAACAAATATTAATACATAATGTATTCAAACAAAAGCTTATAAAACCTGTAATTTTTAATACTACAAAAGGATCCTATGACCAAAATGTTTCATTCTGTTTTTAAAGAACTGTTTTTACTGCATAGTCATTAAGGAATTATCACTTATTTTTTTCATTTTTAATAAAGAGCTAGATAAAATGCACACACACACACACACACACACACACACACCTATGGAGGTACAATCTGCTAATCCAAACAGTTAATGAGCTTAAGATCATCAGCATACCCCCATGGAAGTGAAATGATTATAAAGTTCAAACACTACTAATGTTAAGAAACAAACCTCTAATCTTGGCAAGCACTAGAATTCTAGTAAGCATCTTTTTTAGAGGCAGGTCTTCCTGTGTTGAGGCCAGCCCCACTCCAGGGTTCAAGTGAACCATAGCTTCCTAAGTAGCTAGGACTACAGTTTTGCACCACTGTGCCCAAAACTCCATTAAGCATTTTCAAACTTTGGGAGTTGGGGTTGGGGAGGTAGTGAATCCTAGAATCTCACAGTTAAGCTCTGCAAATCCCTAGGAAGTCTATAAGGATTCTGAACTGTATACAGGGTATCGTAGCATAAAAGCAAGAACATCATAGCTGAAGCTTACATTTTCAAAATCCTTTTTATTCTTTTATATATATTTTTAAAAACTGACAAGGAAAATTATGGGGACAGAAGAAAAAGGAGCCATTCATCTCAGAGTTTGAAAA
>NW_008335260.1:50961-52507 GCF_000622305.1 Nannospalax galili
AGGTTACATACATTTTCATTTTGGAATTGCATAATAGCTTAGGGGTGCTAATGTGCATGTGTGAGCATAAGTGCCATGGCATATGGAAGTCAGAGGACAACTTTTGGGAGTTGGTTCTCTCCTTCTAATGTGGGTCCCAAGGATCAAACTCGGGTCATCTATCATGCTTGGCAGAAAGTGCCTCTACCCACTGAGCCATTTCATCAGCCAGCATTAGTTGTTTTAACACTCTAGTTTGAGATGTCTCCCAGAAAAGGGGTTATTGTCTTTATGTAGGTAGATTTTACAGAGGGTTTTATTTTTTTATCAGTTATGTTGAACTTTCTGACTCTCATCTTGTTAGAAATGCAAATTTGATAAGAGTGGGCGTGAGGGGCTTCTTTCCATTCTCATAGCCCCTTAATTTTCTCTGTCATTCTATTCTGTGTCAGCTGCATGACAGTATGAATGTACTTAGTACATATGAATTGAACATTTAAATGGTTAACAAACATTACCAGAATTTAAAAAGTTTTGAAAGTTGGCTTTCGTAGCTGGGTGTGGTGGGGCATACCTTTAATCCCTGCACTGGGGAGGCAGAGGCAGGAGGATCTCTGTGAGTTTGAAGCCAGCCTGGTCTACATAGTGAGTTCCAGACCAGCTTGGGAGAGAATGAAAAAAAAACCAAAAAAAAAAAAAATAGGGCCCTGTAAACTCAAGTTTCCAGAAAAATGCCAGATCTATATTCTACAAGGCTGATTGACTGATTAGAATATAAATGATTGTAGAGAGTTAGAATGTTGCAGGTCCAAAGCCAAACCATCTTGAGCTACCTCAGTCCCTAAGCAACCATTCACTGCCTACCTGTTGGACATAACGTCCTTGTGGATGTAGAGTAACAAGTGTTTGGGAATGTACAAACAGACCTCTTAGCTTCCACCAACCCCAAGATAAGAATACCAATAAATAACATCCAAGGCCTATAGTAGGAGACTTCTCTGCTTGACAGTTGTAGGGATGACTTTTATAAAATGGACATATCTGGGCTAATGACTTTTAATTAACCTCAGCAAAACCATGTGTTCATGTGTCTTATGACCTGGACAGGATCACCTGTTTCCTGGGAACCTCAATTGGGTACTTCACCTAAAAATGAATGAATGGATATGAGTATGCTAGAGAATTAACATATCAAAGTTCTGAAAGAAGGCATGCCCATCTTCACTGCACAGACCTTCCCATTATGAAAACTAGAAAGCTGTTTATCAGAAATTATGTGCTGGATCTCTTCCCCACTTTGTTTTCTCTTAGGCTGTAAGGCCTTCCTGCTCAGTCCCCCATTTGAACATGGTGAACTGAACACTGTTAAGGGCAGGAAGAAAAGGACAATCCTACCACAAGGAGATCCTGTACAACTAAGACAAAACAAACAAAAAACTATTTTCAGTCTGTTTATTCTAAGAAAAAATAATGGGTAACTTGGTAATTAATTTAATGAAAATAGTGTCTCCTCTGAATGTTCAGTTTGATGTATGGTTAGTCTTACTCTGTAGGAGCTTAGGAGAAC
>NW_008335260.1:53130-56800 GCF_000622305.1 Nannospalax galili
TATACTATAAAAATCCGATGCCTGACAAGTTTTACATCATGAGGAAAAAACAGAAAACAAATATATATATAGTTAAGATCAAGGATATGAACAGACCTTAGAAATAAAAACTAGATATAAAGGACTGAATACTGGGGTAAAATAGGTTAAATTTATAGTACATACACTCAGTAACAGTAACTGTGACACCTGCTGGTAGGTTAGCCCCAGGCTCAAAGTAGTACCTTTAACAGTTAAATGGGACACAGACCTCACCCAAGTAAACTACATGATGGCCCTGTTGCAGGATAAGAACCGATGGGGAGATATGACTTGCTAGTGTTTGTTGCTCCTGTTCCAGATATACAAGGCTGGCCCACTGGAACACTGGAACCTCTCTGTTATCACTAGGGAAGGTAAATCACTCCTCAAGTCTCACATGACAGAGAGGGTGGATTTTCTTACCCTATGGGGGATTATAAAGCCCAAACCCATGTTCTGAATGTCTCCAGCAATGAAGGGGCAAATAGCAATTACTCTGCACCCAGTGTCTCCTGAGCTGACATTTAAGGGTGCTGTGGAGGGAGGACCTTTGTTCAAGTCTATCACCCAACTTGTATGGGGCCTGTGTGCTGGTTAAGTTGGCTATACCATTTACCCTGCCTTCAAATAGTCTCCCTTTAGCAAAACTAAGCCCAGAGCCACAAGGACATTACCTAGGTCCTTTAATGTCCATTTTAACTCTGAAAGAGTCCCCAGGAAAATTCCAAATGAATTTAAGACGAGAAACCAAGTAACTATTAATTTCAAATACACTATATTCCAATGGTCAATAAACTAAAATGTAAATTAATCAACAAAGGTTTATCAGTTATACCAATGCCTTTGAGGAATATCTGGCCAGTTGGACGCCACCAGCTAAATAATTAAAAACAGAAAAACCAAAACCAACCAAACAAAAAAACCAAGAGCACACTTAAAATGCTAACAAAAGGTATTTGTATTATGCTTAATGAAAAATGTTGCACTTTTATTCCTAATAATACCATTCCTGATGAAACAATTACAAGAGCTCTTCAGAAACTACTGTATCCAATGAGTTAGCTGAAAACTCAGGAATAAATAACCCTTTTTATAATCTTGATAAAACAACAGCTTAAAGAAAATTTTAAGTTCATTTACTATAGTCTTAAGAGGCATAATTATAATCTGTTGTGTAATCCAGAATAAAGCGTCTCTTACTCCTCTGAAGGTGAAGTTACTTCTGCAGCAATACCAGTAGTTGATTATCACTAAAGTCAGAGAAATTATGATCTATAATGAGTCTATGTCCAAACTCCTATTCCTCAACTTACCTTTAGAAGCTAGCCTGAGGTTCCTATCATTCTGTCAGAGAAACAGCAGAATTCACAATCTCCCTAATGAACTTTTTGGCAGGCTACGGCTTTCCCGAGCTCTTTGTAACTAAGGCCATTATTTTTTCCTTTCATTTCTCGTATTCTGGTTTATGTAAAATTGTGTGAAATACAAACATTTTATAGGACAATAAATTGCGTGTACGTGTGACCACACATGTTATAGCTTGCATGTAAAACATCCTGCACAGGCTCGGGTGCTTGAACACCTGGTCCCCAGCTGGTGGCGTTACTCTTCAGGGGGGTGGAGCTTTGCTAGAGAAGAGTCAGTGGTGGTGGGCACTGAGGCTTCAATGGCCTCAAATCCCGACAGTTCTCTATTTCCTAACTTCAGACTCACTGTGACCAGCTGTCTACACTGCCACCACCACGCTGGCCCTCTGGTGAAGGATTAGATTCCTTCATTTTTTTAAAAATATATTTCTGGAAAATTTTAATTTATTTTTATTTTATGTGTATGAATGCATTGCCTACATGTATGTAAGTGTGTGCAATGCTTACAAAGGTCAGAAGAGGCATGGAATCCTCTGGAACTGGAGCTTAGCCACCACGTGGGCACTGGGATTTGAACCTGGGTCCTCTCCAAGAGCAGTCAGTGTTCTTAACCACTGAGCCATCTCCCTGGCCCCTACATCCCTTCTTAAACTGCCAAGCCAAATAAACCTTAAGTTGAATCTTGTCTATCATTTGCTCACAATGACAAGGAAAGTACGTAATACACAGGTGTATGCTTATCTATGGGACTAAGAGAATTTACCTCTGTATGATCAGGTGCTTTAATCCTAGATGTTTTCCAACAGTGAGAGAGAAGAGCGGAATGTCACTTTATATTCTTCCTGTATCTCGAAAGTCATGATCTTTTTCTCTAAGAATCACCGTATTTTCCCACCTCCACTACATGTGCACACTTCTTTTGCCCTTCATTTACTCTCGGCTCTCTCTGCCTTTACTGTCCATTCCCTTCCCCTTGTTTCCTAACTTCCCTCCAGTCTCAGGACGTCCTGAACTGGAGAGACCTGCGGCTCCTTAGTAACTCTCAAGTCTGTTCTGTGGATGAAAGTGGATAAGAGATGCACAACTTACTGTCGTTTGACTTTGCTTTTACTAACTATGCACTTAGTATTCTTCAGCTATTACAATATAGCAGTGCTCACATTTTAAATACACATTCTGCCAGGACTCTTAAAGAATGAAATACAACTCTTACCTTCTACTTGCCCATTTGCTCGATTTTCCCCTCTGCCACCTGCAGCCTCTGGTAAATGACCAACACATTTCAGTGAAAGACTCTCAGAGACGCTCTGCTAAAATGAATGCCAAAATGAGTTGCATAAATAGTTCTTTATCATTTTCTAAGATGGCATCTCAATTTACTGTTTTAAAAGCAACTAGGAAAACAAGAGAAGCATGAAACAAATATTTTAACGGAGACGTTTAGATTCTCTAGATCAAACTCATCTTTGCTCTCTATATGGTTACTGAGACTCTATAAAATAATTAGCTTTTATTCCTATCTTCATAAGCAACTAAGTTTAGAACACTTAACACCACTGTACCTTCTCCATAAAATGTAAGAGGGCAACTTAAAAGACAGTTTAACAAATTCTTGTAAGTCCACTTGGTTTAATATAGCATGAAACATCTAAATGTCCAATGACAGAAATCTGGAGTCAACAGGAAACTTGGCATGGCAAAAAAATTCAGCATCATGTTGACTACAAGCAGAACACCGCAGAAGCTGCTATGTTCACATAGTGAAAGCCTGGAAAACTCAAAACACCTTTGTGTAAGACTTACTGCTAGCAAAAATAGTTGAATAAAATGATAAATAAGATAAACTTTTTTTTCTTTTTTGGTCTTTTTGAGACAGGGTCTCAACTGTAGCCCAAGCTGGCCTATAACTCAGAGATCCACCTGCCTCTGCCTCCCAAGTGCTGGGATCAAAGGCGTGCGCCACAACACTTGGCAAAGATAAACTTTCTGTATGTTATGTTTAAATAAACGCCCACAAATATTAAATGTACTATGTGACTCTTACTCAACAACTTCCCTCATGGTGTCTAACCTAACTTCCTTTTTCTTTATATGATGCATTTATACTGATGAGTGTGTCCTGTTTGCATGTTTTTCTAATACTTGTCACTATACTTAACATTAAGCCCTCATTTGTAAGGACACAACAATAAATCAATAAAGGAAATTCATTCAGCTGCAAAGCATTTAAAATCTCATTAGGAAGACCTTACACATCAATCATGGTATTCCTCTAAGTTATC
>NW_008335260.1:57064-60061 GCF_000622305.1 Nannospalax galili
TTCTGTCATATATTTGTATACACATTTTACAGTTCACAAGACATTTTAAATTTTCTTAATCACGTCTGAACACCATACATATCTTTTTGGCACATCAAAGTCACTAACAGTTGCACAGGTTAATCCCCCTGCCCCAATTCCATAGCTATTTAATGCCCAAACCAGATATTAACATAACTTTGATTGTGTTAATTCAATTATGTACCAGCTGCTGGACTTGTAAGCTCTACCCATCTCTCCCTACGGTGATGACCTTGGAACAGATCATTACTGAAACTTGTTACTTCAAGCATGGACACTATAAAGGCACTCAATGCATTTCATTTTTGAAAATAATCTCTACTTATTAAAAAAAGAAATGAATATAAACCCAAGTGATATAGTCTCACAAACTTACTATTCTCCATTCTTCCTTTCTCCTGATATTTTCCTTGCACACTTATACCTTACAACTCAGAATAACACTTTCAAGTCTCATTCTTTCTTCAATTTTAAACTATAAAAAATTACAGTTCGAACTTTCTTTCCAAATCCCATGGAACTTCTACATCCTCACATTTATCACAGAATCTTTTGGGCTTAGGTTTTTTAGGTTTTAGTTAAACTTACGAAACCAAGCTGATTCCTGCTGACTTCGAATCATTCAAATTAGCAGAGCTATACTATGCAGCAGTAGCAAGTATAGAATTTATTAATTAGAGGGTCTGGAGAGATGGATCAGCAGTTCAGAGCACTGACTGCTCTCATACAGGATCCGAGTGCAACTCCCAGTACCCACATGGCGGCCAACAACTGTCTTTAACACCAGTTCCAGAGGAGTCAATGCCCTCTTCTGACCTCCACAGGCACCGCATGACACGAGTGCACTTACAAACATACAGGCTGCACGTATAAACATATAGGCAATATACTCACAAGCATAAAATAAATTTTAAAAATTATTAGTTAGAGAAAATAAGAGGAAATAATCCCCTCCAGGCATCTGCAGAGGTGAGAAAGTATCCTCTCTCCTCTTGCATGTTTATCAGTACCTCAGAATCCCATGGTGATTCTTCATCTTCATCTTCTCCTAATCCTAATGCAGACATCATTTCTATAAAATGAAGTCACATATACATTACTGAGAACATCTGTCACTGAATTTCAAACACAAGTACATTTATCTCCATTCATGAAATTACTATAAAATACAAATGTAAAAAGAATTTAAGTGGGTTGAAGCAGTTTCAGAAAGAACTGCTAGCAAGAGGAAAGAGTACCAGGAAAATCTTTGGAGGAAACAGTACAATTTTTAGATCTAGACACTTCAGTTTTCATAACAGTATTTAAGCTTGGAAACCTTTTCATTAGGTATTTGCTGACTCACCGCTCCTGTTACTTTTGTGCCACCCATCAGCATAAGTTAAATTGTCATCATTTGGTTGCTCTTGTGAAGCACTCTCAATAACATCAGTACCATTTTCTTCTTTTCCCATTTTTGGCTCTGCTGTTCCCTCCTATGAAAAAGAAAAAAAAAAAATCCAACTTCAAATGCCTATTTGTTCACTCATCCCCCCACTAGTTCAACCAACCAGTCAGTAAAGATAACAACCTTTACTGTATGTACCAAATCATAAGCCCTATTGTGGGAGAAACTGGAAACTAGAAGCTGAGGATATTTAAAACAAATGGGAACAGATCATTAGCTCTACAACTGAAATGAATATACTAAGGAAAGCAGAGGGCTGACCATTCTATCTGGGAAGTTCAGGGAATCCTGCAAACACAGGATCATATCTTAAAAGAGAGAAAGCGCCATGGCAAGGTATGAAGGCATTCTACACGGGCAGCCTGAGAAAAACACGGGACATGAAACAACACAGCAAATGAGGGCTATCAAAGAAAGCAGGTAAAACTGGAATAAAGTTTATGCACTGCTAAAACAGGAGGATCAGGACAAACTGCAAAAGACATTATCCATGCAAGAATATGAACACACTCAGAACCAGAGAGATGGCTTAGCGGTTTAGAGCAGTGGCTGCTCTACCAAAAGACCCAGTTTGATTTCCAGCACCCACATGGCAGCTAACAACCATCCATGACTCTAGTTCCAGTGAATCTGACACTCTCTTCCGGCCTCCTCGGGGCTTTGCATGACACAGGCACCCTAACATACATGTAGGCAAAACATTCATACAAGGCTTCCCTGGGCCTGCACCACCCACCGAAGGACTCTCTCCTACCCGCGGGCCTCTCTCGGGGGTAAGTCCATCAAGGCCTCCGCACCTTGACTCCCCCAGCCTCATTCACCCTCCCATCTCCCGCGCCGTTCTCTCCTCCTGGTTTGGGACCTGCCCCATTCCTTGTCTTGGGACCCCAGACACCTGGGGAACTAATACTGCTTCCTGATCCTTTTCATTCAGACCAATGTAGTTCCTTCTCTGGGCCCCAGGAGCACTGCTTCTGGGTCTGGCCAAGCCCTCACCTCCCTCTGTTTCCCTGGGCCTGCACCTCCAGCCTCTTTCTGGGACATGGAGGATGACCTTTCCTCTTCCTGATCCTTTGCATCCAGACCAACACAGCTCCTCAGTGCAGTCCCCAGGAGTCCTTGGGGCCTCTTCCCGGGCCATCTGCCTTTGCATCTCTGAGTGGCATGGCCACCAGCTCCCCTAGACCAGCATCTTTCCTGGGCCAGGCTCCCAGGCCAGTCCAACTCCCAAATTCCTGAGGCAAAAATCGTTCCTGGAGGGATCCAGACCTTAGGAGAAAGCCTGAAAACATCTGACCCTCATCTGACTTGGGCCTCTGTGGTAACTCTTGAAGACAAAAGCAATCTGGCCACTCCAATATAAAATCGAAAGAGAAAACTGGAAGATTAGATGAACATGCTTTTCATGCCCAAAAAGTAAAACACAAAGACACTTAAAAGTTCACAAAAAAAAAAGCAGACCTAAACTTGAAGGCCTGAGTCTCACACAAGAATCAGAAACTACAAAAGAAATTCACATGTCAAAATCA
>NW_008335260.1:61449-62117 GCF_000622305.1 Nannospalax galili
CACGCAACTTCAATACCCCACTTTCTCCATTAGATAGGTCAACGGGGCAGAGAGTTAACAGAGACATCTCAATTAAACAATACTATATATCAAATGGACTTAACAGACATCTACCGAGTATTCCACCCAAGAACCAAAGGACATACTTTCTACTCAGCACACCATAGAACCTGCTCCAAAATCGACCATATACTGGGGCACAAAACAAACCTCAACAAATACAAAAAGATTGAAATAATCCCATGCATTCTATCAGACCACATGCAATAAAGGTTACAATCAACACCAGAAGAAGCCCTAATCACCACATGAACACATGGAGATTAAACAACACACTCCTGAATGATGAATGTGTCAAAAGAGAAATTAAGAAAGAAATAAGAGTATTCCTGGAATTAAATGAAAAGGACAATACAACACGACCACACCTCTGGGACATGCTAAAAGCAGTCCTTAGAGGGAATTTCATAGCTCTAAGTGCCTACACCAAAAAATCGGAAAGAACACAAATAAACGACTTAACAACTGCAACTCAACACACTTGAAAAGCAACAACAAACGAAACCCAAACCCTGCAGACAAGAAGAAATAACAAAAATCAGGGCAGAAAATAATGAAATTGAAACAAAGAAAACAATACAAAGAATCAACAATTCCAAGAGCTGGTT
>NW_008335260.1:62765-63922 GCF_000622305.1 Nannospalax galili
AAATGCAAGTCAAGAAACGTCATTAGTCATATGAATGGACTCAAAGACAAAAACCACACTGTCATCTAAATAGATTCAGGAAAGGCTCTTGACAAAATTCAGCATGCATTTATATGCAAAGTCCTAGAGGGAAATGGACTGGAGGGAACATACCCCAACATAATTAAAGCTATAAAAAATAAACTCACAGCCAACATCATTCTAAACAGAGAAAAACTGGAAGCATTCCCATTCAAATCAGGAACCAGACAAGGCTGTTCACTTTCTCCATTTCTCTTTAACATAGTGCTTGAAACTCTTGCAAGAGCAGTAAGACAAGAGCAGGAAATTAAAGGAGTAATAATTGGAAAAGAAGAAATCAAATTATTCCTTTTTGCAGATGATATGATATTATACCCAAGAGACGCCAAAAATTCCACCAGAAAACTCCTAGAAATTATTAACATGGTCAGTAAAGTGGCAGGTTACAAAATTATTCTACAAAAGTCTGTAGCCTTTCTATATACCAATAACAATCAGAGAAAGAGCACATGGAAACACTCCCATTCACAATAGCTGCAAAAAAATTAAAATATCTCAGAGCAAACCTGACCAAAGACATTAAAGACCTCTACAATGAAAATTTTAAATTAAATCTTTAAAGAAAGAAATTGAGGAAGACATCAGATGGAAGGACCATCCATGCTCATGGATCGGAAGAATTAATATTTTGAAAATTACCATCCTACCAAAAGTCATTATAGATTCAACGCAATGCCAATCAAAATCCCCATGACATTTTTCACAGAATTGGAAAGAACTATCCTAAGATTCATATGGAAGCACAGAAGACCTTGGATAGCCAAAGCAACCCTGAACACTAAGAGCAATGCCGGGGGGATTACTATACCAGATTTCAAGCTGTATTACAAAGCTATCATCATAAAAACAACATGGCATTGGCACAAAAAATCGACCGATAGACCAAGGGAACAAAATTGAAGACCCAAATATGAGTAAATACAATTTCAGCCACCTGATATTTGACAAAGGGGCCAAGAACATTAACAGGAGGAAAGACAGCATGTTCAGCAAATGGTGCTGGCAAAACTGGATCTCCACCTGTAAAGAGTGAAACTAAACCCCTATCTTTCACCCTGCACAAAAGTCAATTCCAA
>NW_008335260.1:65967-87436 GCF_000622305.1 Nannospalax galili
CATTTGGGATGTGGGTATATAGATGAATAAGATTGCTCGGGATATTCTGTATGAAATACACACACACAAAAATCAATCAATAAAATGAGTTATATTTGAGGAAGAAGCATAAAAATTTACTTCATGTTAATTAGTAGATGTGAAAAGCATGATCATTGAAATCTACCAGATGACTTTATATCCATGCTTAGATGCCAAGGATCTCAGAAAGTAACCGACTATGACTAGTAATAATTAGATATATAGGGATAGGAACGCATGTGCATCTTAGTGTCAATTGTATTAAAAATGAATTTTTCTTCAATTTTATGTCTCACAGGGTTTACGCTGAGTTCAATATTGTATAACTGTATTAATTCAACTGTGAACCTAAAAGTTTTATAGCCAATTTTGAAGGAGATGCATCTTAGCTCTGGAAATTGTTATTGAATATGTCAATGCTGCTGTAATGAAATGCTTCTTCTAATTATATGGTTATTAAATAAATAATTAAAAAATTCATACACATAAAAATAAATAAAAAAACTTTAAAAGAATATTACCACACTCAATAATCTGCTGAGTCCCAGCAAAATGAACACACTTTAGAACGGCCACCCACCCTGGAGCAACTTAAAGATGGGGGAACACAATGGGAAGGGGGAGACTAGAAAAGAGCATCTCAAAATGATGAGAGAACCTTGGGCATAAGGTATGAACAACAGTAAGCTGGTGGAGCATACGGAACTTGTCAAGACTTGACTGGTGATCTGAGGAACTTCAGTGTTTCGGTGTTTAGGGAAGATGGGTGACAGTAGATTAGAGTCAGGGATGATAAAGGTCAAAGTCTTCAGTTTGAGATGCACCGATCTTGGGGGACAGATGACTTAGAAGGCAGAGCTGAATAAATGCACTAGGAACAGTTATGACCTCACTAAAACAGCAAATGTGTGTTTAAGAAGGCAGCTATCTGTGGGGTATGGTGGCGCATGCCTTTAATCCCAGCACTTGGGAGGCAGAGGCAGGTAGATCTCTGTGAGTTCAAGGCCAGCCTTGTCTACATAGTGAGTTTCAGGCCAGCTGAGGCTACAGGGAGACCCTGTCTCAAAAAGACCAAAAAAAAAGAAAAAGAAAAAGAAGGCAGCTATCTGGGGCTGATGACACAGCTGGTAGGAGAGCGCACACATAGCATATATGCAGTTCTGGGTTCAATCTCAAGTATCACACACACAAAAGGAGGTAAATATTTGCAAGATATATTAAAAATACTAAACTAAATGCAAACATACACAGAACTCTAAAATTTTTAAACTGAAAACAAGAGGGGAAAATAATAGGGGATTCAATATTTCTTTTTTATTTTCTTTTTCTTGGTCTTTTTGAGACAGGGTCTCCCTGTAGCCCCAACTGGCCTGGAACTGTATACTTAGACCAGGGTGGCCTTGAACTCACAGAGATCCGCCTGCCTCTGCCTCCTGAGTTCTGGGATTAAAGGCATGTGCCACCATGCCTAGCGGGATTCAGTTTTTCAGTTATATATGTCAATGTTTTATAATTTAATTATTTAATTCTAAAATATGCTCATGTGCATATTTTAGATTTTTTTTTAAGTTTTGATAAAAAGATTTAATTTGCAAACAATTTAAGGTGCTACAAGATAATTTTTGAGCTGTAAATTGTTAAATTTTGCAGGGTGTAGTGGCATACCCCTTTAATCCCGGCACTTGGGAGGCAGAAGCAGGAGAAATACAAGGATCTCTTGTGAATTTGAGGCCAGCTTGGTCTACATAGTGAATTCCAGACCAGCTGGGGCTACAGGGAGACCCTGTCTCGAAAAGAGCAACAATAACAACAACAACAACAACAACAACACAAATTTGCTAAAATTTAAACTGTAAACCAGGTTTCCCAGAGTACATTTGTGGTCCCAGTGACTTGGGAGTCTGAAGCCATAGAATCACTCGAGGCAAGGAGTGTGGGGTCAGTCTGGACAGTATGAGACCCTTGTATTTTTATTTTTTAAAGAGGCTTTAAACTATAATGTGTAAATGATTATAGAATTGGGCACTTTAAAGTAATATAAAACATTATTTTTAAATCTACATGATTTTCTTATTACCCTATAACTCACAGACTAATTTCTATTATCCTATTGACACCATATGGAATGGCAGTTCATACTTAGAGAAAGGATCTGGTATATTTGAAAAAAACAACCAGCATTATTATTCAAGTTGAAGATCTGTAAGTCTTCAAATACATTTTAAAAATTTGTCGAGCTGGACCAATAGTCACATGAAAAGAATCCAAGAGAAAAAACACCATCAAAAGCAGGGTTTGGGTCTGGAGATGGCTCAGCAGTTAAAAGCACTGGCTACTCCTGCAGAAGACCAAAGTTCAGTTCCCAGCACCCCATGGTGGCTAACAATTGCCTGTACCTCCAGTTCCAGGAGATCCAACATCCTTATCTGGCCTCTGTGGGCTTCACATGACATGGTTGCACTTACATACACACAGGCAAAACACTCATACACATAAAAATAAATTTTAAAAAATGTTTTTAATCTATTTACAGCTCATGGTAGCTCAGTGGTAGAATGACAGCATGGTATGCATGAGACCCTGATCAGACCACCACTACCACCAATGAGAACACATTTAAATAACTAGAAATTTCAAACAATTTCAACTCCTTTAAAGAAAGCTGTTATCAACATTACATCCAATCAGACAAATTGTTTTAGATACACCAAGTACTAAGTCAGAAACCACGAGAACAAGAATCATATAGTAAATCAGGTAAGGCATAAAAGAAATTGCACTTTGCAGTATCTATGACCACAGATTTTTAACTATACGACATCATTTTATTCAATTAAGGAGGATTACATCTTTTATTCATTAAAATTATTATTAAATTACTAAAATTAAAAGAATCTAATACCATTTTTCAAATTATACTTACTGTTGTCCTTTAACTCCGATATTTTGTTGTGCTTTTCTAATCGTGTGAATGCCTGACTCTACATCTCATGTACTCAGTCTTGGGATTTACCTTGCCCTTCTTGAGTCATCTTCTTCCCTAGCTCTGTATCACGTAAGTGTGCTCTTTTGGTGGCTCTCTATTTCTTTCCTTCCATAACAGCATATCTAAGCATTGATTATTCCCAGCAACTTCTCTGACTCTCAGACCTGAACACGCAGCTCTCCTATTACTAACTTGTTTTCTAATATGATCTTATTGCCTTGTGTCTTCTAGGACTTTGTCATAACTGTGACAACTGTAAAGATGGTATGGGAAAAGAACACAAAAAAAAACGGTTAAAAAAACGACAACAGAAATCAAACACCTTACCCTTGGGTCAGGTGACAGGAAAGAAGGAGGAGCAGAGCCCTGGCCTCTGACTGATGTTTGAGGAACTGTCTCAACTACATCTTCATTTTCATTGTTGGAATCACCGCTGTCAAACGTGATTCTATTTTCCAGTTTCCCAAAATCATAATTTGCTTCTATGACAATTTAAAAGAGAAAAAAATACAAGAAAATATTTGTAATTTTACATCAATGTAATGTAATAAGCAATGCACAACAATAGGCAATCCTCAAATGACTTACGATTTTTCTTGGATTGCTGAGCAGCAGTCCACAGCTCTGTGAAGTTTACTTTGGGGACATTCTAGAAAAACAAATAATAGTTTTAAGAATAACAAGTACTAGCTGTGCATGGTGGCACACGCCTTTAATCCTAACACTCAGAGGGAGAGGCGGGCAGAGATCTCCATGAGTTCAATGCCAGGCTGGTTTACATCCACATCCACCAAGGCTACATACAGTGAGACCCTGTTGCAAAAAAACAAAATAAGTGGTAGATTTGATAAAGTGATGACGCTCACTCTTACTACAAGAATTGACGCAGAGCACATGTTTCTGAACCCTTCAGATATAGATTCCAACATCAGTTCTGCCATTTATCAACCTACATACCCTTCTAACATGAGGATTATGAGATAATAGAGATATTATCAAAATGTTAGTCTCCTTACATCTAATGATTATTGTAAAAATATTAATTGTTTAAATGAAAATAACCTTGAAAAAAATTTATCCTACAATTTATAGTGCTTCTGAAAATAAGCATTTCAAGAAATTTCAATGAATCACTTAATACACTCTGAGTGAACTTCCATGACTTATATTTGCATGGATTACCTGGAGAGGAGGACTAGGAGAGATTATTTTTAAGCAGCAAATGTGTTGGAATTGCAAACAGTGTAAGTTATCTACTCTGTGTACCAAAAAGCAAAACACAAATGATTACTTAAATTTAGTTCTTTTTAAGAAAGAGAGGAAAAAAGAATAAATCTTATGGGGCAAAGACTGACAAAAGAAAGCCACAGAGAGTCACTAAAAAGAAAAATGGAATTATTATGTCAGTGATGGAGAGGGTGCAAGACAGAAGAGACCCTGGAGAAACTTGCCCTGAAAGGAGACATGTAGGGTAGGAATGGAGAGAGGAAAAGAGGGACAGGGAGGGAGGGAAAGAGAGCAGGAGGGAGTGAAAGGGGGGAGGAAAAGAGAGGGAGGGAGAACCTTGAATGTTTTAGAGGAGGAAAACATTTAAGCACAAAGTTTGTAAAAAAGTGTGAGTGCCTTTGTTCGTAGTACATTCCTAATAATGATTTGTATTACATTATATTTTTGTAGATTACTATAATGAAAGGTTTATTAAAATAAGTAATGCTTAATCAATTAATCATGGTTATCTACCTGAGAGATGTGACACAACTGTTAGAGAAAGAAGACACTGGAAAAAGTCATGTTCCATTTTTCCACTTGAAGAAAGAATTGTTAATCAGAATTCTTTAGCTAATATATAGCTTCAAAAGATAATGTTATTTAATACAAGAAGTGGGTCTCAAAATAAGTTTAAGAAATTTTAATCTAAAAATCACAGTCTAACGCAGTTTCAAGACATTAGACTGGAGCCTTCTTCACTATTCACGATACTTCTTTGTTGCATTTTTATAAGCAGTATTTCCTCAGCACAACTCAACTGAATTTACATTCTAAACATTATCAGGGAACATAAATGCAACCCATGCTTTTAGAAATTCAGTAGACTTTAATGCTGGGTACATCATGTACATTACTGTAATATTCAACCTACACAGAAATCCTCTTGCCTGTTTACATTCAATATTAAAAATGCCTCTTATGACTCCCAGAGACTAACCCAGCACAGAAATGGGAAAATGAACAGCAGACCCCAATCGTACCTAAAAGAATGTTGGCAACTGATTGCTGCTAGATGAGGAAGAGCTTATCTTCCTAAAACAAGGAACTCTAGACAGGCTGACTAGATGCAGGAGATGAACTAGCATTGGGTAACGATTAGGGGCACTGATAACACAGTGGACAGTAACAGGAACAACAGAGTATATGGGCTTCAGTGGGTTGCGGGGAGGCTATGAGAGGGTGCCATTTAGGATGTGGATATAAAGATGAATAAGATAGTTTGGGATGTTCTGTATGAAGTACACACACACAAACACAAATCAATAAATAAAAAAATGAAAAAAAGTCCCAGAGTCTTTAAAAAATCAAAACACATAAAAGTGCATAGACTCCTTTAAAAGTTTCTTAACTCTGGGCTCCTGTAAAATCCAAAAAAGTACTGTCTATTTCAAAAGGGAAGAATTGATGGCAGCTACGAACTGTCCTTAACTCCAGTTCCAGGGGAATCTGACGCCCTCTTCTGACCTCCGTGGCATTGCATGACATGGGTGCACTCACATACATGCAGGCAATACACTCATACACACAAAATAAAAATAATAAAATATATTTTAAAAAATGCCTCTTACATTTAAATCTTTGTTCTACATGCTCCAAGACACACAAATGCTTTCTAAACTACACTAGCTCAAGGATGCAAGAGCTCTAAAATGAATATTTATATAACTAAGTACGAATACACCAAAATTTTCAAACAAATGTGATACAAGGACTAGACATGGGTAGCTTAAAAACTACAATGCAGCCGGGTGTGGTGGCGCACACCTTTAATTCCAGTACTCAGGAGGCAGAGGCAGGCGGATCTCTGTGAGTTCAAGGCCAGCCTGGTCTCCATAGTGAATCCAGGCCAGATGGGGCTACAGGGAGAACCTGTCTCAAAAACAAACAAACAAACAAAAAAGCCAAAAAAAAAAAAAAAACCCACTACAACGCAAAAATTTCTGAAATTACTTTCATTATATGGTTGAAGAGTTTATGGTTTTAGAGCTGGCTATTACTTGGGGCAAAACATGTACTCTGATTAAATGAAGAGCTGTTACACTCTCAATGGAATGACCTGGAAAACAGTGCAATCCCTATCAATATAGAATGTGATAAACAGATTTAAAATTGTCTGTTTCTACAATTGCTAATATTATGGTAATTTACATATAGAACCAAGTATAAAAACAGAACCTAAAAACTATACCATACTAATAGATGTCCAAGAAAAAAATCAAAACCAAAACCAAAACTGAATATTGTATGTTGTACAGTTTTGAAATTAAATGCACTATGGAATCCCTATGATTTATTATACTAACTGGGCTCATTAAAGATTAATTTAGGTGCATTAGAAAAGTCATATTCGTAAGTGAAAATGATAGTAAGGTATATTTACCAAAGCAGTTCTTGATCAAATTTCCTATTTTCTCTAGTACAGTAAAGCTCTCCTTGATATAATTTTCCTTTATGTATTTTCCAGCCCATTCTTTTTCAGCCTCTACTACCACCTAGAGAATAAGCAGTCTTTCATATTCATCAAATTATAAAACAATACTCAACTAGTCATAGTTCTATAAAATGGTATTCTCTGACCGATATTCCTCATAAAACAAAACACTACACAAAACAAAGTTCAAAGCAAAAAAATTATTTTGATAAAATAGCACTCTACCTTGTTATCAAAATTATAGTCATCCTCATCTGATGTAGGCCAGGAATCATCAGGGCCAGGTGTGTTAGAACGCCTTTTAACAAAAACAATAAGTTCAATTCTTAAAAGGCATCTAAAGACAGGTCAATTATATTTATCAATATAATAAATGTTTCTTCACTGACATGATTAAAATGTGACCTCTTTTAAAAACTTTTTAGTTCCCTCTTTCTGCTCCTACTTCTCTCACTCTTAACTACTTGTAGCCTTGCTTTTAGTTCCATATCAAGGCACGAAAGCCAATGTATCAGCCTGTTCTAAAAGCTGAACTGAGAATCTAATAAATGTCTGGCATAACTTGTTTCAAGAACTGAACCAAATCTGACAACCTAAAATAAGGTAGAAAGATACACCGCCTGCTCTGCACCGTGTATCCCTTGTTCAAAGGCTGAGCTGGGTAACTCAAAAATGGCAGCCCTGGTTCTTCAGCAAAGAAATTACATATTAAAAAGACCCTGTGAGCCAGGTCTGGTGGTACATGCCTGCCTGCAATCACAGCGCTCAGAAGGCAAAGGGGGCAGGTCTGCCAAAAGTTCGAGGCTAGTCTGGTTTACATGGTGAGTACTAGACTAGGCAGGGCTGTATAATGGGACCCGGGACCCTACAGCTTCCAGCTACCTTAAATAGTATAGGGGATTTCCGAAATCGTTAAGGAGTTTGAAAGTTAATTTAAGTATATTTAAGTACAAACGTCAAAGAACAAATGCATGTATTGTTATTGGCAATACATTTCCCTGCGATTAAAACTATATTAAATAGAAACTCTAAAAATCCAATTATTTTTCCAAACTTTGTCAAGCCTTACTTACATACCCATAGACTGTCAATCACTTGAAACCCTTCATAGGTACGCAGACACTCAAAAGCATAGACTTCTGGGAAAGCAGAGTTCTAGCAGTTGAACCACTGTTTCCCCCCTCAGCTACCTAAGTATCTTCATTTCTAGAGGCCTGCACTCCTCCCAGACCCCTCAATAGCAGGCTTCAATGGCAGTTTCCAAACTTGAAATGTCAGCTTATAAAAGACACAGACTCCAGAGACAAGTATGGGCTCAAATGACCAACAGAGCAGCTCTCTGTTTCCTGATATTGGGAGGCAAGTTAAATGGAGACTCGATCACTGGTTCTCAGGACAGACCTGTTACCAACTACCCAAATGAAGCTCCATGACAGTTTGCAGCAAATCTATCCTTCCTGACCCTGACCCTACAGGTCAACAGGAAGGAATCGGTGAGCTGGGAAGGGTGTAGCTGAGGGGCACCTGCCCTGCTAAGGTACATGCACATCTAGT
Organism: Nannospalax galili; assembly: GCF_000622305.1. Lineage (NCBI taxonomy): Eukaryota > Metazoa > Chordata > Mammalia > Rodentia > Spalacidae > Nannospalax > Nannospalax galili. The sequence continues at coordinate 74,229 of NW_008335260.1, forward strand.
CCCTTGGCACTTGAGGAGCTCTAAGCCACTTTCTGTAAAAGGAGGTGGCAGTAAATGTGGTACTGCATTCTTGTCTGCTACAAAGACTCCTCAGTAGCTCAAAATCTTTTAAAAATTTCAGCATAAGTTCTTCCAGTCAAACAAAAAAGAACAATCTGTTCAGGACTCCCTTGAAAACCCTATTTTAATATGCTTTTTAGATAACTTCCAACATATTGTACCCTTAATTCCTGTGTTGTACTGAGCGTATTATAAACTCCAATACAATCGTCTTTTTTTTGTCTTTGAGACAGGGTCTCCCTGCAGTCCCAGGTAAGCTGGAACTCACTACGTAGACCAGGCTGGCCTTGAACTCACAGAGATCTGCCTACCTCTGCCTCCCAAATGCTGGGATTAAAGGTGTGTACCACCACACCTGGCAAACTCTGTAACTTCTATTCCTTTATAAGCCCCAATCCAGTGACGTCCTCTGTAACTTCTATTCCCACATAACCCCATATTGTCCCTCCTTAAATCCTCCTCCTCCTAAATGCATCCATATTCTTTTCAACTGGGCTCATTAAATTCACTCCACCACTCTGTTACCAAACACTCACCTAAAGAATGATAAATAAGGAAGAATATTGAGCTTAGAAGTGAGAAGTTGATTCAAATTTCACTTCAGTGAATTACGACATTCAGGTAAACCAATTTAATTTTGCAGTTTCAAGTTCTCCATCAGAATAATCACTTGGCCAAGATGGTAAACAGACTGAAGTACTAGAGATAGGTTGTTTAGTCTCTTACGTTTCCTTAAAATTCTGAACTTCTAGTGTATTTGATTTTATCTAAAGAATACTCAATTGACAAAAATAACAAAAATGGTGTTCTTAAAAAAATCAATAAAAATTAGTTATAAAAAGTGAATACAAAGTAAGGAAAAATGCTTAAGAAAAATTACGCTGGGAAGATGGTTCTGCAGTCCCAGGGTGAGGACCGGAACTGGGATCTCAGAAATCCACATAACTGCTGGGTGGGTGAGGCGGCCTACCTGTACTTCTAATCTCAAGAGAGATGGGACCCCAGAACAAACTAGCTTGCAAGACAAGCCGTATGGATCCTAGCAAGCTCTGGGTTTATTTTAGAGACCCTGACTAAATGAATAAAGCTGAAGAGCGATCATGGATGATTTCCAGCATCAACCTTGGGCCTCAACATGGAAGTACACCCACTCAAGTGTGTCCACACACATGGGAAAACAAGCATACGGATACACATGTACCACATGCACACATGAAAAATGGGAAAGGAAAAAAAACTGCCAGGGAACTAGGTAGGGTACTTTCCTTAAAAGAGTAGCCTCAGTGGAAAGAGCAGCCCACTGCCTCACTGAGACACCAGTGAGTTGAAAAATCAACATAGAAGTACCTTCTAGGACTGGGATTGGTGGAGGGCTTATGTATGCACAAAGACCTGGAAATGATCCCCACTCTGGCAAAAAACTGTACCAATATGGTAGCACAGACCTATAATCCCACACTTGGGAGGTGGAGGCAGGAAGATCAGAAGTTGAAGGTTATCCTTGACTACATAGCAAATCTGAGGCCAACCTGGGCTATAAAAGACCCTGTTATAAATAAAGTAGACACTACATATAATTAATAAGTTAGTCTACACACAGATATTCTATGTGTCTAGTAAAATAATTCCTCTCTAGGACTTGTCTGACTTTGTAACTTCTATGGTACTATGGCCCTAGCTGAATGAGATCTACCCTTCTTAAAACCCTCGATGGTAAAGGGTACTGATTACCATTGCAATTGTCAAAAATATTAAGACAAACTCTTGAAGTAAAACTGGGTTTCTCAGGAAAACTCTAAATCAAAGTTAACACATAACCGAACTTACTTTCTAAATTGATCTGACCTATATTTTGATCCCAGGACTGTATTGGTCCCCATAGTCTATGTAGAGGGCAAAGGATTACATTTTGGAGCTGCATGAGAGTCAAATCATAGGAATGCTACCTATGAATTATGGGATCATGAGCCAATTAATAAGTCTGAGTGACTGCTACCTAATCTCAAGGAAGGAAGGGAGGGAGGAAACAAAGGAGGGAGGGAGACAAGGAGGGAGAGAAGAAAGGCTGGTTTATTTATAGTAGCACAAATATTTTGCAAAGCTTTGTGACCAGTGTAACAATTATTAATCATATCAACACATTACAGTTATCTAGTCCACTGAAGAACTTGACAAATCTTAGTTTCTTTTCTGTGTATTCCCAAGTTATCATAAATTAAGAATGCTAAAAATAAAAAAAAAGAACACTAGACATCCCTACCTACCTGATTGAAGAGTCATCTTCAGAACTCTTATCCACTATAAAGAAAAACATAAAATACATTTTAAATAATTTTAGAAAAATATAAAACAATGAAGTATTATTAATATCAATGCTTTCTTAGAAGTATTCCTTTAGTAGCATACTAGAGACCATCAGAGGATGAATAGTAATTATACTACTGATAGGTAACTAATATATTAAGAATTCTTCCTTTTCTTCATAGTTATAAGATCTAAAGAACAGAATTCATAAAAATCAGGTATCTAAAAGTCAACTGCTATGTACAATGATCCTAATCCCAATTGAATACTATCACCCGACAGCAGATAGTATAATTAGTTGACGGTCTCAGACAAAAGCGTGGCTTTTCTGCATTGACACTAGAATCACAGGAGTCCACTTATTTTCTTGTGACACAACACAGCTTCTCCAGATATTCGGTGAAAGCTTGCTGGGTTCTGGATGCAGACCCTGGCAGAAATGAGCTCAGTCTGGGCAGCATACTCTACAGTATGGTGACATACAGAGAAAGACCAATGACAAGAATCCTCATGAAGGCTTTCTAGCTGCCAGTGCAGGAGTTCAAGAGAATCAGTGTGTGCATCTTCACTAACCCTTTTCTGGGGAAGATGCTAATAAGCTTCCTTCTTTTTATGTAGTCTTCATTTTCTCTACTTTGTAGGCGGGTAATCATAATGGAGGACAGTGATAATGTATGTTTGGGTGTCACAGGGTAAATGGAGAAAATTTTGTACTTTCCTGTTAATTGTGTCATGAACCTAAAATTTCCCTAAGAACCAAAGTTGTAATGGGGAAGAGGATAGACCAATGGTAGAGTATTTACCTCGCATGTATGAGGCCCTGGGTTCCACTCCCAGTACTAAAACAGAAAAGAGAAGGAAGGAAGAAGAAAAAAGTTATTGAGTGAAAAAAATATATTTACTGAGCTTACTATTAACAAACATTACAGTAAGACATTAAAACTGGAGATAAGGGGGGTGGAGAGATGGCTCAGGGGTTAAGAGCACTGGCTGCTCTTACAGAGGACCGGGGTTCAATTCCCAGCACCCACATGGCAGCTATGAACTGTCCTTAACTCCAGTTCCAGGGGAGTCCGATGCCTTCTTCTGACCTCTGCAGCACTGCACGACACAGGTGCACTCACAAACATGCAAGCAATACACTCATACACATAAAGTAAAAATAATAAATTTTAAAACATATATAAAACTGGAGATAAAGGTCAAAGTATGGGTATTCGCTGATAAACTGAAGAATTAGAAAATATATAGAACTATTTCAATTTTATACCTAGGCAGGAAGCTGATAAAATTATTTAAAAATATTTTATCTACTTCTAGTGACGTTACTTTATAGTGACACAAATATCTGTCATAATATTCCTTTAATAAATGCAATCCAGGGGCTGGAGAAATGGCTCAGTGGTTAAGAGCACTGACTACTCTTGCAGAGGACTTGGATTCAATTCCCAGCACCCACACGTCAGCTACAAACTGTCCTTAACAACTCTAGTTCCAGGGGAATTCAACGCCCTCTTCTGACTTCCAAGATATTGCATGACACAGGTGCAGTCACATACATGTAGGCAATACACTCATGGACCTAAAATAAAAATAATTTAAAAAAAAATTTTTTTAAATGCAATCCATTCACTGCAGTAACAATAAAAATTCATTTTTATAATAAGTGCAATTTGCTGTAAGGTACATATGGAGGAAACGTAACAATAATTGAAAATCTTTTTCTTACAGGATTTCAGAGGTCAAAACTAAATAAATGAATTTTTTTCAAAAACTACTGTTTAAAATATTTTACTCATTATTTTTATGTGTATGAGTGTTTTGCCTACATGCATGTATGTATGTAAGTGCACCCATGTCATGCAATGCCCACAGAGGTCAGAAGAGGGTGTTGGATCCCCTGGGACTAGAGTTACAGATGGTTGTTAGCTGTCACAGTGGGTGCTGGGATTCAAACCAAAGTGCTCTGCAAGAGCAGTCAATGCTCTTAACTGTTGAGCCATCTCTCCAGCCCCAAGTTTTAGACTGTAAATTTCTTTTAACTAATTTCTTAAATAATTCTAAATTCTAGCTAAGAAATTAAGAAAACAGTACAAATGTCACTTGTACATTTTTTAATACTGTTCTTCTGCGATCAAAACTTTCTTAACCTTATACTGTTACCTAGGGTAGGACCATCAAGAGTGATTCTTTATCATAAATCTTACCTGGACTGCTAGTTTCAGAGTTTTTTGGTCTCTCTTCATCACATTCAAAAAGTGTCTGCCTGTTGCTACGTACAAAAAAAGCAATAGAGAATTATTATTTAAATCCTTATATAATTACCATATATAACAACATTTCAAACAATACCAAATCATATCAGGACTTCATCCCATACAATTCAAATGTGTAAGCTCTTCAAGCTTTTCAGCGTGCTCCTAGCTAAGAAACAACGGAGGGAGAACAGTTCCGACATGAAAGCGGTGGATAACTGGATTGGCCTGACAGAACAGAAAGCGTCCTGAATACGGAAGCCCTTGCTCTGTGACCAGCTGTTTGCTCCTGGACAACTCATTTCTCCTAGGCTGAAAACTTCCTTTTAAAAATTCAGAATTTTAGGGGCTGGAGAGATGGCTCAGTGGTTAAGAGCACTGACTGTTCTTGCAGAGGACCTGGGTTCGATTCCTAGCACCCACATGGCGGCCACGAACCATCCTCAACTCCAGTTCCAGGGGAATCTGAAGCTCTCTTCTGACCTCAATGGCATTGCACAACATGGGTGCACTCACATATATGCAGGCAATACACTCATACACCTAAACTAAAAATAATAAATATTTTTTTAAAAATTAAGAATTTTAGAAGCTTATTTTACTATGTTCTTATGAAGATTCAAGAAGAAAATATAAAAATATGTTCATATAAATAAAATATTGGAATAATCTGTTCTTTGTGCTAAACTCTTTTGGAGTCCCAAGTAACATATGAATTAGCTGTTTTTTACAGGTTCTACTGATGTTACACTTAGCAGAAAATATCAAGTCTTAATATAGATATTAGCTGGTCAATACTTTGTGGCTATTCTGTTTAAGTCAAATCAGCTGCATAATAATTTGAAACCAAATTTGATGGTAAACAATAATCTGTTCTTTGTGCTAAACTCTTTTGGAGTCCCAAGTAACATATGAATTAGCTGTTTTTTACAGGTTCTACTGATGTTACACTTAGCAGAAAATATCAAGTCTTAATATAGATATTAGCTGGTCAATACTTTGTGGCTATTCTGTTTAAGTCAAATCAGCTGCATAATAATTTGAAACCAAATTTGATGGTAAACATTATTATTCCATTAAATTAAGTCCTATTATTGAACTAATCAATCACACTAAGGGTAGAAAAAATAAGCATTAAGACTTAGCTTGTAGCCAGGCATGGTAGTGCACACTTTTAATCCCATACTCAACAGGCAGAGGCAGGTGGATATGTGTGAGATCAAGGCCAACCTGGTCTACATAGCGAGTTCCAGAGCAGCTTGGGGATACAGGGAGATCCTGTCTCAAAAAAAAAAGAAAAGAAAAGAAAAAAAAGAAAGACCTGGCTTGGATGTTATTCCTTCTCTATCTAATCAAGCTCTGAACCTGCAGCTCTTTCTTTAAATGCTTAATCTCTACTTTTATCTCTAACTGACTTGGAAGGCATAGTCCTCTTTTACACATGGAGACTGGTGGACATAAGGACCGGAGTCTCTTAAATGCACTGTAATCTACTTTAGATTTAGATTTCTACTAGAGGACACTGGATATCTTCTATCATGCTCCACCTTACTCCTTTGAAACAGGGGTCTGCTGGTTGTTTTTTGTCAACTTGACAAAAACTAGAATCACCTAGGAAGAAGAACTTCAATAAAGGAATTTCCTACATCAGTCCAGTCTGTGGACATGTCTATGAGGCATTTCTTAATTGCTAATTATGTAGGAGGGCCTAGCCCACTGTGGACCATACCATCTCTGGGCAGGTGGGCCTGGGCTGAGCAAGTCACCGGGAACACACTAGAGTAAGCAGTGTTCCTCCATGGTCTCTGCTAATTCAGTTCCTGCCTCCAGATTTCTGCCTGGAGTTCCTGCCTGACTTCTCTCAGTGATGGATCCTGCCTTGCTAGTGTAAAATGAAATAAAATCAACCCTTTCCTCCCCAAGTTGGTTTTGGTCAGTCTTTTATGACAGCAACAGAAAGCAAACAAGGACAAGGTTCTTTCACTGAACCAGAAGCTAATCTTTTTGGCTAGGCCAGCCAGCCAAAGAGGTCCCAGTATCCACCTGCCTCCCACACTGGAGTCACAGGCACACACAGCCATGCTTGGCTTTTAAACATGGGTGCTGGAGATTCCAGCTCATGTCCTTCTAATTGCACAGCAAACACTCCTACCCTCTGAGTTATCTCTCCAGCAGAAACAATCTTATAAATCACCCTCAAGGATATATTATCCTCCTTTTCATATGAGAAGCTTATTTTGTGATAAGTAATGTTTGTGAGATCATATACCCAAGCAAGAGGGAAAAGCTAAGACTTAAACCCAGTAACAAGTGAACCTAAAACTACTTCATTTCCTATTATTACAAACTAATGGCTTATTTTCATTAAAAGAAAAGACAGTCCATTTAAGGTATCTTTTTCCTTCTGGCCAAGCCAATTAAAAAAAATAAACATCAAAATATATTAGAACATTTGAAATGAACAGAATAGAACATTACATACAGTAATGATTATTAGCGTCTGAAGGATAACCTCAACATTCTTCAAAGAAAATAATTTAAAACAAAGAGACATTAAAAAGACAAAATGATCTGCAATTCCTACTTATACTTAATACAGCATTTTGAAAGGAAAAGTATAGATGCAGAAGTTTAAATTTAACAAAAAAGGTTCAAAAAGCAAACAAAAAAAAAAATCAAAATACATTAGAACATTTGAAATGAACAGAACAGAACATTACATACGGTAATGATTATTAGCGTCTGAAGGATAATCTCAACATTCTTCAAAGAAAATAATTTAAAACAAAGAGACATTAAAAAGACAAAATGATCTGCAATTCTTACCTATACTTAATACAGCATTTTAAAAGGAAAAGTATAGATGCAGAAGTTTAAATTCAACAAAAAAGGTTCAAAAAGCAAACGAGAAGTTTAGAGAACTAATGAGAAGCTGGTACAACTACAAGATCACAGGACCAACACAATCAGATTATGAACACCAGTCGTTACTAAGAAGGACCATAAGGCGACCACAGGCTGTGTTGCCTGGTGTGAAAACTGTTTTTCTACCGAACTAATGTAATGTGTTGGTATCCTTCAATATATCTCAATAATTGGTAATCTTCCTATTAATTTATATTTCTATTAAGTGGTTAACACTCTAAAATACCATTTAATTAATTAATTTAATTAACATTGGCACATGTACATGTGCATGTACATGTGTGCATATGTCTCATATTAAATGCATGTGTGTTGGTACGCACACTTTGTACACACATTTGAAGGCCAGGAGGAGGGCCTTGGTTATCTCCTCTACCACTCTCCCCTACCTTTTGTTTTTGAGACAGGGCCTCACTGAACCTGAAGTTTGCAGTTTCAGCTAGAATGGGTGGTCAGTAAGCGCCCAGGATCTGCTTGTCTCTGGGCCCTAATACTTGGACCACAAGCATACACAGTCATAACTGGCTTGGAAATGAGCACTGGAGATTTGAACTGACAGCAAGCACTCTAAACCACTAAATGTTTCTTCCACCCTTATATTTTTTAAAGGAACAATCTACTGTACCTTCCAAGCTCATCAACTGCATGAATACTTGCTTTCTTCTTTACTAAAAATTCCACAATCTCTTGTTTATTTTCCTTTACACCAAGTAACAGTGGTGTGAGGTCATCCTATAAGACAGTAAGATCAATTTATAATTCACAAAACTCCATGCTTCTCAACTGAACTGAAAACCTTTAAATGCCTATAGTCTATGAATGTAAACACAGACTATAGAAAGTAAATGAATAGTTGTTTCTTCCATCTCACACAGCTGCACTTTCACAAGTGCTGTTCCTTCCCTTTAAAATGCCCATCCACTGCTCAGATGGTTACTAGAACTCCAGTGTTCTCAAAACTTAGGGTCAGGCACCTCAGGAATCTATACATCATGGCATATATTACAGAACTTACCATGGTATTTCAGAGTTATGTGATTACAACCCATCTAAATTAAGCATTTCTTTAAAAAATTTTTTATTTTATATGTACAAGTATATTTAAGTGCACTTGTGCCATGCAATGCCCATGCAGGCCAGAAGAGGGCATTGGATTCCCTGGAACTGAAGTCATGGATGATTGTTAGCCACCATGCGGGTGCTGGGAACAGAACCCAGGTCCTCTTTGAAAGCAGCCAGTGCTCTTAACTACTGAGTCATCTTTCCAGCCCCTAAATCAAGCATTTCTTGAAGGCAGGAGCTGTATCTTTTGTTACAATAGCTCTAATAACAGTTGCTAAAGGTTTTTAAGTATTTTATTAAATTAATATGCTAAATCATCTCTAGAGCAGAGTTTCTTAACAGAAATATCAAAAAGTATTTACTTTTCCAGAAGTTAAACATTAACCAAAGCTTCTATGATCATATTCATTTATTAATTTTTACAAACTTTATCTTTATTTGAAATTACCTTTTGTGGCAAATACTAAAATTTAAGGAATATGTTTCGGCAATGCAGATTTGAAAGTTTTACAATAATATGGACCATTTTATCTAGGGTATACAAAGTTTCATCTAAGGTATACAAATTATTTGATTCTCTTCCATTTATGATGCCAGGACACCAGAATCCAATGTCAGACACTCTTGCTTCAAGTGAGGCACTGTGAAAATAGGCTCTGAATTAAAAGATGCAGGCTTTAGATGGGCTTTCAGTGCTTGTTAATAAATGTCCCATTGAGGGCTGAAGAAATGGCTTAGCAGTTAAGAGCACTGGCTGCTTTCGAAGAGGACCTGGGTTCAATTCCCAGCACCCCCAAGATAGACTTGTAACTTTGAAACTGCCAGGAAAAATGGAGATAAAAACACTTCAAGATATAGGCATAGTCTAGGGCTTTCTGAAAAGGATTCTCTTAGTAGCACAGGAAAGAATTCCAAGAACTGACAAATAGGATTACATGAAATTACGAAGCTTCTCACAGCAAAGGAAACAATCGCATAGTGAAGAGATGGCCTACTGAATGGGAAAAAAAATCTTTGCCAACTACACATCAGTCAGGGGATTTACATCAAGACCTAAAGAACTATAAAGGCTGAGCGTGTGTGTACACACACAAACACACACACGCATGTACACCCCCCAAAACAACAAAATAATGCTTCCAACCAATAAATGGGCTAATGACCTGAGAAGACTGTTCTTGAAATAGTACAAATATCCAGTAAGTATTTGAAAAAGTGCCCAACATCCTTAGCCATCAGGTAAATGCAAATGAAAACTGTTTTGAGATTCCATCTCACCTCTAGTCAGAACCACCATCGTCCCCCCAAACAAACAATAAATGCTGGTGGGGATGTGAGAAAGCTGAAGCTCTTTCCTCCCTGGTACGGGGAAGGAAGAACCTTTACCTTTACACATAGTTGGTAGGATATAAATTGTACTTCCATATGGGTATCAGTATAGCAGTTTCTCAAAAAACTAGACTACCTTGTACAATCCAGCTATGGCATTCTTGGATATGTACCTGAAAGTCAATATACCCTGCACATACCTGTACTTCCACATTTATTTATTCACAACAGCTAGAATTGGAGCCATCTCTAGCAAAAGATGAATGGATAAAGAAAATGTGGTATATAAACAGGAATTTCATTTAGACATAAAGAAAAAGGCAGTCAAAATCTGGCAGGAAATTAGATGGAAAATGGATCAATATGTTAAGCAAAACAAGCCAGACTCACACAAACATATCTTCTCTCATATAGAGAACTTGGGTTTAAAATTATACAGTGGGGCTGGAGAGATGGCTCAGTGGTTAAGAACACTGGCTGTTCTTGCAGAAGACTGGGTTCAAATGCCAGCACCCACATGGCAGCTAACAACTGTCTGTAACTACAGTTCCAGGGGATCTGACAGCCTGTTCTGTCCTCCACAGGCATAGCACGACTCGGGTGCACTACATGAAGGCAATACATGCATACACATAAAATAAAATTAAAAAAAAATTATACAGTATCTTTGTGCATATGTGTGTGTGGGGGGATATTTGAGTATATGGGGAGGGGGGTGTAGGTCCTGGAACTAGAAAGCAAGTCATGAGATCTTAAGTGGGGGAAAGATGAGGTAACGGAATACATGTGACATGAAGGCAGAAGGCAAGGGCTATTTGGGGGAAACAAAGCAAACACCTAGACCAGGGCCTGGGGTACTGGAAGGGCAACTGGAGAAGGGAGACAAGACAAATAAGAACAACACACAATGGCTCATATGTACAGACACATTTCTTTGTAAGCAAACTTAAAATATCTAAAGAAAACAAAACAAAAAAACCCAAAATGATGAAAAAAAATTTTTTTACTGCAATGGGGCCAGTGAGATGGCTCAGTGGGTAACCTGCTGACAACAGGAGTTTAATCCCTGGGACCCACATGGTGGACAGAGAGAAGCAACTCCCCAGAGTTATCTTCCAACCTCCATGCACCAGCTGCGGCATACACGTGTGCCTCTCAACCCCCACAACAAATAAACAAATGTAATTTTAAAAACTTTAAGGCAGGGGTTGGAGAGATGGCTCAGCGGTTAAGAGCACTGACTACTCTTGCAGAGGACCCAAGGTCAATTCCCAGCACCCACATGGCGGCTACGAACCATCCTTAACTCCAGTTCCAGGGGAATCTGAAGCCCTCTTCTGACCTCCGCAGCACTGCACAACATGGGTGCACTTACATACAAGCAGGTAATACACTCACACACATGAAATAAAAATATTAAAAAAAAAACCTTTAAGGCAAGGGTTCATCAATGAATTTCTAACATTGATGTACATGGATTATTTTGAACACAATGAAAGTTATCTTTAAAGAACAATTATATTCAAACTAAGATCCCATCAATGGATGGAAACGTCATGTGCAGAGGCCTCAGGATCTAGCCATTTCTGGAACTATCCACACAAATGATACCACAGAGTGCTTCACTAATCACCTTGTTTTTCATCTCCGTGTCTGCACTGTGTAAAAGCAGTCTGGCTGCTATGGATATGCTCTCACCACGCACAGCATAGTGGAGCGCTGTGTTGCCGCTGGCATCCATCACGTTCGGATCGGCCCCGTGTTCCAGCAGTATGGCTGCACACTCCTCTTCTTGGCACTGCACAGCCTGTTGTTATTACATCAAGAAACAGATGACCAGTTTAGGAATTCAAAATAAAAATTCTGCAGGCTTTGTTCATTGATATATTTAAATGAAATAAATGTTTCTCACCCTAAGTATTTAAACTGAAACCATCTCATGCTAAGTTGCTGGTTACCTCATACCTTAATGAGAGCTGTGCTGTTCTCACTGTCGCGGGCATCTATGTCGCATTTTCGCTCTACTAAGAGAGTCACCACTTCTGGATGGCCATAGGCACAGGCAAAATGTAGAGCAGTCCTGTGAAAGTGAGAGTGCTTTTTAGCAAATTACAGAACATCACCTAAATACATATTTCATGAAATGTAAACATTAAATAGCATGCAACGTCTCTTCTTCCAAACAAGGATTTTTCTTCTGACAACAGTATATTCAGGAAAGTACAAGCCATTTGGTTTTTCTGTCTGGTGCTGCAGATGTAGCCCTGAGACTCACAGGCTGAGCAACACTCTATTACTACATTCCTAGCCCACAGCCTCCAATTTGAACAAAGCATGGGCTTTGGATTTAGCTTTTGAATTGGGTATGAAACCTATTTTAAGATCTGTTACTAATTAGCTATCACCTAGCCTTTCTCTGCCTCAATTTTCTCACCCATAAAATGGTTAAAGGCACTTGCCACGAAAGTCTAACCACTTGAACTCGGTCCCTAGATCCCACAGTGAAAGGACAAAGCTGACTTCAAAACCTTGTCCTCTGATTTCCATATGTATGCCAGTGTGCATGCACCCTCACTCACACATTCATGTGCACATGTACAGACACACACACACACATGCCATACACACACAATAACAATGAATTAAATAAAAATTTAAAGATAATAGTCATCTCAAAGGATACCACTGTGATGCTTAACTGAGAATCTACACAAAATCTTTAACATACTTTCCAATGTAAATAGTACAATTGCTGACTACTGTTGGTAACTATTTCTATTATTTAACAAAGACAACACAAACTGAACGGCTGGAGGTGGAGACAGTGAGCAAGTCCAGGCTCCAATCCCAGCAAAAAAGCAGGGTGCAAAATCAACATTTAAAAAAAGTTGCCAACTTTTCTTTAATCCCCACAAACTTGTTGAAAAAGAAATCAGGAAAACAATTCCATTGACAACAGCCTCAAAACAAACAAAAACAACAAAACAAACTCATGAAGAAACCCAATGGAGAGAACATTCTCTACAACGAAAAATTTAATACATTAAAGAAAAAAAAGAATGGAAGAGAGAAACAGCTTCCCATGTTATGGATTAGCAGTATTGATATTGCAGAATATTATGAAAATATATTTCTAAAACAGAACTACAGATTTAATGTATGGCCCATCAAAATTCCATGACATTCTTTTTTTAATATTTTATTTATTATTTTTATTTTATGTGTATGAGTGTATTGCCTGCATGTATGTGAGTGCACCCATGTTGTGCAACG
>NW_008335260.1:88403-92176 GCF_000622305.1 Nannospalax galili
AGGTTTATAAACTTTAAAAAAGATCTCAATTTCATTCAGTTTCATACAGAAAAACTCATTTTTAATGTAACTGAAACTACGATGCATATGTTTCTAATCTCTATATATCTGATTATTACTAGTCACAGTCACTTTCTGAGCTCCTTGGCATGTGAGCATGGATATAAAGTCGTCAGGTAGATTTCAATGGTAATGTTTTTCACATGTACTAATTATTAAGGAGCAAAATTTTATGCTTTGAAGAATTATTATATTTTATCATTTAAAATTTTTATTAACTACATGATTAGAAGAAGCATTTCACTACAGCTTTAACATATTCAGTGACACACTCCAGAGCAAGAGTACATCTCTTTCACAAATGGCTACAAGTTTCTAGGTTCACAGTTGAATTTTTTAAATGTGATTACTACGTAACGCAATCATTAATTTTTTAAATTTTTAATAACTACATGATTAGAAGACACATTTCACTACAGCTTTAACATATTCAGTGACACACTCCAGAGCAAGAGTACATCTCTTTCACAAATGGCTACAAGTTTCTAGGTTCACAGTTGAATTTTTTAAATGTGATTACTACGTAACGCTATAAGTATAGTATAAACTTATATGTGTGTGGGGGTATATGTACAAAAATCAATAAAGACATGTAAAATAATTTACTTCTGAAGTGGCTAAAAGTTGAGTGAAGACGCAAAAAAAAACAAAAAACAAAAAACAAAAAAAAACCCATACAGACACACAATATAAGTAGCAGCAATTAGGAAATTTTTATCTGTGTTAGATTCAAATTCCCACTGGTCCCAAAATTATTTTCTTAACAATAAGCTTTTCCTACAGTTACACATAGAAATCTCAGAGAAGATAAAAGCACAAGAAGCACACATAGAACTATCAAAACTGACACTTGCTGGACCAGAGCAAGACTCCAAGGCCAAAATACTCAATTATTACGCAGTTTATTTCTGATGTTAACAAAATTAGATAGAAACAAAATGAGAGCAAAGCCAGGTGTGGTGATGCACATCTTAATCCCAGCACTCGGGAGGCAGAGGTAGGTGGATCTCTGTGAGATGGAGGCCAGCCTGGGTTCCAGAGTGAGTTCCAGGGAGACCTGGTCTTGATGAAAAAAAAAAAAAAAAAGAACAATTCTTAAACATGGGAAACAGAATAAGAAACTTCTAAGTAATAAAAAAAATTCACTAAGTACTTGAAAATAAAATTTAGCACATATTGTAATATATTATGGCTAAGAAAGACCAGTCTATTTGGGTGTATAATCAAATCGATTTTTTCTCAGTTGATGTACCAATGCATGTCTCTCCATGTGAACATTTATCTACATTGAGCTACTTTCAGTGGTCACTCATTAATCCTCCTTATAGATCCATTGCAATTTATTTATAAAATAAACATATTTTATGCATTTCTAATACACTGCTATTTCAAGTGGTGCTAAGAAAGAGAAACTGTCTATTTCGTAAAAATGGTTTAGAGACATTCACATGTTTAAAATGTGGTAGACTACTATCAAATTGTCTATTTAAAAGCTGGATACGGTAGCACACACCTTTAATCTCTGCACTCAGGGAGCAGAGGCAGGCAGAGCTGTGAAAGCGAGGCCAGTCTGTTCTATATAGCAAGTTCCAGGTCAGCTGGGGCTAAGCAGACCCCATCTCAAACAAACAGCCTACTTGAAAAGTCCCAAGCAACATAAACTTTAAGCACTAGTATAAGTACCATTGTTCCTCATCCTCACAAACTTCGTACCTGAAAATCAAGTATTTGTCTTTTGGCTTACATTCCCTCTTACCAGGGTCACAAAATATTTTTTTCAAAGTCCACAGATCAAAGCTGGGAGTGGCAATGGATCTCTGTGAGTTCCAGGCCAGCTGGGGCTACAGGGAGACCCTGTCTCAAAAAGGCCAAAAAATAAAAATTACACAAAGCGTTCAGGTTTTTCCTTATTAATTGAAAATTCTCTGTAAAATGAAGATGGTTTCCATGTGATTTGCATATATATATATATTATATATATATACTGTAAATACTTTATAAGTATGTAGTCACTTTATCCTTTGTCCTATTTTGTTGAATCGATGTTGAGAAAACTTCCTTTTAGGCTTTTTAAAAGCTCAGTGTCATCTTGAGCATACTCTATGGCCTGTATTCCCCAACACACACACAATACTTTTACTGTCATTCTCAGGGAGGCACAAACAAGCATTTGTTTTTGTTTTGAGGTGTTTGGTGTTTTGTTTTTGGTACTTTTCTCATTGTTTTTTAAAAAATATTTTATTATTTTTATTTTATGAGTGTATTGCCTGCATATATGTATAAGTGCACCCATGCAAGGCCCACAGAGGTCAGAAGAGGGCGTTGGATCCCCTGGAACTGGATAATACAGATGGTTGTCAGCCACCATGTGGGTGCTGGGAATCAAATCCAGGTCCTCTGCAAGAGCAGCTAGCGCTCTCAAAGGCTGAGCCACCTCCTCAGGCCCTCAATATGTTTTTAAAAAATGTTTTAATCTATATTCTACCAACAATTTATTTTTGTGACATAAAAACGTAGCTAGTTTCTTACTACTAGGAAGGTTATCCCTTCAGTTCTACTCCTAGTGAGTACTGATTTTCTGTTGTTTCACTCATTGATGTGTCTTTTGGCTGCTAGTAAATGATTGGTTTGTGAAAATAGCATGCTTGGATACTTTAGGAAGGCATTTTTTTTTAGTGTCATAACAACATCAAAGGCAGCATGCGGAACTCAAAATTGTTAAAAGTCTCATCTTATTTGGAGTATATAAAATCGACGAACATTCAAAGAGTTCACATTTGGGGAATAATGACTCTCCCTATTCAACAACATCGAGCTATCTGCCCACTTCAAAATCTCCTTGTAAACTCTCCCGGCAAGAAACCATACATACAAATAGGAGTGCACGTATATAAAATGAATATTGGTTATTACTGGAAGAATTTTTAATACTGAGCTTATGTTACGGAAACATTTCCCTCATCTACATATTTTTACAGCGTAACGTTTTTTAAAAGGTGTGCACACAAATACAATGATGTATAATTAAGTTTGTTAGTTAAATCACTTGGCATGGTCACTAAAGAGGTCCGTAAAGGGAATCAGCTAAAGTGTTTTTGGTTTCTGTTGCTGTTTTTGCTGTCAAGGGAGGCCTGGGCGCCAGACCCCACCAAGGCTCAGGAACCCAAGCGCTGGGGCGGGAAGAAAGCCAGTTCTCCATGGTACACGGAGGGCTGGCGTGCCCCGCCTTGCAGCCCAGAACCGGGTCGGTCGGGTCGTGTCCCCACCCCCAACCCCGTTACCTGTCCTTCTTGTCTCTATCGTTCACGCCACTTTTCCCAAGCATCAGGATGTGCTGTACTCTGGCTACGTCCCCCTCGCTGGCGGCCTTGTGGATCTTGCCCATGTCCTTGTCAGGAACGCGGTACCGGGGCGAGCGGGAGCAGCCGGCGCCCTCCCGCCCCAGACCCACGCGGCGCCGCACCGCGGCCGGCCCGAGCGGGGACAGGCCCTTGGCCCTGCGGCCGAAGAGTTTCTTCATGGCCAGGCGGTGCGCCCCGTGTCTGCCGCTGCCTCCCCTACCCGCCACCAGTGCTCGCAAAGCCGGGGCAGCGCGGACGCCCCATTGCCCTGGGTTTGCTAACGCGCACTAATCCATAGCCCAAGCTGCTACACACAAACCAGCCGCTCAGCGCGGAGCCGCGCATGCGCAGAGAGGCTCCGTAGCCCACGGT
>NW_008335260.1:92254-93511 GCF_000622305.1 Nannospalax galili
CCCGCCCCCTCCCAGTCTGGACTGAGCAGAGACAAGAGTTCATTGGTCATTGGAGGACTTGCGCCAGGGCTCTGTGGACTTTGCGGCGCTCCGGGTGGGAAGGGCCGGCAGTCTTCCAGAGCAGCCTGGAAGGCGACGAAAGGCCCACTCCCCCAGCAGACAAGGAAATTGTAAGCTCAGTAAGGAGCTTGCTCTCTAAAGTGGCATGGGAATTATGAGATAAATGGTGTGTTTCGCTGCTTAAAGGACCAGTATTAGAATTGTACTAATGAATGGAATGTCAGAATAAATTGTAAGTCTGGAGAGAGGCTCAGCAGTTAAGAGCACTGACTGTTCTTAGAGAGGACTAGGGTTTGGTTCCCAGCACCCACGTGGCAGCTAACAACCATTCCAGTTTCAGGGAATCCTTCCTCCTCTTCTGACCTCTGCAGGCATTGCATGACTTGGATGCACTTACATAGATGCAGGCAATGCTCTCATGCACATAAAATAAGAACAATAAAATGTTTTAAAATGAACGTTTAAAAAATAGTCTGGGCTCAAGAGACGCTTAGTGGTTAAGAGCCCTGGCTACTCTTGTAGAGTAGGTTTTGTTCACAGCACCCACATGACCTCTCACAACCACTTGTAACTCCAGTTCCAGGGGATCCCACACCTTCTGGTAATGCAGATGGCGCACCTACATACCTGCAGGCAAAACATATATGTAAAAATAAACCAAGAAAAAAAGGAAGAAATTTATATTTGGGAACCAAAATGAAACAGCATGATCTTAAAGTTTTAGAAAAAGTGATTTCTTTCTTAAGAAATCATTTTCCTTATGACGTAAAGTATCCACTTTGAGGCATTAAATTCTTCCATATATATATATTATTTTTTGTTGTTGTTGTTGTTTTTGAGACAGGGTGTCTCTGTAGCCCCAGCTGTCCTGGAACTCACTTTGTAGACCAGGCTGACCTTGAACTCACAGAGATCCGCCTGCCTCTGCCTACCAAGTGCTGGGATTAAAGGCTGTGCCACCATGCCTGGCTCTTACATAAATTTTATCAATGTAAAAGCACTGTTCTTATCTCAAAGGGAATAAAGGATAGTTTATTCTGGACCCAAATGAGAGCAGTCAATAGCTCCAGAAGCAGATTCAGGTCATCCCAAATTCCATGTTCCATTGAGGTAACAATTACAGAAACAGAACAAAAGTCATAAATCAACACACTTTTCAAATGGGGAACTCTGCTGAAAGCCTCAGATGCTATTTGA
>NW_008335260.1:94242-95128 GCF_000622305.1 Nannospalax galili
CCTCACTCAGGTTGCAGAGTTAGTACCAAGTCTTTTCCCAAAGTGAACAAGAACCACATTGACATTTTCTGTTTCTTCACCCCAGGCTTTGGCTGTCCACTGGCCAGAAGTCATCCAAAGATGCAGCACCTTTAGCTGCTGTTCTTTTAGCGTGGCAAAGGGAGGCTGAGCAGATTGGACAGCTGGGGACTGGTTTCATGAAGTAACCGCTCTCAGAAACTTCCATGTCCACCCAAATCACAAGACATTAGCAAACCCCAACGTCACCTGTTTCATCTGTTGGTCAGTACGCCGGTTCACCAGCCAGAACACTCAGTCTGCTGCTTGGGCCAGTCCCCCAAACAAAAAACTTGGTGAATATATGTCAGATCTAAGCAAGTCACAGTGCTTGTGGGTTATTTATACAGCGTTGGTAAGATGGTGTCTCTCGTTTGGGGACAGGAACATGATATAGACTCAGGGTTTTTGTTTTGTTCCCAGTGCTCAGTTTGGGGCCCCACACATTGTTTCTGAGTTTTTGTTGCTGTTGTTTTGTCTTTTCATTTGTTTTGGGTTTTTGAGATGTGAAGCCCAGGCTGGCTTAGAGCCTCTATGTAGATCAGCTTTTTTCTAATTAATTATTTAATAACCACATAATTAGAAGAAACATTTATTACAACAGCATTTACATCCAAGGAAGCAAATAGAAAACCTACAGAGTGGGAGAAAATCTTCACCAGCAACACATCTGACAGAGGTTTAACATCCAGAATATATAACAAACTCAGAAAACAAAGAATCAAGGAAGGAATTAACCCAATTAAAAGATGAACTAAGGAGTTCAACAGAGAGTTCACAAAAGAAGAAATAAAGATGGCTAAGAACCATCTTAAAAGTGTTCAACATC
>NW_008335261.1:0-287 GCF_000622305.1 Nannospalax galili
CTTACAGCTAGGTTTAGGTTTAGGACTAGGACTAGGCTTAGGGTTATGGTTTGTATAAGGGTTGAGGTTAGGGTAAGGGTTAGAATTTGAATCAGTTTGGGGTCTAAATTTATGTTTAGGATTAGGATTAGGGTTAGGGTTAATGTTAGTGCTAGGGTTAGAGTGAGGGTTAGGACTAGGATAGGTTTTATGATTATGATTAGATTTATATTTAGGGCTAGGGTTCTGGATAGAGCTACTGTTAGGTTTGGGTCTAGGTTACATATTGAGAGTTAGGGTTCACGTTA
>NW_008335262.1:0-246 GCF_000622305.1 Nannospalax galili
CACCCTGAGTGAGGCAACCCAGACCCAGAAAGACAGGTTTCATGTTCTTTTAATAAGTGGATGTTATCATTGAATCTTTAGATATGCACGTTTTAGGTGGAGAACCTATAGAGGTTAGGAAACTAGTAAGGGGCCATGGGAGGAGACTTAGAATGCAGTGGTATATAGGCAGAAAGGGGAATCATGGAGTAAGAAGGTTAAATGGGCATAGTATTAAATAGAATCCTAATGTCTTGTTATACCCAT
>NW_008335262.1:4761-5290 GCF_000622305.1 Nannospalax galili
ACCATGGAGACCTGGCTGGCTCAGGGGCTCTTTATGTAGATTAGGTTGGCCTTGAACTCACCAGGTTCCACCTGCCTTTCCCTCCCTTGGTGTGTGCCACTACTTCTGGCCACTTGGAATTTTTTTAAGAGCACAGGTGATCAGGTAGACTGTCACTCAGTGTGGGCTTGGTGTTTTCTCACTATTAAATTTAGGTCATGCAGTTGGGTAGGAATATCCCAGAAAGAGTTCTGGGTTCTTTTCAAGACCCAGAAAGTCAGCTGCTGCCAGTTTTAATCACCAGAGCTTCCTTCTGTAATTAACCAGTACTTCTTACACTTTCATACACATACCACAGCTTTTGCATCCTTGATTCTTGCTTGAATTAGTTAGTAGTGATGGTTGCCAAATGCTGATTTTCTAGCATAATCATGCCTTTTCTATTTATGAATTGGCACTTTGCTATAAGGAGTAGCTTTTCCTCCCCCCCCTTTTTTTCTCTTCACTGTGAATTTTTTATTATGACTGTTACTTTATTTTTCAAGCATTG
>NW_008335262.1:5310-5803 GCF_000622305.1 Nannospalax galili
TAGAGAGAGCCATATTTTTTTATGTTTTTAAGGCTTTTCGCTGTTTTAAAAGTGTCCTGTGGATTCAGGAATGCAGTGTTTCCTCATCATGCTCTAGAGGTTATATAATTTCTATTTGTAGTCTCCATCTAGGAATTGTTAAATAGAAAGTTTTAAATTTTTCTGATGAATGGGCCTTCTTAAAATTTTAATTTCAAGCTTTGTAAGAATTCTAATTTTTGTTCACAAAATATCCATTCTGGCTGGGCGTAGTGGAACTCGCCTTTAATCTCAGCACTTGGGAGGCAGAGGCAGGCACATGTCTGTGCGATTGAGGCCAGCCTGATCTGTATAGTGAGTTTCAGGCCACCTGGGATCACAAGGAGTCCTGTTTATAGAAAACAAAACAAAAAGAACACGCCCCCAAATAAAAAAAGTCCCAAACCAAAATATCCTCTGTGATCCTTATGAATACATTTTTGGTACCTTAATGTATCATTAGCTTTTATGTTAA
>NW_008335263.1:0-383 GCF_000622305.1 Nannospalax galili
TCTCCTTCCTCTATTCCTATGATCCATAGATTTGTTCTTTTCATGGTGTCCTGCATCTCTTGAATATTCCATTCCTGTGTTTTTTAAAATATTGCATAATCTTTGCTGGAGTGGTCCAGTTCTTCAACTTTATCCTCCAGTGTTGATATGTTTTCCCTTTCATTCATTCTAGAGATGAGGCTTTCCCCTGTTGTTTCAAGTTGGCTTAGAATTTTACAGTTTCTTCTTCATTTCTGCCTGAGTTTTCTCCAGTGTTTCTCCTTTGTTTGAATTCATTCAGAAGTTTATCCCTATCTTCTGTTAGTTCTTTGATTTGTTTGTTCATGTGTTCTCTAAATTGGTTGAATTCCTTGATCATGTTTATGATTGTTCTTTTAAATTCA
>NW_008335264.1:0-780 GCF_000622305.1 Nannospalax galili
CCAGGTACATTTTGTTGCATGCACAATGTCTTATTTCTAGTGATTACAACATGTACCCTCAGCTGCATCGTCAAGGAGGTTCACTTTCCACCCGTTGCTTCTTGTAAGTCTAGAGATGTCTTTGGTAATATAAAGAAGACAAGGCTCCTAGGGTTCACATGTGTGTGTGTGTGTGTGTGTTGCCTGCATGTATGTGAGTGCACCCATGTTGTGCAATGCCACGGAAGTCAGAAGAGGGCTTTGGATTCCCCTGGAACTGGAATTAAGGACAGTTCGTAGCTGCCATGTGGGTGCTGGCAATCGAATCCCGGCCCTCTGCAAGAGCAATCAGTGCTTCTAACAGCTGAGCCATCTCTCCAGCCCCTGCCTCAGTTAACTTATTATTTTTTCCATTGTGGAAAGAACTGAGTCAGTTTATTTGGCTTCAAGGATTTGGAAATCTAGCATGAAGGTGTCTGTAAAACAGAAAGTGAAGGAGGAACATTGAAATGTTTAAATGATCTGTATTACCCTGAAAAAATGTATCATTCACATTTTAACTATAGACAGAATACACCTGACTCTAGTAAGAATAGATTATTAGTTCAGCTACCAGCCAGGATATTTTAATTCAACTGAAGACTTGAAGCGCATCAAACATTTTCATCAATTAAATGGTCATGGTGTGCTAGGCATTCCTTTAAGTGACATATATTGGTTCCCACGGGATTTGATTTAAAAAAAAAAAAACATAAACTGTTCTCTTGTTGTCCCTGTTGTACCCACATCCATGGTCATTCT
>NW_008335265.1:0-825 GCF_000622305.1 Nannospalax galili
AAAATGTACATTTAAGAAAGGAAACGAAGCAATAATAAGTGCAGAAAAAGTCATAACTATAAAATGTGACTTAGAAAAAAATTAAAAGATTAAAAAAATAATTTTGTATGAGCAGGAATTTTGTGTGGTTGAGCAAAATTTTTGTAATAAAGCAGAATGATTGGATTCTTTGAAAGTGGGGGAGGGAGGAATAGGTAAGCAAAAGTTTAAGCAGCTGACCAAGGAGCCTAGCAAGTCACATGCTTATGAAAGAAGAATCTTTGAAACACAACTGGCTTTAATGAAGAGAATGTTGTTTATTCATTTTTTTAAAAGACATGAACTGGAGAGATGGATCAGTGGTTAAAAGGACCTGAGTTTGGATCCCAACACCCACGTTGGCTCAGCAGCTCACAACTGTTGTAACTCCAGCTCCAAGGGGATCCAACACTTTTGGCCTCTGTGGGCAACTGGACTTGTGCACATACAAACATACACATGTAATTGTAAATAAAATAAATACTTAAAAGATAGAGCACCAACATTGATATAAAGAGAATATATTTCTTTGTTTCAAGCAGTAATATTTTTCCTGAAATACTGATCCTTTTTTTTTTTAACATACTTTATATGTATGAGTGTATGTATGTAAGTGCACCTGTGTCGTGCAATGCCCGTGGAGATCAGAAGGCAGCTTTGGATTCCCCAGAACTGGAGTCACAAAGCATTGTTAGCTGCCATGTGCATGCTAGGAATTGAACCTGGGTCCCCTGCAAGAGCAGCCACTGCTTTTAACCACTGAGCCACCTCTCCAGCCCTGAAAATACTGATCCATTTTTACCAACA
>NW_008335265.1:1826-2656 GCF_000622305.1 Nannospalax galili
AGGACTTCTCATGTAGATGGTGAAGACAGGTGGCATGTAGAAGTGGAAGAAAATGCTTATTTACTGATCATCATGAAGGGATTAATTTATTTGGTATAATTCATTGGATGCATAGGATCACAAGCTGTGAGATTAACCTAGACATTGTAATGAGCTATTCTCAAAATTAAACGAAACACCAGAATTACCTTTTTTAAAAAATGTTATTATTTTTATTTTGTGTGTATGCATGTATTGCCTGCATGTACGTAAGTGTACCCGTGTTGTGCAATGCCCACAGAAGACAGAAGAGGCTGTCGAATCCCCTGGAACTGGAGTTATGGACAGTTGTTAGCTGCCATGTGGGTGCTGGGATTCAAACCCAGGTCTTCTGCAAGAACAACCATTGTTCTTAACTGCTGAACCATCTCTCCAGCCCCAGAATTACTTTTTTTTTTTAATCCTGTTATTTGAGAGTGTGGTGCCTGAATTATCAGGCAAGCAACTATTAATGAACCTGGTTTACAATTATTATAAAAATCCAGAGTGTGTGACATGGTCGGTTCAGTTACATATCTTGGCAAAGCTGATTTGCAATGGTATCAGCAGCACTTGGTACTGACTTTAAACCAGTGGATTAATGCTTAAAAGAGGAAATGGATTGTCTTAATTTGGATTCTGGCTCTAACAATGACTTGTCCTTTTGGTGCTTTAATGGAATGAATAGGAATCCTAACAGATCTGTTTATTATATGCAATCATGTTTGACTCTTAAAATACTTAGGACTCACATAACAATACAGTTGACATATATAGACTTTAGTAAAGTTTGCTGTCATCATCATCATCAT
>NW_008335266.1:0-1432 GCF_000622305.1 Nannospalax galili
AGAAGAAGAAGAGCAAGACATGAACTTCTATATTATAGCCATGGCTCTCATCAACTCACAGCAGCTGCTATTGCCTTTACATGGCACTACACAAGATGAGGCCTACACAAATTCTGCTGTAGACTAGGGTGTGGCTCATGTGCTTGATGATGCTTTCCAGGGGAGCTA
This sequence comes from Nannospalax galili, assembly GCF_000622305.1. NCBI lineage: Eukaryota > Metazoa > Chordata > Mammalia > Rodentia > Spalacidae > Nannospalax > Nannospalax galili. Next base: position 169 of record NW_008335266.1, read on the forward strand.
CTGGCAATCAGGGCTGATGGGGAAAGGAAAGTAATCATTTTCAGTGGTGTAGCCACTGGTGAACTGCACATAATTCAGTGGATAGCTCCACACACATACCCAAGGACATTGCCCTGGTTAAACTTAGTAGATTATAAAGCACACACACGTACAAATAAAAAGACATGAAAGTGAGGTGGATTCCTACTAAGTAAGGGGGCTGTCATTAATAGGAGTAAGTTAGGACTGTGAATAGAATGTCTTAAACACACACACACACACACACACAAACACACACGAATCTGTTAAATGTTAAATTAATAAGAACAAAAAGAAATTTTTTTTGTAGTTGTCATGTATTACAGAAAAATTCCATGTTGAGTTTCAGAAAACTTTCAAGCACTAGCATGTGCAAAAATCTCTTGACTTTATTATATTATCGTAATCCAATTAGCAGCCAGTGGATGAGTTTGTTGCAGTGCAGATTATTTCTCTATGTCTAGATGATATTTTGCCTACTTTTCCCCCTCACTCTGGGGCTGCTCGGTCATGGCTCACACTTTAAAGGAACAGCCCTAAACAGACAGTTGTGTGGATAGTTACACCAAAATGTGTGCAATCTACTTCTTCCATCTCCTCATTTTTTGTTTCTAAACTGCTCCCAAGCAAATGAAAAATATGAAGCTTTTTAATTTACCTAGGAGAATGATACAAAGTAAAGGAAATCAGTATGTCCTTCTGATATGATACCTCCTTCAGTATCAAACTGCTTTTTTTCCTTGAGATAGGGTCTTTCTGTGTTGCATGATCTCATAGTTCACCTACTTCAGTGCCCTGATACTGTGGGTATATACAACTTAATTTACCTTTGCGGAACACATTATCTGATTGGACATTTTGTATGAACTGAAAGGATTTAAAATTTACTTGAGCTGTTAAACATGCCACTCTTATTTTGTTGCATTCTAAGCCCCAATCTAACCTCCTTAGTTTTATTTTTAACTTTTTAAAACTTTTTAATCATGATACCCTTGCTAATAATTTGGCTTCTACTTATTTATATAAATAGATCACAAAATTTTATATTATCCAGAAAAATCTATTTATCTAATATTTTTCTAATTAAATTATGCAGCTCTATTGATATTAACAAAAGTCATTAAATCTTAAAAATAGTGCCTGGTTTACCATATGTGTTTAGTGAATATTTATTGCGTGAATGAAATTTAGTTTATTTTAGTAATTATTTTTGTTTTATGTGAATGAGTGTATTTCCTGCATGTAT
>NW_008335267.1:0-798 GCF_000622305.1 Nannospalax galili
ATGACTGTTCTGCGGTTTTTTGTAATCTTTGCTGTATATATTTCAAACCTTTCAACTGTGAAAATTACACTCAGACTCATCAAGCTCCTTTTGCGTCTCTTTGTCACTCGCCAACTCCTTGTCTACCTTCTCGACGACCCTGTTCCCATCAGACTGAACTGCCCTGGTCTGGGCTGGTCTGTTGCACAAAACAACTTAATCTTTCTCAGTAAAAAAAGGGTTTGGTATGACAAATTTAAGGTATAAGTTTATATATGAATTTAAAAAAAAGAATCCATTTAAACCTTGCATTGGCAACTGATAAAAAATGAAGTACTTTTTGAATATATGTACATCAAAACTAAAAGGTTAGTTTTCACCTTTTCCTTTATCAGCAATCTTTAACTCAGTTTTCAGTTTGGGCTCCCCAAGTGCATTTTTGATGCATCTCGAAGCAGCACCTCTGTCCAGTTTGGCAGCAATTTTCTTATCTGTTATTTCTTTGACTCTGTTCATGTAGACTCTGATTCTTTCCAGTTCTTGCTTTACTGGATATTCTTTAGGATTAACTTCTTGAGTTGCCAAATAAACCCAAAACATTGAATTTAATGTGTATGCAGAAACTAAATCCACTTTTGCTTGTTCAAGTGGGTCCAACGTCTGCAACAACTCATTTCTAGAAACAGACATCATGGTCTTCAGCATGTCATCCACAGCACCAAGGGAGCTCTCCAGGGCTAACAAAACCTCATAAATTTCTACTGGGTAGTTGTCATTAATTTCTTCACCTGCCATTGTAACCAACACAATGCTGTGGAC
>NW_008335267.1:1547-2741 GCF_000622305.1 Nannospalax galili
AGGAAGGGAAGAGGATACACACTGAGAAAATCTTCAGATACACATCTGACAGAGGATTAATATCCGGAATATACAAAGAACTCAAAAAAGAAAGAAAGAAGAAAATAAATGACCCAGTTAGAAAATAGGTGATAGACCTAAGCAGACTGTTGTGAAATGAGGAAATGAAAATGGCCCGAAGCACCTTAACGAGTGCTCAACATCCTTAGTAATTAGAGAAATGCAGAATAAAAACCATTTTAAGGTTCCATCTTACCCCAGTCTGGTTGGCAAAGACCAAGAGAATGAAAGACTGCAAATGCTGGAGAGGATGTGGAGAAAGGAGCACTCATTCACTGAGGGCAGGAGCATGGCTTGTGGGTGGGGCTTCCAGTTCACGCTAAGACATCCTACTCTGCACATTTGAACACCTCTGTTGTTTCACACAGCTGTGCAGGAATCTCCACGTTTAGTTACTTTAGACTCCAGGAAATCACGCCAGTCTTACAATGCTACTAATTTTCTGTTTGAAATTTAAGTGGCTCTTTTTTTGTTTTGACAATGAGACTAACTCCATTTTGAAGCCCCAATTCCATTTTTCTTAAGCCAGCTCAGCAGATCAGCTGAAGGTCTGAACTTATTTCCAGTAAGTCACTTCCCCCCAGAAACCTGTTTTCTTTTTAGAAATAGATGACCACAGGGAGGAATGTCCCCATGCAGACACTGCAGCTGTGTTCCTTGCTCAGCCAAGGGATAATAACCTGAAGAATATCCTGCTTTTCTTAGTAATATGCTGAAATACCAGCAGCCAGAACACCCCTTTCTCTCAAGGTTATACATCTGTTAAGGAAATGACTCAAGATTATTTCTTTTGGCTTCTGTAAACTTGTTTATTGCTGCATTCAGTGTGACTCCACTGTCCTTGCAACTGCCAATATGACAGGAACGAAGCAACTTGTGGTTTCCATCTTTAAAAGAGTCCCTTCCCCTCTCAGCTTCACTGTAGTCTCTTATCTCCATCTGGTGACTCTCGGGGAGCTGCAGAGTTAATAAACTTGACTAACTGAATTACATTGAGTCTGTGGTCTCTCCAGTGTTCCTGAATGCCATGACACTGTCTCTGTGGAAATAGTGAGGCTGAGGTGAGAACAGGAATACAACCACCAGTAACTGCTATTCAGGTGACCCAACGCCATCTTCAGGATTCTGTAGTCA
>NW_008335268.1:0-327 GCF_000622305.1 Nannospalax galili
ACATGGAAAAAAGGTTTTAATCTCATTAACAACCTATAAAATGAAAAATGACTCAAAATTAATGAAATTAGAAACATCTTTCCTAAGGTTGGGGAGCAGAGGAGAAAAATATTTTTACGTATTTCTGAGGGTTGTGAAAATAGATGACTTCCTGAAAAATCATTTGCCAGCTTAAACCCTACCCTCCACTTCAGGAAAATGGAAATATGCAGGGATGCAAATGAATGTGCATAAAATAATAGCCTAATAACAAAAATGTGAAAATGTTCCAAATAGCTAATAAAACAGTGATTTAAATAATTTACATATAGCCATATGACAGAATAC
>NW_008335269.1:0-274 GCF_000622305.1 Nannospalax galili
AAACATGGATGAGTCCTTTGGGTGTGTGCCAAGGAGTGGCATAACCAGGTCATATGGTAGGTTATTTTTGTGTGTGTGTGAGTTCTCCGCACTGCTTTCTGTAGGGGTTGCACAAGTTTGCAATCCCACCAGCAGTGAATGAGTGTTCCCCTTTCTCCACATTCTCACCAGCACTTGGTATCATTGTTCTCTTGATCTTAGCCAGTCTGACTGTGGTAAGGCAAAATCTTAGTTGGTTTTAATTTGAATTTCCCTAATTACTAATCATGTTGAA
>NW_008335270.1:0-524 GCF_000622305.1 Nannospalax galili
AGATGAAACTCAAAAGAATAAGGAATATGTTTATTGCTCTTAGTACAGTAGCGACAATTTCATCTTGTGGGGGATCAACAGCTATTTAATTGAAATTCAGGTTCACTCAATGTGAGGGAACTCATGTGAAGTAGTATAAACACGGTCAAATATATGGCTGGAGATGTCATAGATCCTAGGGAAAATAACTACTTATGCCACATCTATAGGACAACATTTCTTACTTTATGATAAATATGCATCCTTATATTTACAGAAAAATATACCTCTTGCCCATCATCAAAGAAGCTTCTTTTGCAACAGATGACAACTACTATGGAATTCCAGAACTGGTCGATATGGAGAATAAGTGTGAGACACTTAACCTTAAGTGACACATCTTCAATGCAAACTTTGCACTTAGGACGAATGGATCCTTTAACTCTCACTACAGAAGTTTCCATTCGCAGCAGATGGTGATTAACAGAGAGACCAAAATTAGCCAATGTGCAGAAAACAAGAGGCTGCAGAGTGCTTATTCCTGA
>NW_008335271.1:0-1305 GCF_000622305.1 Nannospalax galili
TTGTGGCACTGTCTCAGAAGGTGTCACCTTGCTATAGGAAGCAAGTCACTGGGGGAAGGCTTATAGCTTCTTAAGCCTTGCTGGATTTCCAATCACGTCCTGTTTCCTGTACCTACTTGAAGATGTAGGCACTTAGTTTTCTCCCCCTGCTCTGGCCACTTCACCACGCCTTCCCTCCATGACAAATGCTAATCCTTCTGGAAACTTGAACCATGATCTCTAATCAACTCTTCCTCCTGTAAATTCCCTTGGTCATGGTGTTTTATTACTACATCAGAAAAGTAGCTAGGTCACCCCCCATTGAGTTCACTGTATTCTTGAATAGATATCAATATACTCTTTCATATGCTGAGATCTCATCATGCTCTGAGTGTTATCCAACGCAACATGTCATAAATTTGGACACACACTGTAGCACTCCATTATCCAGTGGAAGTGCTACTTATGATCAGAGTCAAGCAGGTTCTGAAGTCATATTAAGTTACATGAAGAAATTAGCAAATTGCCTATAGATGCTATAATTCCTAAAAGCCCTTTTGAGGAATGCACCCATGTTCTCACTAGGTATGACCTATTGTTTATTAAGTGAGAAAGAACTCATTAGTACCAACATCACTAATGATTTTACATGCTATGCAGGTCTGTCAGGAGCCGTAGGCCCCCACCTCAGGAGATAGCAAGATCTGATTCCTGGCAAAGCTGTTTTTCAGACATCAAGGCTGACCTGGTTTGAGATTAACCAGATGACTATACTTGAAAGCCTCACACAAACATGTTATTCTAACTCGGGCACTTAACGCTTGAGAGACTCCCTCATTTTTCATGGAACTGTTTAGAAAACATCTTTGTATTACCTTGTAATCATGCAAGTGTAACCTCTTAATTGATTTATAACTTGCTATATAGAATTGTGGTGTTACTATGGAATTTACTCTGTGATCAATTGGTGTGGTGTTATTATGATAATTGTTCTGTTAATTGAATTGCTCTGCCTCAATGGATTTATCCCTGCCAACTTCCCCCTTTTCCCTCACTATAAAAACTTTGTGTAGATGTTCAATAAATGAGACTTGATCAGAAAGCCTGTCTTGTCTCCATTCTTCACATCTCTTGTCCCTTTCGGTCCCCTCTCCTCTCTCCAGGTACCCACGTTGACTGTCTCGTGGGTCGGGACATCTGGCACCCAGCGTGAGGGCTGTATACGGAGGATCCAGTGAGGGAAGAAGACATCCCCAAAGGAACACGTTCCATAAAAATTTTCACTCTGGACTCGCCGCGGGAACCTGCCTTGGCTACAACCAGAAG
>NW_008335272.1:0-702 GCF_000622305.1 Nannospalax galili
CCAGAGATCTCTATTACCTTCCCCAGCAGGGGCACTCTCTGGGTAAGCACCTAAATGCATATTAGACTTTGTAGATTTCCCTGCAGGAGATGGGAAATCAGCTACTACTTTTCTTAAGGAGAGCAAGAAACAACCTCTCAAGGGAGAGGAAGAATCAGTATAAAAACACATGGGAGAGCCATCAGAGTGGCCTTCAAAAGTGACATTTACCCCTTTGATGGTTAAGTAGGCATTACTTTCATCTCCCATGAGAAGAGTATCATTAGTAGTAACCTTAACAGAAGCATGCTCCCAAGTAGCAATACGAAACATAGGAGGATCAAGTAAATAAGCCCAATAAGCATCATTAGCAGTAGCAACAGGACTTCTCACAAGAAATACCCTCAGTGGTGAGCAAAGAAATAATAGCAAGTAGCAAATTTTCGGGTGTAACCGGAAAATGGCGCTCACTAATTAAAGTTTCAGCAAGTTCACAAGGTTCCAATTAAAGGTTCGGCGAATTCCTTTAAGTTGACCCTGGGTAGAAACATTCCTTTGTCTGGTGGAACAGGAGCGGTGATTGCTACGTGAGTGCTGTCATCTTGAGATGGCAAGATTGTGGAAGACAGGAAGCAAGTGAGAGACCAAGTCAGAGATGTCTGGCGAGATTTATTCCAGTAGAAAAGGTGTAATTTCATTGGAATATTCTGTCTGAGGGGGGAG
>NW_008335273.1:0-405 GCF_000622305.1 Nannospalax galili
TGAGCTCTTTAATTTTTCTTTCACAGTGGAGGGAGTATGCTTGAACTCACAGCCTTGAGTATGTTAAGCAAGTGCTCTTTCTACCAGTGAGTTATATCTCTATCCCACTGTCTGCTTTTATGTCGCTTCAATCTCCTTGTGATCCTTCCTATTTTTTTTTTTTTAAATTCATTCCACATGGAAGGTGAACAGTTCAGGAGTCCCATGCAAAGATAACTCTTTCATTGCAGTAGTTGAACAGAGATCTTGGGGCCTGGGCTGATGGGACTCTCTTGGGTCATAAGGTTTTCCTAAATTAACCACTACAAATGGTGCTGCTGATGCCAATGGTGGTGCTATTGATACTGATGGTGGTGGTGGTGGTGGTGGTGGTAGCAGTGAGCAGTGCTTTGATTGGTTAGGACC
>NW_008335274.1:0-400 GCF_000622305.1 Nannospalax galili
ACACATTGGCGCATTGTGATGGCACAGTGGCACATTGTGAAGTTATATTGTGATATTGTGATAGGACATTAAGAAAAATAGTGGCTCATAGGGCCATACTTTGGCACATTGCAGCATTGTGATGGCACAATGAGCATTGTGATAGCACAATGGAATATTGGAAGTCATACTGTAACAATGTGATGACACTTTGGAGTAATATAATGGCACATTGGGCCACAGTGCTGGTGCATTGGAGCATTGTGATGTCACAGTGGAGCACTGTGATGTCATAGTGTGGGACAGTTATAGCACATGGGGCCATAGTGCGGCATTTTGGAGCACTGTGAGGACATGGTGAACATTGTTTTGGGACAATGGACTACTGGGAAATCATATTGTTACATAGTGATGGCATATT
>NW_008335275.1:0-330 GCF_000622305.1 Nannospalax galili
TCTTAATCCTAACCGTAACCCTAACCCAACCCTAACCTCTAACCCTAACCCGAACCCGAACCAGAAATCGAATACTAACTCTAACCCTAACCCTAACACTAACACTAACACTAAGAATAACCCGAAACATAACCCTAACACTAACCTGTACCCGAACCCGAACCCGAACCCTAACCCCAACTCTAATCAGAACATGAACCCGAATACGAACGTGAACCCCAAACACAAACACAACCCCAAGCCCAACCCCAGCCCCAGGCCCATACTGAACCTGAACACGAAACCGAACCCTAACCCTAACCATAGCCATATCAGGTTCCCTAGCCCTAA
>NW_008335276.1:0-2737 GCF_000622305.1 Nannospalax galili
ATAAGATAGAAGGTGCATGATAAGCAGAAGACCTTGGTAAATGACATTTATAGTTTGGAAAGATAATCATCCTCAAGTAGATAGATGGTCACATATTCACAATCTATCTTGAGAATGAAGTTCCTTGCTTTAGGCCACACAACTGAGATTGCAGGGCAGGGCTCTTTCCCACACTATTGGCTGCTAAAAATGTTTCTTCCTTAAATATCCTTCTTCATTACATGTATTTCAGAATAACAATAGTTCAATCCAATATCAAGAGCTTTTTTGTTAACAGGTGAATAAATCTAAAATGTGCAATATATGCCTAATTGCAAAACAAATTTTAATTGAGCTATACATATGCAAATGTAGTCTTACACAATCAACTACATATCTACATAAAATACTTTTTTCTTGTTATTCTTTCCAAACCTGCCATTGCAGTCCAGTTGTGAGAGACAGGTCACAGACAAGTCAAATGCAACGTGCAATATAAAGTGCTCTTGGATAGATATGGACACACAGAGATATTTTATTTGGAAACAAAAGAGACTTGCCTACTCCAGTGGGAGAGTGGAGTTAAATCTTCCTCTGATGAAAAACTACAGTCAGGACAAAAGAAATAAGAAATGTGTACTGGGAAAGAACATTTCAGGAGAGCATTGGACCAAAGTATGGTGTATGAGACCATGGACCCCTTCCCCTGACATGTATGTATTTAGGGGTGATTAGTTTTTCTGTTTTGTTTTGTTTTTTGAGACAGCGTCTCCCTATAGCCCCAGCTTGCCTGGAATGTGCTATGTAGGTAATGCTGACCTTGATCTCACAGGTATCCACCTGCCTTTGCTTCTCAAATGCTGGGATTAAAGCCCTTGGGACCATGCCCAGCTTCTTTATGTGTGTTTTTGTTTTTCAGACTATAAGAAACATGGTCCAGAAGAGCCTCCTACAAATATGTATCAATTCATTCTATCTAGGTCTTGGTCCATGCTCTTCATTTCCAAAGAAAACTTGTCCCAAACATCAGCCAGTCTCCTGAGAGAGACCGAGGTCTCAGTAGGAAAAAGATGCATAGCCATTACCTTCTTTTTGAAACTGTGTCTCTAGTGTTAGATTTGTGTATTCCCCATTCTCTGAATTGGAGGAATAAATCTGAATAAGTGTTCCCAACAGACGTTGGGGCCGAGTTCAGATGGAGACTGTGCAGTTTTTCTCCTGAAACAAAAGCAACTGAGGTTGCAGCAGGTACTTCATTGTTAACTTGCAAATTCTGATGGTTCCTTTAGAGTTTTGGCAAAATTGCCCATTCTCTTATTCAGTGGTCCACACATCTATCTTGTAACTTCCATTTCTCTAGTTATTCCTCCTCTGGCACCATGTTTTTGTCTGTCTATCCTTCCCATCAGTCTACACAAACATCCTGTCTCTACCCATCATCCATTTACTATCTCCTTACATACCTGCTTATCCATCCATATCCCCACCCTTATATACAACCATCCATCCATGTGTCTAGCCAGCACCTATGCTTGCATCTGTCAACCCACTTAGCAATCCACCCACCTACAGTCTTCCATCTTTTCATCTGCTTAGCAGTCATTCCTTTTCTCTTATCTTCCTCTGTCCATATCCTTAATCTATCTATCATCTATCTAGCTATCTGTCTGTCTGTCTGTCAGCTATCTGTCTGTCTGTCTATCTGTCTGTCATATCTATCTATCTATCTATCTATCATCTATCTATCATCTATCAATCATCTATCTATCATCTATCTATCTATCATCATCTATCCATTCCCTCTCTATGAATCTATTCATTTCTCTTTCTGTATCTATTTTAAGATAAAAAAGCATTAGTGCCAGGCTTTATTCCACTTAGCATGTTTTCTTCAAGTTGGTATTGTGTATTTCCATGTTCTTTGATGGTTTGTTTAAACTTTAATCCTCACATTTTTGAAGGCAGAAAATTGTTCTTAAAATATTGTTATAGATCATGACTTTCCCCTGTAAAAATGCTGGATATGCCAGGGACAATCTTGGGTTTATTATTTTATCTTACCAATAATAAAAGTGATATAAAATCTTTCATGTGTGCTTTTGGGTACTAGAGCTTATCTTAGACACAGTCTAAGGAGGACATGAAAGAGGCCATAACTGAGAAGAAGGTACTGTGATCACATCATATTTCTGCACATGTTGTACCATTACAGCATTTTCCCTGGTACCCTACTGTGTGGGTGGCTGTGTTGTTAATGCATCGGGGATGAAATTCAAAGAAGATAAGCAATGCTAGTTGAAGCAATTAGATAGCATTGTATATTGAAAGAGATGTACTCTGTGTGACTTTGTCTGCATAGCATAACCAAATCACCCAAGTATTTCTCCTCCATATTGGTTAGAGATTTTAGGAACCCATACTAAGGAGAGCAAATACTGTTCTTCACTTCCAAGATGTAGCTGTTGTTGGAAGCTAGATGGATCAGAAAACAGTTTCCCAAGATTTTGACTAAGATATTAGCTAACTCTAAGGTTATCATTAACACAATCTTTCCATTCTGTATCAAAAATAAAATGCTCAGCCACAAAAAGCACAAGTTCACACCTCTTGCCAGTACATTTCCCAAACACTCTTTACAGAAGCCTAATTGGTTCTGATTATCTTGGACTCAGAAGCCTCAAGAAATGTGATAAAATAACTTTCCATCATATAATATTTAACCAGAGTCAATAGTCAGTAAAAGCAGCACTGTGTGGAG
>NW_008335277.1:0-393 GCF_000622305.1 Nannospalax galili
ATATATGTGAATGTATGTATTATGTATTTATGCTCAGAGTAATTGTATCTCATATAGATCATGAGTTCTATATTATTTTTTATTTATTTTCATCTTCTTGATTTGCACATGAACAGGAATGAAACCACTGTCTTTCTGCTGAATTCTCCTTTGTGTCTTTAATTTCAGAGTTATGAGTGCAGTTTACTTCTTATTGCATGCTTAACTACTTGTAACTAGTCTTTCTTCCCTGCGAATCACATCCTTCAGCATTGTACCATGCTTTTATTGGTGTTGCCTAATCGGTTTGGGGGTCCTGAACCCACACGTACCTGACATAAAGCTTTCCCGGTGGAGCCTCTGTGATGCACCTGTGCTCCTTTTTCATTCTTGGTCTTGTGTTTAGTTGTGTGC
>NW_008335278.1:0-606 GCF_000622305.1 Nannospalax galili
TCTTAGTCTTCAGAACAATTGACCACATGATATGGCCTATGTATGGAAAGAAGGTGAACTCAAAAAATGGGGTGGTTAGGGACATTGGAAGAGATGCTAAGATACAGCCATATGTATGTAAATTGCACCATGACATTTTATATTGTATAGTGACAATACACTAAGGAATGTCTGTAATAACAGAAGAAGAAGCAACAGAAATAAAGAGTTTAAACAGGCAGTTAATTATTTAAAAAATAATAAGGGGCTGGAGAGTTGGCTCGGCCATTTTTAAGAGCACCGGCTGCTCTTGCAGAGGACCTGGGTTCTGTCCCAAAACATACAAAGTGGCTGATAACCATCCAAAGCTCTGGTTCCAGTGATATGACTCCCTCTTCTGACTTCTGCAGGCATTGAATGCATGTCTACAGCTTACATGTGTGAAGAAAATAACAGTTATGCACATAACATTAAAAATTCAAATATAAAAATTAAAAGAAGCACACATCATACCCAAAACCTACAATAAATAATACACATGAAGTCCACAAAACCAGAACGAGCAACCTGGGAAAAAAACTCACTACGTGGAGGACCAAGAGTTCACGAAATCCGACTTAATAGCTC
>NW_008335279.1:0-333 GCF_000622305.1 Nannospalax galili
AGATTTGTGTGTGTGCACATGCACACATGAAAGAGAGAATTGTACTTAATATGATTATTCTAATAAGAAGTAATAGCCAAGAAATTTAGAATTAAGAAGTATCTGTGGTAAAAGAACATATCATAATAGAATTCCACCACCCATGAAAGACGTGTTAGCATTTTCACACATTTCCTCCTGTTCATTTAAAATTGTGTATGTGTAAATTTTACCTTTAAGAATTTTATCGTTTCAAGTTTTTATGTTTACTATCTAGATGCCATCCCAAAATTCATGTCACACTTTTGGTGACACTTAAATAATTTTGTACTTTGTTCATATTGCAAAGAACCT
>NW_008335280.1:0-550 GCF_000622305.1 Nannospalax galili
TCCTCTGCCTTGGTCTTTTACACCAGCTGCCATCAGAAGGTAACACCCACAATTAGGGTGAGTCTTCTGGCTTTAGATGATCAAATCAAGTTGACACTCATGATTAGCCATCATACTGTCGCTATGTGGTGGTGAGTTTCCCAGAATTGCAGGGACACAACCTAACTGGGACTATGTGAGGCCCCTCCCAAGGCCCCTGAGAAGATCTCTTTTGGTTGGTAGGATAAAGCTGAGATCTCAGCAGACCTCCAGAGTTCCTATTCTGGCCTCCTTCTGGCATAGGGGCTTAGAATTCAGAGGATTGCCCAAGAGTTCCAAAATCGCCTCCCCCTTAGGGAACTTCTCAAATTTTGCCCTGAGTTTCTGCTAGTAAGATTCCAAAACTTAGAAGGAAGACTGAGTGTCCCTGACTGGAACCTGACTTGGGCTTCTGTGGGAGCTCCTGTGTAGCTGATCTGAAGACATCACTTCCCTCCAAAAGAACACCTGAAACCTGGATTAAACAGCTTTACATAGCCAATAAGAAAATGACCAAGGCACACCAATAATA
>NW_008335281.1:0-38321 GCF_000622305.1 Nannospalax galili
TGTGTGTGTGTGTGTGTGTGTGTGTGTGTGTGTGTGTGTGTGGTGTGATATCAGGTTTACAGGAGATACAATGGCAGCCTCCTTATGAAATGCCCCTGTTTTGCATAAGTCACTATTTTTGTATATGACACCTACAAATAAATCTTCCTTTTCTAGTCAGGAAACAGGAAAAAGTATTTCATTCTCCTTCCCCATTCCCCATCTATAGCCACATAACTTGCTTTATGCTTCCAATTCCTGGTTACAATAGGCCAAATGTGTCTTCATAGAAATATAATTCTACATAAAACAGGCAGCCAATAAACATTAAGTATTAATAAAATAGAAGCTATTCTCTCATAAAGAGTTGTTAGAAATGACAGAATCACATGCACAGATAGAAAATTATTTACAAATCTATTTCTCAAGCCTGATGAAAACTTGAATCCTAGACATCAAAAAATAAGGTAAATTTTATTTTTAGGGCTTGGGAGATGGTTCAGTTGGTAAAGTGCTTGTTATACAAGCATGAAGATCAGAGTTCAGATCCTCTGAATCCAGGTAAAATATGCAGAAATGACAGAATCACATGCACAGATAGAAAATTATTTACAAATCTATTTCTCAAGCCTGATGAAAACTTGAATCCTAGACATCAAAAAATAAGGTAAATTTTATTTTTAGGGCTTGGGAGATGGTTCAGTTGGTAAAGTGCTTGTTATACAAGCATGAAGATCAGAGTTCAGATCCTCTGAATCCAGGTAAAATATGCAGGTGTGGTGGTACATATCTGTACCGTAGCACTGGGGAGGCAGATACAGGTGGATTCTGGAGCTCACCGACCAGCCAGTGAGAGACCGTCTAAAAAGATAAGGTGGAAAATGATTGAGGAAGGTACCGCACATGTACTTATGGGTAAACAGGATCTTGCTTTGTAACCACCCTAGAACTCACTATGTAATCCGTGTTGGTCTCTAACTCATGGTGATCCTCCTACCTCAGTCTCCCCAGTGCTAGAATTACAGATGTAATATGGCTATCCTAAAGTAGACTTTCTCAAATTGTATAATTTATTCAGTTGGAATTTCTTACTTTTAATTTTGGAAGGGATAAACAAGTTGAGAAATTCATATTATTAATTTAAAAGATAAGAAAAATTTCACATTCTGCCTTTGAGTCTTTTTTAACAATTACTGTATTTGCAATCATAATTCTAGAAAGTGAAAATTAATGCTCATAGCATGGAAAGTTTGGGAGAATCTCCAATAATCAGAGAAAATGTATTTCTTCATATTATTTAATTTATCAAACAGTGAGTGTATATACATGTTCCTATTAGAAGCAACTCTAATGTTATACTAATAAGCACTTGTTAGTATTTTAGTTGTGCATATACTGTATCACAGTCTGTATTATGTCTCTTCACTAGAATTCAGTTCCTTGAAATGCTTATCAAAACCATTGCAAATGTCTTAGTTGGGATTGTAATTATCATAGACTGAGTGGCTTCAGAAATAGAGAAATCCAGCTGAGTGCCAGCACTCCTCTTTCTTGGCTTCCTGTTTAGTGCCATGGTCCAACTAAACCATGCTCTTGGATCTGATGGCTGGGATGCACCCTGGACAGACTGAGTTTGGTACTGAAGCCAAAAAGATAATGAATGAATGAATGTGGGTCTGCTTGAGAATTAATATATCAAAGCACCGTAAACAGTGCACCCACCCACTGGAAACAGTGGAGACTGCGAAGGACACATGGCCTTGGATGAATGAGGTACTAGGAATGAAGAGGCAGGATGGTCTATTGAGATAAAGGTGGAGCTGAACTTGAACTTGTACTTCCCCTTTGAAGCTGGAGAAAACATTTTGAATACATTATGGGTACAACCTGACCTAGGGACACAGTGGAGAAACAGGGTTCCAGAGTCGGTTCCATCAGCACAGCACAGGGTGAAGAAACAGACAGCTCCATCTGCAGAGGCTAAGGAGACAAGAGAGATCCGTCTGCACAGTTCTGGGAAACAGATGGTTCTGATAGATAGCTAGAGGAAGAGTTCCAGCCCGCTCTTAAGAACTTAAGAGTCAGTCTATTTGTTCAGGGTAGTCATAATGTTGATGTAATAATAACTGCCCACATAATCCAAGATCACAGTGATGAGAAGATGTTTGGCTGAACATTTACCTCATAGAGCCTGTCTCTGTATTATTGTAGGTAGAACCAAAGCTGAAGTGTTTTCTGGCTTTACAGTTCAATTTCATCCTAGCCAGTCTCCCACTGTAGAAATTTTTATGTTACCATATCAGTGAGAAATTTTAGTGGTTACTATTTGAGACATCAGAGTTCCCAAACTGACCTTTGTGGGGTACACTATGCCAGATAAATGGGATTAAACTCTGGAATAGACTTCTTTCCAGGAAGTCAAGAGCCATGGTCGTTGAATGAATGATGGTTGGGATAATATATCATGGTCATCATGGTCAGTCCTAAACTCAAATCTCCATCCCACTCTTCCCTCCCCATCTCCATCTGAAACGTACATTAGGAGAAGATAATCCCTTGTGAAAAACCTCATCTAGTTCTAAAAATAGTTCATATGCTAGGACAATTTTAGATCTAAAAGAAAAGCTGAAAAAAGAAGACAGAGTCCCTATAAATACCTACCAATTCACCCTATAATTACATTAGTCCAGTACATTTGCTACTGCTGATAAGCCAATATTTGATACACTCGTATTTATTAAAGTTCATTGGTTACATTAAGAGTCACTCTTGGTGTTGCACAGTTCCATAGGTTTTGGCAAATCCATGATGTCATGTTTTCATTATTACACTACACTATGAAAGTGTTGCACTACTCTAAACATCTCCTGTCTCTACCTATTCATCTCCCCTTCCTCCCTCTGAATCCTTAGTAACCACTTATTTCTTTATCATATGCATAACTTTGCCTTTTCTAGTATAGCATGTAGTTGGAATAATTTACAATGAGTTATACTTTTCAGAGCCTTTGCATGGTGGCCTTGTTGCTTAGTTTATTTAATTTCTTCCATGTTTTCTTATGGCTTGATAGCTAGCTAACTCATTTTCATTGGTGAATAATACTCCATTGTCAGTATGTACTATGCATTGAAGGATATAAAGCTGCTATGGATGTTGGTGTGTGGTTTTCTTTTTTAAAGATTTATTTGGGGGGCTGGAGAGATGCTCAGTGGTTAAGAGCATTGACTGCTCTTGCAGAGGACCCAGGTTTGATTCCCAGCACCCACATGGCAGCTACGAATCACCCTTAACTCCAGTTCCACGAGAATCCGAAGCCCCCTTCTGACATCCACAGCATTGCAAGACATGGGTACACTCATCTACATGCAGGTAATATACTCATACACATAAAATAAAAATAATAAAATATTTTTAAAGTTTTATTTTTTGTGTATGTGTATGTGCTTGTTTGTGTGTGTGTTTGCTTGTGTGTGTGTGTGTGTGTGTGTGTGTGTGTGTGTGCTTGTGTGTAAGCTCATGAGTGCAGTGTTCAGAGAGGCCAGAAGAGAGATTTGGAGCCTCCTGGAGCTGGCGTTACAGGGGGTTGTCAGCCACCCAATATGGGTGCTGGGACCTGAACTCCACTCCTAGGCAAGAGCAGTAAGTGCCCTTAACACTGAGACATCTCTTTAGCCCCTAGTATGCTAGTTTTTATGTGAACTTCTGTTTTCAAACTCATTTGGGTATTTAGCATTACGTATTTTGGATCACATGGAATAGTACGCTTATGTTTGTAAAATCACAGCATTGTCTTCCAAAGTAGCTTTACCGTGTTACTTTCTTTTTTAAATTTTTTATTTATTTATTTTTATCTGGTGTGTATGAGTGTTTTGCCTGCATGTATGTAAGTACACCCATGTGAAGCAATGCCCACAGAGGCCAGAAGAGGGTGTTGGATCCCCTGGAACAGGAGTTATGGATGGTTGCTAACTGCCATGTTGGTGCTGGGAATCAAATCTGGGTCCTCTAGAAGAGCAGCCAGTGCTCTTAACCACTAAATCATCTCTCTAACCCTATCACGTCACTTTCTCAAGAGCAATAACTGAGAGTTCCTCTTGCTCCACATCCTCACCAACATCTGGTATTATCAATATTTGGATTTTAACTATTCTAATGGGTGCATGGTTATATCATAATGTTCTTTTTTATTTAAATTTAAATATTTTGAGAATTTCATACATGAGCACTGTATTTCCATCATTTCCACTTCTTCATCTCTCCCATTCAACTCCTCCCATGGTCCCCCTACTGCCTCAATATCCTGATGACTTCTTTATTATTTCTACATGTGTCTATATATATATATATATATAGAGAGAGAGAGAGAGAGAGAGAGAGTACTGAGTCCATGTAGTGGTGCTAACATGTCCATGCGTTTAGAGTGTTTAGGGCTGATCATTTGGGATTGGATGACCTATCTATCACTATCTATCAGAGAGATCATCCCTGAAGAAAATTGATTCTTCCTCTCTTACCAGCCATTAATTTGCCTGAAGCTCTTCACATATCTTACTGTTTGAACTTTCAGTTCTCCAGTGACTGTGATGTTCAGCTGCTGTCCTTATATATAGTTGCCATCTAAACATCTTCTTTGGTGAAGTATTTGTTCATAGCTTTGTTTCAACAGGATTTTTGTTTTCCTATTGCTGGGTTTAAAGGTTTTATACACATTTCAGATACCAACTATATAAGTTCTTTTCTCATTCCTGTGGAAAAAATACCTGGCAAAAGCAGCTTAAGGGAGGAAGGGTTTATATCTGCTCAGAGCTGAAGGATACACTCCACCATGGCTAGGAAGTCATGGCAGAAAGAGCATGAGGCAACTGGAGGCAGAGCAAGAGAGATGAAGGCCTCTTCTCAGCTCCCTTTCTACTTTTTGTATGTCCAGGATCCTAGCCCATGGAGTAGTACCACCACATTTAACCTGGGTCTTCCCACATCAACCAACCAAATCTGAGAACTCCACAGATATACCCAGAGATTTGTTTCCAAGGCAATTCTAGATCCAGTCAAGTTGACAATCAATATAAACCATCACATCATCCCCTTTATCAGAATGTGTTCTGTAAATTTCTACTAATTTGTCACTGATCTTTTTGATGCCTTGACAACAAATTTCATAAGGCAGATGAAGAACACACTGTCATGTAGATATGTTGGCACAAACCTCTAATCTCAGCACTTGGAAGCAAGGCTAGTCTGGGCTATATAGTGAAACTCTGAATCAGAAAAGAAGAATGGAAAGAAAGGAGAGGTAGAAAAAAGAAGAGGAAGAAGAATATTCTGCCTTTGTGAAAGACCTGTGTATTAGTTACCTTGCTGTTGCTATGATAAAAATAGCATGACCAAAGCAACTTATAGGAGGAAGGATTTACTGTGCTTACAGTTCCAGAGGGATAACCATCCATCATGGTAGGGAGTCATGGCAGCAGACGTGGCTGGAGCAGAAAACTGGGTGCTCACAATTTTAAGCATTGGCAAGAAGCAGAAAGAGAGCAAACTGGAAGTGAGACAAGGCTATGAACTCTCGAAGCCCACATTCAGTGATGTGCATACCTCCTAATGGTCGCATGACCCTCCCAGAACAGTACCAAAACTGATCAGCTGTTCAAATACTTGAGCTATGGATCACACTTCTCCATACAACGTGTATGGAGTTGACTCCCACACACTAGACTGTAAAAGGCAGTAACGGTGCTGAGGATTCTCCACGAAGTTTACTGGTGACTGCAATGGGACTTCAGGGGATGCCATTTCTTGTTTCTGTATCAACAAGAGGGTTACGGTACAATGATGCTTGCAGGGATCTGTAACTTTAAGAATTCACTATTGAACATGCTGGAAAGGAGGAAACAAGGGAGTACACAGAAGCAATAGTTTAGCTCCTCAAGAACACAGCAAGGAAGTGAACAATTGTTCCTCAAGAATCAGAGAAAAGCATTAGGCCAGTAATTTGGTTGCTGCCCAGTCTGACAACCTGAAATGCAATGGGAAGGTGGAAAGAGACAACTATCTCCACCAGGTTTGCCTTTGACTTCCATAAGCCTGCCATAGGCATTCATGCACACATACATGCATACATATACATACATACAACATACATACATACATACATACAACATACATACATACATTTATACATACATAATAAGAATTTACAAGAATTAAAAGAGCATTAACATGGCCGGGCATGATGGCACATGCCTTTAATCCCAGCACTCGGGAAGCAGAGGCAGGTGGATCTCTTGTGAGTTTGAGGCCAGCCTGGTCTACATAGTGAGTTTCAGGTCAGCTGGGGCTACAGGGAGACCCTGTCTCAAAAAAGACCAAAAAAAAAAAAAAAAAGAGCATTAACCAAGCATTCAATGACTCAATAAATACTTACTATGAACAAAGTAATATTTTCAGTTCCAGTGACAAAGTAAGAGAGAGAAAGAGAATTACTTTCATGAAACTTATATTGTAAGGCCTGAAACAGACAGGGAGAGATAAAGAAGACAGAAATTTGACAATAATAAATGGTAAAAGTAAAAGTAAAGCAGCAAAAGTAGACAGGAAAGCCTTTCCAAGATTTAAGAAAAATACTGAAGGATTTCTGGGAGAGAACCTTCCAGGAAGGGTTAACAACAAGTATGAAGGACTTGTTGCCTGATAAGGTCATGGGGCTATCAAGCAGTGAGAAGGGATTGTGGCTGAAGTGGGGTGAGCATGGAACGGAACAGTAGGAGATGGTGAGAGATGTATTGAGGAGCCAGATTGGCCAGACTTGGAGGCCATTATAAAGAGTTTGCTTTCTACTCAGAATGAAATGAGGAGACACCGAGGCTCTGCATTGAAGTGGTATATGGTCAGTAATATATTTTCACAAGATGTGCCACTGGTGGAGAACAGACTGAAAGGGGGCAGGGGACAGAGGCCAGAACCAATTAGAGACAATTACAATAATCCAGATGGGGCTGGAGAGATGGCTCCGAGGTTAAGAGTACTGGTTGCTCTTGCAGAGGACCTGGGTTCAGTTCCCAACACTCCGTGGCGGCTAACGACTATCCGTAACTCCAGTTTCCAGGAATCCAATGCCCTGTTCTGCCCTCTGTGGAAATTGCATGCATGGGTACAGTTACATATAGTAGGCAAAACGCTCATATACATAAAATAAAAATAAATAAATAAATTTTTAATCTAGATAATAACTGGAGGTGATTTGGACCACAGGGGCAGCTGTAACAGTAATGCAATGTGATCAAATATGTTTCAGTCTTTCCATGTTCTCCAATATGGTATAGCTATTACTTTGCACTAGAAAGCAATACAATAAGATAACAAAATGAAGAGTAAAAATTTCTTTTAAATGAATGAACAAGCTGCAGTGTCTAAGCTTCCAAACTCAATAGTCTAGCTGCCTGCAATATCCTCTGACTCCCTACACTTGGAAGTTTTTGTTGGTTACATGCAGCACACAACAGAGAGACGGAAAGGCAGTTAAGGAAAGACACTGCGAAGTCTTCAGACCACCATAGAAGTGCTTATATTACCTTTCCCTCTCATGATTTGCTCATCCTTTGCAGTTTCCAGACATTATCCTAGACCATGTGATATTATTGCTCTCTGTGTAAGCTATAGTTTGGATCTGCAATGTACCCCCAAAGGGTAGTCTTGGTCCCCTGCCCACAATCACTCCTGGGAGGTGGTGGGGCATTCTGACAGTAGATCCTAGTGGGAGGACTTAGCACACTGAAACTTCTCTATTTTTAATTTGCTTTTCTTGGGATATGTTGTTGCAGTCATTGAAGGCTTACTACTGATAGAGGTACAGTGTGTGCAGTGACACTTTGAGTGCTGTCACATCCTCCTAATGGGGTTTGTGTTTTCAGAGGAAATATAGGATTTAGAAAGCATAGCATCTTATTCAACTGTCCAAATAAAAGGTGTGAGTTGGGCATGCCACTTTGCATTTTTTTTCTTTATAATGATGAAGGTTTTGTTCTTTGTGGAGTAAATCTCCACTCCTAGTAAAGGCATTATTTCAATCATTTCCACTTTTAAAACATCTTCTGAAAGTCGAAAGGGTGCTTTTCAGCCAGCTCAGCGTGTTTACTGCCACTGTGGTGAGCCAGAAAGGCTTTCTCCCACAGAGCACTCTGGTGGACTCATTCCAGTCCAGTCCACTGAGGCCCCTGAACTGGCCAATCACTAATTAAAGAGAACATTTAAGTAGCCTCGAGAGTGATTCACAGACTTGAGTATCTTTTGTATTTTCAGTGGCATTGGTTCACAGGAGTGAATATACTTGAAAAAATTGTCACAACTAACCAGCAACCACCTTAATCAATAATTCCTCTTGCAACTTTCTTTGAGTCAGTCAGGGGCCTTGAATTCTGAAAAACTGTTCTTCCATTTCATGGGTTTGTTTTGTGAGGCAGGGTCTCCCTGTAGCTCCAGCTGGCCTGGTACTCACTCTGTAGACCAGGCTGGCCTTGCCTCTGCCTCCTCGGTGCAGGGATTAAAGGCGTGCGCCACCATGCCCTACAGTTCATGTTTTATTGGACATTTTTGTTGTGTCATTGCTGAACATTTTTGATGACTCTTTGTATGGGGGTTTTGTTGAGTCATTCTTGGGCCTTTTTGCTGAGTCACTGCTGAGCTTTTTGCTGAGTACCTGCTGGGCATTTTTGTTGAGTCAGCATTGGGTGTTTTTCCTTCATCACTATGGGGTTTTTTTGTTTGTTTTTAGAGGTTCTTTTTGTTGTTTGTTTTTTTTTGTTTGGATACAGCA
This sequence comes from Nannospalax galili, assembly GCF_000622305.1. Lineage (NCBI taxonomy): Eukaryota > Metazoa > Chordata > Mammalia > Rodentia > Spalacidae > Nannospalax > Nannospalax galili. The sequence goes on from NW_008335281.1 coordinate 8,792, forward strand.
TCTCCTGTAGCCCCAGCTGTCCTGGTACTTACTTTGTGGACCAGGATGGCCTCAGTCTCACAGAGATCCACCTGTCTCTGCCTCCCCAGTGCTGGGATTAAAAGCATGTGTCACCATGCTCAGATCACTGTGGTTTTGATTTTGATCTGTCCTAGTTGAACTTTCCCTGAGTGAAGTTTTTGCTGAATCAACATTTGCCTTTTTTTTTCTGTCAAGATTTAGATTTTTGCTGAGTTGCAATTTAGAGTTTTGCTGAGTTATCATTGGGCAATTTTACTAAGTCCTTAGAATTTTAATGAGGCTTGCATGGGTTCAAGGATTGGCAAAATAGGAGCAATCGTTTCTTTAGATTTATCAATAACAATTTTTTGCTGTCTCTGAAAAAAAAGAAAAAAAACATTGGACATTAGGTTATGTCTCCCAAATATTTTAAGAATCTTAGAAGACTTACACTGGTCCAAGAAGATTGAGTGGAAATGTATAGCATACATTCAAAAATTATTTGGGGGCTTGTTGAAACAAAGCACCATGTAGCCCAAGTTGGCCTCTAACTCACTATATAACTAAGAATGGGGATGACCTTGAACTTCTGATCCTTCTACTTCCCTCCCAAGTGCTGGGATTATAGGCACATATGACCATACTTGGCTGAAAATCCATGGTTATTTTTTTTTAATTAGATAAATGAATATTTAAAAAGAGTTACAAAATAGGACTTCTCCCAATTGAACCAAAGTGTTAGTATTCATCAAAGAATCTAAACACAGAGATCCAGAGAAAGATCCAGAAGCTCATCTAAAACCTGATTCCTTCCTCTGTTTTCTCAGAAGATGAAATTCATGGTTACCTGTCAATCTTGACTCTACACTAAACCTGAGGAATAAGATTGATGGGAGGAAAAAGAAGTTTCCTATCCAGGCACAAAGCAATTTAATACTATTAATTCAATTAAACTCAAATGTTGATTGATTGCATGGCAAGAACTGGGCTCTCTGTTGTGTACACATAGTGAATAAGATGAGATTTTGCCTGCAGTAGCTTTACAGAAAGCTCAACTACATACCAAGTTGACACAGGGGTGTGGCTAGAACAGAGTGAGTGGAAGGAAGGGAGGAGTCAGTTCTACTAAAGAAAAGCACCTCATGAGAATCAAAAAGCAAGTACCAAGGAGAGAAAAGGCACAGGGGCTATGGAACTTGCGACCTAACAGAAGAGTGAAGCAAGTGGTGGATTTGAAGAAGAGAAAAGATTTCTGTGATGACAAAAATCAGGGCAGTATTTGGGATGCAGAAAGCATGCAGAGTCTGAAGAGCTCATGCTTGAAAGGTAGACAGAGGCTGTGTCACTAAAGTCCTTATACACCTGATACATTTCAGCTTTAACTTAAAAGACACAGGGGAAAAAAATAGGTTAAAGCAGGAAACCACAGTATAAACAGTTTGATATGAAAACAATATAGCATAAGTCCATGAATGTTCCAAGGGCCAAGACTGAGAGAGGAGCAGAAGAGGCTGTCAAGTATGGACTAGAATAGGTACTAGGACATGAAAACTCGCATGATTTGAAAATGAAGTGATCATGGATAGACTGAGGAAAAAAGAATCCAGTAGATGAGACTGCCTTTTGTGTATGACTTAGGTGAACCATAGGTGATGTCATTCATCAAGATAGGCAAGCTGTCTTTCCTTCACGTGTCTCTGTGTTGGTACAACATAAAGATACATGTTAGACATGATGTAATGTATGTGGGAGAAAAACATAAGCACAGATGTGTAAAGCCTATAACACACAGAGATCTAGTCTAGTGGCCCAAGTTAGCATAATTTTACAGTTAAAACTTTGAGAGTAGCTGCTGTCATTTATGGAGAAAAAAAATGAAAGAATCAAAATCTGAGAATGGAGATAGAAAATGAGAGGGATGGGCAGAGAGAATGCCACACCAGGAGGAAACACGATAACCAGAGAGTGATGTCCTGGGAGCCAAAGGTCAGGGTCTACAGGAGGAAGGGGTCAACAGTCAACAGGATCAAATCTCGTGGAGCAGATGAAAATGCATCATTGTGTTTGTCAGTAGGAAGTTTCAAATATCCATTTCTCTGGGCTCTGAGAAAGTAAGGGCAGGCTTGTTTTTCAACATGCTTAGTAGAAGAAGGAAGTCCTGACTTTGGGCTTTGAAGAAATGCAAAGGGCTGAAAGAGGGGTTCATATCATGAAAGAAGAATGTTAGCACAGTCACAATGTGTTTAGGAGTCAGTGAAGTGAAACAGTTTAAAAATTTAGAAGAGGGATAAATATAGAAGGGTGAAAGAACCCAAAATCTGCTGTAAGGCTCAATCTTTCCCTGAGACTGGAGGGGAAGAAGCAAAGACTTAAGTGAGTGTGAAGTTTACCCCACTTCAACTCCAATTATCTTTGAGATGGAGACCGCATCTGTGCCCGCTAAAAAGGAGAGGGCAGGTGCAGAATGAAAAACTTGGACAATGTGGTTAAAACCTGTGAGTTTCATAAAGTAAATGACAGAATGGGAGGAGAAACAAAGATCTTTCTGAACATAGGAAGTGGTTCATCTGAGGCTGATTAAATGATTAAATAATCCTGTTACCAAAATTATATTTTCTCTAACTTTGAGCAATTTGCATAAAAGCAGGAAATTGATTCTAAGATTTGTGTGATGGAAAACTTACAGGGAAACTACATTTACCCTTTATCGTAGTATGATGTATATCTTGGTATACCTAGAGCTGGCTGCAACCTAGAATGAACTTCCCAGCCTATATGCAGAGAAGGAGGCAATCAATGCAATCCTTCTGAGCACACTCAGCCCACATTAATGACTGGTCACTAAGATCTAAAGCCAAAGGGCTGACCCAGGAAGTCAGGATAGCATAAACATGAGAATGAAAAATCCAAGCAGAGACTTCGGTAGGTGCCCAACGTTGTTGGTTAGACATTATATGTCTCTGCAAATTATTTTAAAAGGAGTACTCAGAACCATGAAATAGCTCATGGCGGTCAAAATAGATTATCTAAAATGTCTGTTTTCAACCAAAAATTGTATGTATGAATAGAAATAGGGAAGTATAATCTATGCTTAAGAAAAACAACGAGCCCTAAGTCCCAGAGTAGCTCTAAGAGTAAGCTTTGGCAAATATTCTACATGACAGAATCCTGAGGGGATAAGAGACTCCAAAATTTTTAGAATTTATTATAAAATTTTCTAAATATCATTTTCAGTACCCTAACATCTCACTAACTGCAACACAGAGCTCATTAGAGTTACTTGAGCAGATTTGCGATAGCAACAGAAATCATCAGTGATCTTGAATTTAGATAAATCCGAAGAGCAAAAATGAAAGGCCAGAAGAGAAATGAACAAAGCGTTGAACCCTTATGGGACAGTATACCGTGTATCAATACACACAGCCTCACAGGAAGAAAGGGAAAAGACAAAAGGAAAGAAAAAAATCGCTGAAAAATAATGGCTACAAAAATGCTAATTTAAAAATCCAAGGAGCACAATAAATACCAAGCAATATAAACACAAAAGACCCACTTTTAAATAACATAAGGAAATTGACAAAAGTGAAAAACAAAAAGAAAATACTGGAAAAGGCAAGAAAAAAGTGACTCATTACATGTAAGGGAAAGACAATGAATTACTGACTTCTTATCCAAGAAATGGGGGTCAGGGCTGGCAAGATGGCTCAGCAGGCAAAGGAGCTTGCTGTACAAGTCTGATGATCTGAGTTCAATTTGCAGAGTCCTCATAAAGGTAGAAGGAGAGAACCGATCACTCCAAGTTGTCCTCTGCCCTCTATACATGCACCATGACACATGTTCATGCACACACACACACACACACACACACACACACACACACACACAGAGTTATAATAAAATTGTTAAAAAGAAGCAAGTTTCATAAGATGCATAATGTATCCAAAGTGATGAAAGAAGAACAAGTACCAAGGATTCTATAGTCCGTGAAACACCCTTTCAAAAATGAAGATGAAATAAAGATATTCCCAAAGATATTAAAAAATGGAAATCTGATCAAAGCACAGCTGCCTTCCTCGAAATAGTAAAGGACTTTTTTAATTTTTATTTATTTTAATTTTTGTGTAAATGAGTATTTTGCCTGCATGTATGTAAGTGCACCCATGCATGCAGTGCTCATGGAGGCCAGAATAGGGTTTTAGATCCCATTAGAACTGAAGTTACAGGTAGTTATTAGCTGCCATATGGATCCTGGGAACTGAACTTGGATCCCCTGCAAGAAAAGTCAGTGCTCTTAATGACGGAGCCATCTCTCCAGCTCCTACAGGACTTTGTGATGGTTAATGTTGATTATCAACCTGACAGAATATGGACTCACCTAAGAGATAAGTCTTCAGGCATTCCTCTGAGGAATTATTTTGATTGGGTCAGCCCAGGGTCACACCTCTGATCATCTTGATTAAATTGCCCATGGCCACACTTCTGAGGGATCTTGATTAGGTTAACTGAGGTAGGAAGATCAGCCTTAATGGTGGATGGCACCATTTCCAGGGCTTGGGACCTGGAAGTAATACAAAGGAAAAGTGAACTGGGCACTGGCATTCATCCTCTGCTTCCTGAGATGCAGTGTGACCAGCAGTCTTAAGCCTCTGCTACCAGAGCCAAAATAAACCTTTTCTCTCTTAGGTTGCTTTTGTCAGGCTATATTACACAGCTATAAGAAAAATAACACAGAAAACTAATACGAAAATGGGGCATTGCTGTGATAAACCTGACCATGTGATTGTTCATCTTTTAGAACCGATCTCTAGGAGGTATGTGGAAAAGTTTGAAACTTCAGGCTAGAAAAGTCTGGGAGTCTGGAAGCGGAGCATAATGGGTCATTCTATGGGAAGTCAGGAAGACCAGAATGCAGAGAGAAATGGAGACCTGGCTTATGGGTTTTAAGGGGGGAACAAAGACTCTATCAGGAACTGGAATAGAGATCTTTCTTGCTACATTCTGACAAAGAATCTAGCTGCATTCTGCCCATGTCCTGAGAACTTACTTGAAGCTAAATTTTAAAATAATGGACTAAATTCTTTGGTGAAGGAAATTCCAAGACAGCGTGTCATTCAGACTGTGGCATTTGGGCTGTGGCATCAATAAAGCAGAACCTTACTGATCACGCTCTTACTCATATCTACAGTGAGAGAAAGCAAAAAGACCTAAACACGTGAAGTTTAGTGAGGAAAGTTGGATGAGCAAGTGTAAAATTGCAAACAAGGAGAATTGCAGATGACAAAGCATGTGAAATTGTTAAAGTGAAATCCCACTCTCTTCATTGGAACAAGAAATATGCCCTGAAGGGAAAAACCTACCCATCAAAAGCTCCAGCTTGTGAGATATAAATTTACTTGAAAGGGGAAAGCCTGAACTGAGAAGAAATTCACAGAAGAGATCCCCTGCTTTAAAAAAAAAAAAAAGAAATGCCTAGGAAAACGATTTTGCAGATTCAGCCATTAGGGCACACAGAGGCCACTACAGCTCTGATCCAAGGTGGCCAGGTTACAGTGCAAGCTGACACTAGAATTTAAAAGCATTGTCCACATGGACCTGCTTTTGTAGACATGTGTCAAGAGCATTCAGGGAAAAGACTAGGAGTTGTGTTTTCATATATTTATTAACATCATCACATTTCACACATCATCACACATTCTATTCTCTAGTCTATTCTACCTATCCCCAAGGTTGCTCATCTGTGACTTGTCTGAGTCCGAGTGCACTGTGTTGGGTGGCTCTGGTGAGGGTTCCAATGATGTTGCTCCGATGTTTGGGTGTAAGTCAAATTCACTGCTGGGAGGTGCACGTGGCATCCAATCCCCTCCTCCCATAGTCCTTGCGACAACCTGAGAAAAGAACTCTCCAAACCCTGGTTTGAAGAATCTTAACAAGTTTACTGGACTTGCTGAGCTTGGAGTGCAGGTTTACTTACAGACAAAGCAGGCAGCCCCCCCCCCACACACACACATTCACAGCTATGTTCAAAAGTCCACATGCAGACATAAATCCTGTTGTTCCAGACAGCCTCACAAAATGGGAAGAGACCCGCCTCGTGGTTTTCCAGCTTTTATACCCTTAGCCCTGCCCCTGCAAGCAGCTATGATCAATGGATCAGCTGGAAAAGGGAAGGGGAGTGGCTTCTTTGCAGAGCGTGGGAAGGAGGCAGGTCCGTGGCGCATCATCACAGGGTCAAAGGAACATCCAGGTCACATCAGGGATCTCTCAAGCCAGTATGGAGAGTTCAGAGGCCCATCCATACAGCATCCTGGTGTCAGGAGTGACTCACAGATGTGATCTGTCAGCTGAGTTTCCTTTTTATAGTCAGCTGGGCCAGTGTTTCAGTCTGATAAGGCTCCTGGGGTGTTCCCCCTGATGCCATCTTTGTGACCTTGGATGTAGTGTAGTTTCTGCTTAAGCTAAATCTCACACTGGTTTTCACACATTTTATAATATTTTCTAATGCTCAATACAACATGAAAGATACAGCTTTAAGGGCCATGAACTCTTGCTCATAGTTTCAGAGAACTATTAAAGTTACCCTACATTCTGTGGTAGGGTCCAAGTTTCTGCAAAGAAGCCCTGAGAGGCCACTACACGAAGACATGAAGATGAAACCTAAGTTACAGGAAACTCCAGGGTGTTGGCATGAGACGCCTGCCAAGAAAGCTGCAGGCATGGAATGGAACCAGCCTAGAAAGAGGCTATGTATGCTGCAGGCAGCAGAGTTGACACCCTTTGGAGCCCAGATTTTTCTCAGATGCTGAACATGGACCTATAGGATTTGGTGTTTTCCCTACTGGGGTTTTACCTTGCTTTAGTCTGATAATGCCTTGCTATACCTCATTTTTCCCTTTTGGAATGGGAATGTTTATCCTGTACATTGTATGTTTGAAGTATGTAACTTCTTCTTTCATTGTATAGGGGCTCATAGCCAAGAGATTTTCTGAGTCTCAGAAGAGACTCTGCACTTACATTTTTAAAGTGTTTGGACTGTTTAAGACTATAGGGACGTTTGATGTTGGACAAAATGCATTTTACATTATGAGATGTCCAGGAGACTGTGGGGATAAGAGAAGGGAGGCTATGGTTTATAGTGATATGTTTGGGTGTCAAGTTGACAATGGGTAGATTTTTGATAGCTAACACTGATTGTCAACTTAACAGGATCTACAGTAACATAAGAGACAACAATGCTCTGGGCATGCCTGTGAGGGACTACCTTGATTAGATTAATTAAGATGGAAAGAGCCACCTAATTGTGGGAAGCACCATTCCATGGACTCGGATCCTGAACTAAATACAAAGGAAAAAGTAAACTGAGTACTGGCATTCATCCTTCTTGGCTTCCTGACTGTGGATGCAATGTGACCAGAAGTCAAGCTCCTATTGCCAGGATTTCCCTAACATGATGAACTGTGCCTTCAAACTGAGACTCAATATAAACCCTTTCTCCCTTAAGTCACTTCATCAGAGAGTTTTATCTCAACAGTAGGAAAAGTAGTAAGAGAGACGGTAACAAAATATTGTAGCCTGGCCCCATTGGAAAGTGATTCTTCTAATACAGGCCCCTTCAGTTTAACCCATCCTTAGAAATGAATTGAAGTCCTTCTCTCTTACAATAAGAAACAACTATCTTCATTTGCTGCTGGTACAGACAGCTCATTAAATGAAACAAAAGTTACCACTAACATGGAAAGTTTCATTAAGAGACCTCTGTGGATTATCAAGTAATTATGCCTCTCAAGGGAGGATATTATAGGAAGAATGTTATATTCAGAGAGCACACAGTGTTATTAGTGTTATATTTTGGCAGCCTTAATGTATCAGTGCCCTTAAGAAGATTAAAAGAGAGAAAATATATCTGCCTACTTTATCCAGAAGTTAAGAGATTCAAGGATGAAGAACTTGATTGCATGCAGTAAGCAAACCAATAGGTTACAGGAATGTGCTAATTCCTGGTTTTGCTTTTAGTTTTGTCGAAGTTTCCTTTCTATTACTATGATTAAAAAAAACACCGACCAAAACCAACTTCAGGAAGAAAGGGTTTATTTTATCTTACATCTCCCAGGTCACATTTCGTCACTGAGGGAAGTTAGAGCAGGAACTCAGGGCAGGAACCTGAAGGCAGGAGCTGAAGCACAGAGTATGAAAGAATGCTACTTACTGGCTTGCTCCTCTAGCCTGATTTCTTATACAACCCAGGGCCACCTACCCAGAGGTGCACCACCCACAGTGTCCCATCCCCTCCCACATCACTCAACAATTAAGAAAATGCCTCACAGACATGCCCACAGGCCAGTCCAATAGAAGAAATTCCTCATTTGAGGGTCACTCTTCCCAGGTGTGTCAAGCGGACAACTGAAGTTGTCCAGAACAATTTTATGCACTTAACAATTAATTAGGCTAAATACGAAGGTCATGGCTTTCTGAAGTCAGTGCTGCAACCAGCCAGTGCCAGTCAAGAAGATCTGCCGTCATCTCCAGCTTCCCTAAGAAATACTTCAATCAGGGAAAAAAAGTGAATAATTTTGTGTCTTTTTGTGTGTGTATTGAGGCTGTACACACATTTCTAACTTATTTTCTATACCTAATAATGCAGTTGCCTGTCTAGTTTTTGTTATTGTTGTTTAGTTTGTTGACACCCACTGAAAACATTAACCATGCTATTAGACAAATTACTTTTCAGAGGCTCAGTTTCTCCATTTGTACAAGATTTAACTAAACTGCAAATGGAGATCAAATTTTCCACTACAATTGTATGATAGTGGTTATTTGAGTTTCATAAACAAAAAGATGTTGAAGTTACCAAAGCAGGTGATAGAAAATGTGTTCTTTTTAATTTTTTAATATTTTATTTATTTTTATTTTATGTGTATGAGTGTATTGCCTGCATATATGTGAGTGCACCTGTGTCATGCAATGCTGTGGAGGTCAGAAGAGGTTTCGGATTTCCCTGGAACTGGAGTTAAGGACGGTACATAGCCACCATGTAGGTGCTGGGAATCGAACTGGGGTCCTCTGCAAGAGCAGTCAGTGCCATCTGTCCAGCCCCAGAAAATGTGCTCTCAGGGACTTGGTGGGTAAAGGCGCTTGCTTCCAATCCTGACAACCTGAGTTTGATCCCTGGAATCCACATGTTGGAAGGAGAGAACTGACTCCCACAAGATGTCCTCTGACCCCCGTGTGTGTAGTATTATGCATGTGCATGCAGACACACAGACACAGATACACGTGCACACACACACACACACACAATTAAATAAATAAAAATGTAATTTAAAATTTTTGATGAGTCCAGATTGCATTGCTCAAATACTCTTGGTGTGAGCCTTCCCTGGAGGTGGTCTACTTACCAGAGGCCACACCCTTAAAGAACACAGACTTTTCCTTTCCCAGCAGCTATCAAATGCCAACAGCCCCTCAACTAAGGGTGGAAAAAGAAAGGAAGGTCTGAGAGGAGTTCGGGGAGGTGATCAAAATACACTGCATGAAATTCTCAAAGAATTAATAAAAATATTTAATTTATTTAATTTTTTTAAAAAAGGAAACCGTTCCTGATCAATAAGCAGTGTCAGAGAATGGGAGAGTAGACAAGTTGTGATTTGGCCATCCTTGCTCAATAGACCCTTTCACATCCCATAACTGTCTAACAATATGTTATAATCTAGAGCATGTGTTCTACAATTAGGCAATGAGTTTGTGAACAGAGAATTCTCCATTGAGAAATGAGGGGAAACCTGATGGATGGATTGGTCACTGCTTTGCATGAAGTTGGGGAAGATGCCTAAAGTAGTGGCCGTCCATCAGTGGCATCAGACACGTCCTTCTCCTGGGACAGATATTTCCTCTACTGTTTATAGAAAATCACCTCTAGAAAGTTAACTTAATACACTGAGATGTTATATTATGCCAATGAGCCTGTACATTTTTGTTGTAATTTTCAGTTTATAAAATGTTTTTACATTTTTCTCATAGCTTATTGACATTTCACAATAACTCTGCAGAGCAACATCCTATTCTTACTGAAGTTAAAGAGCTAGTGAGGGTAAATGAATTAGGTGCCAAGACTTCTTGGCTGGAGATGATGGTGTTAGAGATAGAACCTGAACACAGAGTATTTAACACCAAGTCCAGATTATTTTACAGTACACCAGAGTTAACTCTTCATTTGCTGCTTCATTTGCTCTTCATTCCTTTACAGAAAGTAGTTTTTAACTAAAAGAAGAAAAATTACATAAGAATAATAAGTTTGGAGAAGGGAAAAACAGGAGATGCTCATGGAAATGGAGTCAAATGTTCATAGAAGTAAAGGAAAATCAGGGCCCCTAAGCCACACTAACTCCCACCTATGTATTTCAACCTTTACCTTGGTTTTAAGAATTGTATACTTGGGGCTAGAGAAATGACTCAGTCATTAAGAGCACTGGCTGCTCTCACAGAGGACCCAGGTTTGGTTTCCAGCACCTACATAGCAGCCCACAACCATCCAAAATTCAGTTCCGGGGATCCAAGGCCCTCTTCTGGCCTCTGTAGGCATTGCATGTATATAGCGCACTTATTTACATGCAGGCAAAACATTCATACACATAAAATAAAAATAAATAAAATATTTAAAAAGAATTGTATAATCAACTACTGCCTCAAGCAAAAGAATTGTTGGTGGTTGTACCATCCCCCACCCTGCACAAATCCACTCCTTCCAATGGTTTTTCTACATACTATTACATGATGTATTTCTGTTCTAGGACTGTCATAACATTATACCATGAGCCAAGTGGCTTAAACAAGAGAAAATAATTTTTCACTCACCTGGCAGCCAGAGTCAAGTTCATAAAACCATCAGAGTTTGTTCTGGTGAATCACTTTCTTCTAGATTTATAATCACTGCTTCCTCACTGTGCTCACCAATGGACTGTCCTCCATGGGGCTGTGGAAAGAAAGATTTGTCTGCAGCCTCTATTTCTTATGAGGACACTAGTCTTTTTGGAGAAAGATGCTCCCTGTGACGTCATTTAATCTTCAGTACTTCCCTGGAGACCAAATGCAGTCACAGTGAGGGTAACATGAGTTTGGAAGGAACATAACTTTGTACATAACACACTGAACAACTTATCACCCAGTTGTTCAAATCGAATTACGAAGCTAACCTTGAATCCTCTTTTTTCTAAAACTCTACATCTTATCTATCTTCAAAATATGAATGTGTACCTGGGACTCCTTATCATCTCCCCCCATGACCAGAGACCAGCCATCTCCTGTCTCATTAGCCCCTAACTGTTCAAAGTGCTCATTCAGTCCTGAAAATCAGATCTCTTCTATGTAAACCATCAATGACCTCCCAGATCACCTAGAAGCTCATTCAAACTCCTTCCTAGAATCAAGAAGGGCTAGAACAAGCCGCTCTCACTTATAAGCTCCAAGTAATTTACCAGTTGCTCACAAAGCTCCCACCACCCAGATTTTCTTGCTGCTCCTTGAACATGCACAGTCACACTTCAGAGAACTGCTGGACAGTCTCCAGGGCTCTAAGTTAATTAAACTTTCGAATAAACAATAAATCTATTCTGGCATAATAAGTCCACTTATCTATGGGTTATATTTATACAAAACACTAATTTGTTGTTTATTTAAAATTCAGATTTAATTGGGAGTCCTGGACTGCCATTTTCCAAATCTGGCAATCCTGGTTTGTGCATGTCTTAATGGGTGCATGCAATAAATATAAAGAGATGCTTGAATTCATTTACTCAGATATCAGGATGTCTGTCTGTTTAAAAAGTATGCAAATCACCATAAAACAAAAACTCCCCCTTTAGACACCTTGAAAGCACAGAGCAGCACTGAGAACACATATGTTGTACAGTGGTTTCCTTGAAATTGAAACATTCCCTCCAGGAGGGAGGGGATGGCTCATGAGAGTCCCAGGTAAATAGAATGTCACATGTCTGAGAACATAGAAACTTGCAAAATTCTTGAAGGCTTCTCCCCAGCTTTATAAAAGGAAAAGGGTGCTGCTGAGAAGACGCTCAGAGATTTCTAGGACCTGTGAAGCTGCCAGCAAGTTGCCTGGCAGTTCTAGGGCTGCAGCCTCTGTGAGTCAGCATCACCGTGTTGGGGTGGGCTTTTCAGTGAAGCAGCTGCTTTCAAGTCCTCCCTGCCCCTGTAAGAAACCCAGACTCCAGTTAGTAACCCCAGAAAACTCATTGGTTCACCAAGTTGGACTTTGGTGGAATCTTTACTTTGGTCTGTCATGGTGTCCCTTTCTGGGGTGAGTAGAAATATGTGTGTTGTGTCTTCCCCTAAAAGTTCTCTCACAGAACCACATGCAAAGCCAAGCAAATGTCAATACTATGTGAACATAAATAAACACCAACCAAATGAGAGCACCCCAAAGCTCCTTGTTCCAAGTTTTCCAGAGCAATGGAGCTGGTCACTTTCACTTATATTTAGACAAACTGCCCTGGCAGGCAGAAGAGTGGGGAAACTTCCAGTAGAAAAGAAAGGCGGCTTTGGGGGTTCCTGATTGCAGGTTGTTGGCATGAGGATGTTGTGGGCCGCCTACCTACTAGTAAAAGTGTCACAGGATTGGTAATGGGATGAGTATTTGGTTTTTGTCTAGTCGGTTCTAAATTAGAAATGAAGACAAACTAAGGGAGCTGTCAGTTATTAGATAAGTCCTAGCCCTTATGATTGTTTGGCTTACTGGTTGGTTACTAGAGAAAGTATTAGAACTTCCTAGAAGTTTGACTTAAGGCTTGGTTGCTAGGCATGGTTTGCTGGTCAGGATGCTAGAGAAAATGGAGCAGAGTTTTGTTTTTATATATAAAGTGAGCCTCTCGGATATGAAGCCACACTGTACTGATAGTCACTAGATACACGTGGATATTTAAGTTTAAATTAAGTAAAATTCGAATCCATGTATCAGTCACATTAACCACATTCCAGGCACAGGCAACTGCATACGACTGGTGGTCTATCAAACCAGGTGGTGAAGAAATGGAAACTTCTCCACATGGCAGAAAGTTCTACTGAGCGGCACATGAAAGATGACAAAATGTTTTTAAAACTTTGTTCATTAGACTACTAAACACCTCTAGAAAACGCAGCACCATTACCACCCCACTGGAAAATTTCCACTCTCTCATTTTCCCTCTGAGCCTCATTTGCTCTGGTTTTGCGCTCTCCAGCCTTCATTTTCTTGCTAATTAGCAGACTGTGTCACTGCCCTGCTTTATGCTTTCCTAGTTTGCTTGGTTGATGGTCTCCTTTCCCCACAAATAGTTTTTAAAAGTTACTCTAGTGAACACTTATGAATCATCTAATTGTACTTTCCTAGAACTGCCTTTTTTCATATTACTCAAGGTTAGCCAGAAGCCCACATTCTCCTGTAGTTTGCTGGCTGTTCCAAACCTGCTGGTCTCATTGGTGGGTACCTGACACAGCTGAGTCATCAGTCCCTCTCCCAGGAATTCAGAAAGAAATTCTTTATTTTATTTTATTTATTTATTTTAATGTGTATGAGTGTGTTGCTTGCATGGTTTGTAAGTGCACCCATGTCATGCAATACCTGTGGAGGTCAGAAGAGGGCATCAGATCCCCTGGAACTGGAGTTTCAGATGGTTGGTAGCAGTCATGTGGGTACTGGGAATTGAACCCCAGTCCTCTGCAATAGCAGCCAGTGCTCCTAACCTCTGAGCCATCTCTCCAGTCCCAGGAGAGAATTCTTTAGCCTCAAAGAACAAGAAAGGTGTTTTCTCCTGGGTACCATCATATACAAGGCCAGGCAGCTAATATAAAGTAGTACGAGAGTAAACAAGTGCAAGGTGAGAGACAGAGGTGAGAAAGATGAGACCTGGGGTGAGGCCTTGGGTTCCCTGCAGCCCTACACTCTTCAGTCTGATTCCCAAAACCTGGCTCTCTCATTGCCCTCAAATGGGATGACATGGCCCCTTGTCCTTCCAATAAATTTTCTTGCTCAAAGTAATTTGAGTGGATTTTTTTGTGATTTGCAAACAAATGAAGCCCAACTATTTTACACTATCAAGGAAAAATTGGAAGTTGTCAATTTAAGCCCTTTGCTTTCTCAGTGTCACATATGACCACCACGCTCTCCTTTCTACTAGACAGTACAAGGTTGTTTATGCCTAAGGGGTATTCTCTCCAAAGGAAAAGAAGGAATGCAGCACATAATGTGAAAAGTGGGTTATACTTGTTTTTAGAATAATATATTACAGTTTTTAATGCTCACCTTCCAATCCACAGCAAAACACAGATAAAATCAGAGGGAACTTTCTTCTGTAATATTATCCCAATCATTAAAGTTCCATAATCACTTTTTGAAAAAAAAAATCTTACTTTTAATCTTCTTATTATTTATTTATTCCATAAATGTTTATTAAATACCTTTTATGGGTAAATACCAGCAAAGGATTTTTTTAAATTATGTCTTTCAGAAACCTTCTGAGTTTTGTGCAGCTACAAAACAAACGTGTCAAACACCTTACAGGATTCAATGAGAGACGTGTCAGAAGGCAGCTTTAACCCCTTCTGTGTAGCTCAGTGTTTCTACACAGTATGGGCCTCCAAGCATCGAAAGTGACATTGTAGTAAGGAATGCCTCCTTTTCCTCCAAGCACCAGCTGTTCTTCGGAGTTTGTGGGTGATGTATGTGGAATGGCTTGTCTCCTCTATGGTACCTGGTACCTCTCCCATTCAAAAATCAGTGACACCTTCCTCATCTCCCCTCAAAGTAATTGTTCAATTTCCTGTGTACAGGCCTTGTCTACAATTCAGCGATTGGTTTGCATACTGCTAAAAGCCATCTAGTGAAAAATGGCCCATTTTCTTTCTCTAGAGGGTATGACAGGTTCAGTGTGTTCCAGGAGTCATTCAGAGTTTCTCTCTTATGCTACATCCCCCTGTGTTCACATTAACCAGTATTGCGCTAGATAGCTTTAGTTGTTGACTTGACACACCTAGATAGAGGGAACCTCAATTGAGGAATTTCCTCCATTGGACTTGCCTTTAGCCTTATCTGTGGGGCATTTTCTTGATTATTGAGTGATGTGGGAAGACCCAGTCCACTGTGCATGGTGCCACCCCTGGGCAGATGGTCCTGTGCTATATAAGAAAGCAGGCTGAGCGTGGGCCAGAGGAGGAATCCAGTAAGCAGCATTCCTCTGTGTGTCAGCTCCTGCCTCCAGGTTCCTGCCCTGAGTTCCTGCCTTGGCTTCCTTCGAGGAAGGACTGTGCTACAAGCCAAATAAACCCTTTCCTCCCCAAGTTAGTTTTGGTCAGTGTTTTCATCATAGCAAGTGAAAGCAAACTAGAACAAGTATAGAGTTGGGCATGAGAGTACCACACAGTTACTGCTGTCAAGAACAAAGCTGTTACTTTCCTACTTATAGTTAGGTGTTTCTACAAATAACATAATATTTCAGATACTTCTGTTTGTAACTTAATAGGAAATAATAAAGTATTAAAAATTAGTTCAAAGGAGAATTTGGAGGATGGCTGGATAGAATGACAGATAGATGATAGATAATGTTCATTAATAAATACAAAACTTAGGTCCATATCCTATATGGAACTAAAATGCAATGTTTTGAGTTTTGTCTTTTCAATAAGGCATAAAGCTCCCAAAAAGTCCTTTGTATCTTCATAAACAATCATCTGCACGTGTCAACTGTTTTGTTACTTAGCTTCACATACAAAGCTATAAAATTGCTCAGACAGTAGAAAGATAATCAAACTGACCCTTAGAGAGTGAGATTATCTTTAAAGGATGTGATGGTTAATCTCAATGGTTAATTTGATGAGATCTAGAATCACCTGGGAGATAGCACTCTGTGCATGCCTGTGGGGGACTATCTTGATTAGGTTAACTGAGGTACGAAGACCTACCCACTATGGGTAGCACTATCCCCTGGACTGAAATCCTAGACTGTATAAAAAAGAGAAAGTGAGCAGATCACAGTTATCCATCACTCATCACTTTCTCTTTTATTTGAGACAGGTCTCCCTATAGTCCCAGCTGACCTGAAACTTGCCATGTAGACCAGGCTGGCCTGGATCTCACAGAGATCTGCCTGCCTGTTTCTGGGATTAAAGGCATGTACCACTATATTTGTCCACTGTCTGCTTTTGGAATGTGAATACAATGTGACTAGCAGCCTCAGGATCCTGTTAGTATGCCTTCCCTACCATGATTGACTATAACCTGGACCTCTGAGCCAAAATAAGCCTTTTTCCCTTAAGTTGCTTCTGTCGGGGCATTTTATCACAGCAACAGAAAAACTAAGACAGATGTTATATGAGTCAGTATTCCATTGCTGTGACAAAATCCTTTAGAAAAAGCAATTTAAAGGATGAAAATTTTATTTTGGATCACAGTTTCAGGGGTTCCCAGTCCATGATCACATGTTCCACTCTTCTGGGTGAGGTGGGGCATCATGGAGGGGAGAGGGATAGAGCAAAGCTCCTCATTTCATGGTGGCCAGGAAGCAGAGAGATGGTAAGAAAGGAATAAGAAAGACCCTTCGAGGCCACACCTCAGTGACCTATTTCCTTGAATTAGGTCTCACCTCTTAACAGTCAATTCAGTTATGAATTCATCATTGATGAAATTAAAGCCCTCATTATCCAGTCTACCTCTCCAGGCCCAACCTCTAACATTGCTGCATTGAGATCACTCAAGGAAGAAACAGGGAAGGAAGGTAACAGAAGCCAGAAACTCCATCCTGGTTCAATGAAGTGAGGACCAAAGCTTGGGATGAAAAAAATGCCGATGAATGATTAAGTGCTCAATTTGCAGTTGAATGATAAAGGCCTGCATGGGTCTGTGGAGGGTGTATTTTCAGTAGTCCCTGTGCTCCATGCCTGTATTACTGCCACTCTACTCAGCTGTTTCCTGTCATTTAATCACAACCACAAGCCAGTATCCAAGGGATAAAGCTTCTACAGAAAGGCTGTCTTTGCAGAGAACCATAAATTATCTTATTTTTGACTCAATATTGGTACACTGTACTCTGACAGAGTATCAGCCCTCCACATGTATTTTAAACCACCACTTTCAAAGTTGTGTGTCAGGTGACCAAGTAATAAAAAATACATTTAAAAAGGCACATGAAAAGTGTCCTTCAACACTGGAGAGTCAGAGATGAGGGAGGCGCAGGAAGACATTCAAGGAGCAGTCTTTTGGCAATGATGAACAGGGGCCATAGAAGGATGTTGCAACTGCAAAGTTTTGTTGCTGAGAATTATTATGATGACCACAACTAAGATCTTTCATCAAAGTAGAGTCTAAACCCAGACCAACAGCAGAAAAGAAAATTTAAAACATTACAGTTATTTGATTCTACTTCCGTCATGTTTCATTTATTCCTTTGTGCTGAAATTAATTTTTGTAAAGCCCCACACAACCATACTTTAGACTAGTTCTTAAAATGACTTAAGTATTGCTATACTGTTTTTTCCATTTTTTATTTGATATTAATAGTATAATGAAATATTATTACAGTTTACATATTGCCAAACTCTCTTTTAACCCGAGTTTATTCTGTGTGTGCATGTGTGTGTGTGTGTGTGTGTGTGTGTGTGTGTGTACGCATGTGTGTGGTTTGGTTCTTGACATCTGATATTACAGGCTGGGCATGGTAGTGCAGGCCTATAATCCCAATTCTCAGGATGCAGAAGCAGGAGGATTGCCACAAGTTCCAGGTTAGCCAGAACTATCTAGCAAGACTCTATTTCAAAAAACAAATACAATCATGGCTTGAGTCAAAGTAAACAGTATTAGCAGACCTAAAAATGATATGATGCTACAGTATAGCAACAACAATTCCCCTCTTTCTTTCCGATCTCTATAGCTGTCATTTCATTTGTTTATCCTTACTTCTTTCCTTTGCACTTTGATGGCAAACAATAGTAGGACCAGCAAGCATCTTGTGTTGGTCTTGAATTTAACAGGGATCTATTCAAATGGTCAGTCATTAAATGTTATGTTTATTTTTAGACTTGATATCCCTTACTGACTTAAGGACGTTCCAGTCTGTTCTTAGTTTGCTAAAATTTTTATAGCTAACAGACTTATGATGAAATGATGTGAATATTTTCAAGCTCTGTTTTCTGCAGAGGGCTCTTCCTTATTTCTCTCCAGATAATGTGGAGGAGCAGTCTATGACAGGAATGCTAGAGTTGAACTGTCCATTCATTCAGCAGCAGAGTGACCCGGTTGTGATGATTATTAGAAATGCTCTCTTATTAACAGGCTTGATTTGCTGGCCCACAGTATTATTCTTTTTACAGTGTCTTCTTCCAGTCCTTATAAACAAGGCAATAAAAATGAGTCAGAGAGGTTCACCTCTCTTTATACTTTAGATACATTTTTATGACTTATGGTTTGTCTTTTCTTTGAAATCTGCAAAAGAATTTGCCTACAGTCCAGGCCTAATATATTTTGAGGGGTGACTAAGTAGATAAGGTGGGAATTTTTATTAGAGTTTTATTTCTTCAGCAGTTCTTGGTCTATACTTGTCTTTAAATTATTCCTTTTAAGTCAGTTATTCTAATTTCTCATTTTCTTTAAACGTGTCATTTTATCTATGTCTCCACTTTCTTCTTTCTCCCTCTCATGATAATTGTGGTCTTTTTCCTAATATTTTGTGCTAAGCCTTTAATAGATGCTGACCTTTGACAACTAGCTAATTACTTCCCTTTTTGCCTAGCTCAGCATTAGCCAGTCTGTGTTCATTGTGCCCAAGGGTAGTATGGTACCCTCCCTTCTTTCAATTCTGTCAATGAATATTGTAAAACCTAGCTGTTGCGCTGTGATCTGTTACTAAACAAGCATTTCTTTATGGAGATTTTTTTAGTCTTTCACTATCAAAAGCTGCACTTTGGCCTCAACACAAAGAGAAAATTATTATTTCCATGGTCTATATCTGCAGTGGTTCCCATTGATTCCTGCAAGGAAGACCAAAGGAACAGTTGTACTTTCCAATAAAATGCAGAGCCGCAATGTACGTTTTATGTGCTTTTTTGAAATTTATGACAAACAGGAAGCTCTTACCAATTTCTTGGAAGCTTTTACAGCTCTCAAGAACAATCTTGTATGACATGGTTAAAATGCGGTTGATACTAAAGGAATGTGATCAGTGAGAAGACAGTATAAATGTTCTAATAAGACCTGGAAATAAGCATTTAGAGTAATTCATGCCGGGAAGCATTCAACCACAATAAACAACAAATGTGTACCTAGATGTTGTCAGACAAGAGCACTTTTTACCTTTCTGCAAGTAAACAATGCACAACGAAAATTCCATCTGCTCCGTTGTTGAACTGCATCCCGGCTCACTTCAGATCCTTGTATCTGCTTTCTTACATTCTGGTTGTCTCTCTGCTTCAGGGGCTACCGTGCTGCCTCTTGTCTTGGTACCATTAGCATGTAAAATGAGGATTCTTTGAGCACAAGCACTATAGTATTACAAGTGTTTACCCAATAGCCCAGGTGACTACTGAGTGAAAAGGTGTACAGCTTGGATACATAGGACAAAGGGATTATTTATGTCACAGGCAGAGCAGGACAGCAGAATGTCTGCATTTACAACTTATTTCTGAAGTTTTCTTCTTAACATTTTTAAATACTTTAAATATTATAGTTATATTGGAGAATATTCTTCGGACATATACCTGAAGTACTTAGGAATGTGACAGTGACTAAAGATTACCTTCAAATGGTTTAAGGAGTTATAGTCTTTCAGGGGTGGGGAGATAAACAGAGACAAAGAAATAAGCACATATATGACAAAAAGTTAACAAATCTAGTGAAAGGTATGTGGATGCCTACTGTATTAGTCACTTTGCTGCTGCTGTGATAGAAACACTGACCCAAGCAATTTATAAAAGGAAGAGTTTATTTGAGCTTACCATCCAGGGGAATTACAGTCCATCATGGCAGGGAGGCATGGTGTCTGGAGGTGGCTGGAACAGGAGCAGCAGAAGCTAAGCTCTCACATCATCACGCGGGCACAGGAAACAAGAGAGCAACTAGAGATCTGGCAAGGCGTGACGTGCTTCCTCCAGGATAGCCACACCTTCTAAAACCTCCCAAAACAGTACCACCAACTAGGGACAAAATGTCGAAATACTTGGAGCCTATGGGGAACATTTTCATTCAAACCACCACACCTACTATACTATTCTCTTTTGCTTTTTTTTTTTTTTTTTTGAGACAGGGTCTCCCTCTAGCCCCAGGCTGGCCTCAAACTCACAGAGATCTGCCTGCCTCTACCTCCCGAGTGCTGGGATTAAAGGCGTGCAACAACAGACCCGGCTCTCTTTTACTTTTTATAGATTTGAATTTTTAAGATTTATTTATATGTGTGTGAGTATATAAATGCATATGCATATATGTGCAGCTGCATCCATCTGTGTGCTTGCAGAGACCAGAAGACAGTGTTCGGTGTCCTCCTCTATCACTCTCTAACTATTCCTGTAAGGCAGGGTCTCTCCCCCAATCTGGGACTCACATTTTCTCAGATAGGGTAGAAGGATGGAAGCCAGCAAGTCCAATGATCCTCCTGTCTCTGCTCCCTTCAGAGCTGGGGTTCAGACATGCTCAGGATGCCAGGCTTGCTGCATGGCTGCTGATATCCAAAGTCTGGTCTTCATGATTGCAGAATAAATACTCTTAACTGGTAGGCCATCTTTCCAGCCCTGATTTGAAATTTTTAACATAAAAATTTTGGAAGTGTGAACTATATTATAATCAAATTTGGATTGTATCAAAAATGAATATATAGTCCAATTTTACAAAAATTAATGATGTTTTGATAGTTTGAAAAAACTTGGAACTTCAGAAAACCCAGAGACTTTTCTGGATGTAGAAAAATAGATTTTTACATAGGCAGGAAAAGTATGTAACAAATCCAAATTCATTTGTGATTTAAACAAGAACACTTGGGAAATGGAGATTAAAAGAGAACTTATTTTCATTTGAATAAAGAAATATACTCAAAAACTCCTGAGCCAACATAATTCTTAAAGGTGACAGACAATGCTACTAAGTTCAAGACCAAAGTTTCCGGCAAATTAAACAAGGAGAAAATATTGTACATGTTCTTGAAAGAAAGAAAAAAAAGTGTCATTTGGTTTAGAAAATAAGATCATCTCCATAGAAAACCCAGTAGACACATCCATTTCTGGCAATGCAGTTTTTCACCAGTAACTGGAAATACTCTCTTCTCTTTCAAAACACCAGAGATGCTGGAAAATACAAATGTCTCTATAAAACTGCAACTCCCAAAGGCACAAACAGAGGACAGTTGTAGCAAGCAGAAGTTGATGCAGTGACTGTGTGCAATGAAGGTGCATGTCCTGGATATCAAGGGACTTGGGCTCTAGTATCCTCACAGGGCCAGCAATGAAAATCTTGGGCTAATGAGCAACGAATTCGAAGTGAAAACCTTCTCATGGAGCCAGGATTCTTCATGGGTGGAGCCCCCAAAATAGCGGCTTACAGAAACACCATCCATCATCCCAGGGTTATGACAAGGCCACTTGTCTGGTTGAAGTTACTGTCTTGGTGAAAAGAAAAATGCAGTGTGTGTGTGTGTGTGTGTGTGTGTGTGTGTGTGTGTGTGTGTTTGTTTATTTATGAAGCCAGAGAGCTCAGGCCTCCACATGAGTCTGGAGTTCAATTTGTGCTATCTATGTTATCTGAGGACATTTGAGAAATCAACATACAATAGTCCCAAAATGGTGATAGTCCCTACCTAAGGAAATATGCGAATTTTCTCACTGTATAATCTTCAGAGCTCACAAGGAATCACAAATCACGCCCACTGAAATGAACTCATAACTCAGACTTATGGAACACGAAAGGAAGTAAAGCAAACTTAATGCCCTAAGAACTTGAGATCATTGAGAATTATGAAAAATTAAGATAAGTAAATGCTTACAGAAGGAATTTTAATTTTAATTTATGTCCACTATATAACTGAAATCCCAATCTACAAGCCAATTTAATTAGGTGTAACTAAAGAAATAATTTATAAAATGGAAGATAAACTCAAGAAATTAATTCAATTCATCAAAAACCATTGAACACATAAAATATGAAAAAGAAATAATGAAATAGAGAGTAGTAATGAGAAGGTACGATACACATCTCCTTGAATTGAGCATTGTTACAGAAAGATTGGGGAAAAGAACTGTCCCAGCCTAACAGCTTTCACATCTGGATGGACTTCAGGATTAAAAGGAAAATAAACTGAGGGCAGAAACCACTAAAATCACCTTAAAACCACCTCACGTCATGTTTGTTTTTTTTTTAATTTAAAGGAAACAAATATGGGCCTGGAGGGATGGCTCCTCAGTTAAGAGCACAGGTTACTCTTGCACAGGACCTGGGTTCAATTCCCAGAAGCCACCTAGTAACTCCAGTTCAAGGAATCTGACACCCTCTTCTGGCCTCTTCAGGCATTGCATGACTGGGGTGCACTTATATGCAGACAAAATGCTCATATGCATAAAATAAAAGTAAATAAATAAATAATGCTGTTGTTAATTTTGAATGGCAGGAGTACAGTATTTGTTGTATGCTTTGTGTTCTAAAATGTATTTTTGCAAAACTGTCAAGGTGTGTGCACAGGATAACTCAGTAAACCTCATGGGACTACCACAGCCAAGCCAATATTTTTTAAAATACTTGAAGAAATGAAAAATTTGGAACTTTTCATTTAAATATAATTTCTAAAGTTTGGATTTTTTTGTTAGACATGGTACCAGACCTTTCCTGATAGAAAAGGTAAGTATTGCTCAAGCCTTGCCTCAAGGACTTGCTTTAAAATATGGTTAGGATATAAAAGTACAAGAGATGCCTAGAATTTTCCTGCTGAAGTTTTAAATGCCTACAAAAGACAAAACTAGGTGAGCAAAGGAAACCCAAGAGGAACCTGAAGACCTTCATGTTCATTGACAGTCTTTAAGTTATTGCTAGAAATATCAGTGCTAAGATATTTTTTAAGTTTTATTTTTATTATTTTTAATTATGTGTACATGTGCATCTTTTGTGGGTTTGTACATGTGAATGCAATGACCACAGAGTACACAGGTGAGCATCGGATCTCATGGAGCTAGAGTTACAGGGATCTGTGAGCCTCCTGGCACAGGTGCTGGGAACTGAACTTCTGTCCTCTGCAAAAACAGTCCACACTATTAACCTCTAAGCCATCTCTCCAGCCCTCAATGTTAAGATTTCTAAATTTGGTTCATTATCTCCAGCTAAAATATAACTTACTTGCAGATGCATTATGAAAATGAAGGAAGCATGCTATTGAGGACTGAAGTCTTAACTCACTGTGTCAGGCCCACAGGAAGGAAAAAATCTTATTCTGCAAGTGATTTGCAGGCTGACTCAATTTGTTTACTGTACCTGAAATACTTTCTTTCAATCCCAGACTACTGAAGCATTTTCCGAACCACTCCTTACTATTCTGGCATCATATTCCAGATAAAAGGAAAAGGGAAAACCCAAAAGTCTATCAACTCTTCTTCTTTAACATTTTATTTATTTATTTATTTTTGTTATTTTTATTTTATGTGTACAAGTGTATTGCCTGCATGTATTTGAGTGCACCCGTGTCATGCAGTGCCACAGAGGTCAGAAGAGGGCTTCGGGTCCCCCTGGAACTGGAGTTAAGGACAGTTCGTAGCGACTATGTGGGTGCTGGGAATCGAACCCAGGTCCTCTGCAAGGTCAGTCAGTGCTCTTAATCGCTGAGCTATCTCTCCAGCCCCAACATTTTATTTATCTTTTTATGTGTATGAGAGTATTGCCTGCATTTATGTAAGGGCACCCATGTCGTGCAGTGCCTATGGAGATCAGAAGAGGGCATCTGGAGCTCCTGGAACTGGAGTTACAGATTGTTGTTAGCTGCCATGTAGGTGCTGGGAATTGAACCAGGGTCTTCTGCAAGAACAGCAAGTACTCTTAACCACTGAGCCATCTCTCCAGCCCCAAGAGTCTATCAACTCATAGAATAGCTTCATGGGTACAGATTTATAGGAGAATTTGTTTAATTTTATTATTAACAAAACACAATTTCAGGACTAAATATAATTTGACTAAGTATGATTATTGACTTGAGTATTAAATTTGAGTACAACCAAGGAAATCATACTGTCTGTGTGGAACCTGAAATCCACTGATTTTTCCATGAGCAAGCTCTGTGTTGTTGCCAAAGTCATTACTGAGGACAGGTACTTGAGAAGGAAGACCTCAGAGGGTAGCTGGCAAGTGAACCTGGTGAAGCCTCAGAAAGCATAAAAGAAACTGTGAGGACATGAGATTCCTTCTGGGAGAGTTTATCAGAACCTTCAGCAAGAGAATCAATTAGAACTAGCCATCCAGTAGGGAACTGTTGCTGAGAGAACAATCATTCCTCTGTGAAGTGGGAAAGAGATATGAACAAGAGCCCTTCATCATGGTGCTGTTCCCTTCTCAGAGTCCCTGGCATCGATGTGAGGTAGTGGAGAGAACAGCACTTCTGAGGGCACATCCATCAGCCTGTCCCTTAGCCTGAAACCTGAATCCTGGTGTTCCTCACTCAGAAAAATGGGAATTAGACTCTCTCTCTCTCTCTCTTTAATCTGATTATAAGGATCAGAAACACATACACATAAACACATACCACACACATACATGCAATATACATATACACATAAACACAATACATATACATACACATATGCATACTTACCAACATGCCTACACATACACATAACACACACATACACATACCTAGTCATATACACTCACACACATACACACATATATTCACACACATATGTGCACATGCACATACATACACATACACACCTACACACACATATATATACACACTCATACACATACACACATATACACTAACACACTTGCATAGACACATATACACTCACACACATACGCATACACACACATACACATATATATATACATATGTGTGTATATATGCACACATCCTCACATACACACATGAATATACACACATATACATATAACATATATGTGCTCCCCAAATAGATCCATGAAGTATCAGTAGAAGCAATATATGATGCCCGTCAAAGCTTACCTGTTGGTAATAGTGGTTACTTTCTATTGTGATAAAACACTGATCAAAACCAACTTGGGGAGGAAATGTTTCATTTTACCTCACAGCTGACAGTTCATCAGGGAGAGGAGCTAGGGCAGGGGCTCAGGGCAGGAACCTGGAGGCTGTAACTGAAGCAGAGACCACGGAGGAACGCTGCTTGCTGACTTGCTCCCCTGGCCTGTGCTCAGCCTGTTTTTTTTAACAACCCAGGACCACCTGCCCACAGTGGTCTGGGCCCTCCCACATCAACCAGCAATTAAGAAAATGCCTCACAGACTTGGTCACAGGAAATGCCGCAATTGAGGTTCACTCTTCCCAGGTGTGTCAAGTTGATAACTGAAGCGGTCCAGCACAGAGAGCATCATCTAGAACATTTGGGTCCATCATCTGCTTTCTATGCTGGTGACACAGAATTCAACATGTTATTAAGATGACAGGCTCAAATGCAGCTGTCTTAGTTCACTTTCTGTTACTATATCTGAGTACCACAGATAGATCATTTATAGAGATTCACTTAGTTCTTGGTCCTAGAAAACCAAAAACACAGTGCCAGCATCTGCTTAACATTTGGTGAGAGCCTTCCTGCTGGGTCATGACATGCTAGAGGTATCAAATGGCAAGACAGAGCATGCAAGCTAGAGTTCCTGTCATGATCTGAATACAGATAGAGTCTCCCAGGAGTTCATGTGCTAAAGGCTCGGTACCCAGAGTGGTGCTGTTGGGAGGTGCTAAGGGTCTTTAACAGGAGAGGCCTCATGGTGAAAAACCTAGTATCATTTTGGGAATGGCTTTGAATGAGATTGTGATCTCCCTCTCCCTCCCCCACCCTTCTCTTTCCACTCCATTCCAAATCAAATAATTTGGTCCTATGCTTGTTTCTGCTGTGATGTGTTACACAGAACTACAGAACTGTGCCATCCTTCCAGCTTCCAAAACAGTGAGCTAAACAAATCTTTTCTCTTTATAAACTAGTTGCTTCCAGTACTTCATTGTAATGCTACAAAGCTGACTAACACAGCTCTCTTTCATAATAAAGCCACTCCCACAATAACCCCTTCATCAGGGTGTGGATTAATCTATCCACTGAGGCCAACTACCTCTTCCTGGTCTCTCTGTAGCCCCAGCAAGCCTGGAACTCACCATGTAGACCAGACTGTCCTTCATCTCACAGAGATCAACCTGCCTTCGCCTCCTGTGTGTTGGGATTATAGACATGTGTCACCACCCAGCTGGTTTCACTTCTTAACTCAAAACAGTGGGGATTAAATTCAACATGCATGCCTTTTGGAGGACACATTCAAGGCACAGTAGTGAGGAAAACACGTTTTCCCCTACATTTTTGTACTCAGGTCATTGGATTTTGTATAACACTCTATTTCCTTCCGGTAATTTCCAAAACCATGGAGACAGGGTCAATGTCAGAGCCCAGTACATTTGGACACATCAGCAATGATCAGCTAAGAAGCTGAAGTCTAGCTTTGGATCAAGCACTAAGAGAGGAAAGCAGCCATTCACCTGAGCTTCTGGTGTAATGGAACACCACCAAGTCTTCCTGGCCTCTTCAGCAATTTAAAAACTGGACAATCACATGATACCTTGCCTTTGGGCACTAACAACAAGTATCACAGACTGAGATGCCAGAGAAGGGGGATCAAGCAGGGCGAGCCCTGTTCTTGCTCCAAATTTCTACCAGGTAGCACTTTCTGGATTGAAGCACAAGAAGAAGAAACAAAAAAAGAGCAGAACTGTTTCACTGCTTCGAAAAGATTAAAAAGCTTCAGAGAAAAAAGGGCCAGTGACTTGAAAACATAACAAAATAGAGGAACTCATACAAAGAAAAGAGAAAATTTACAAAGCTAAAGTTCCCTAGTGGCTTCTAAGACAATGTGATTGAACATACGTGCATTTGAAGACCCAGAGGAAGGGAATGCATAGGAATGCATTTGGATAAATAATGGACAAAAATTTTCAAAGTGCTACAATTCCACAAATCCATGGAACTGAACATCACATGTTCAGTAAATGAAACAAAGAATCAGACCAAAACACTTTGTAATCAAAACCACTGAAAACCAGTGAAAAGGGGAAAGTTGTAAAGCAGCCAGAGGGGGTGGTGGACAATGACTACAGATTCACATCAAAAAAATAAGTCAAGCTGGAGTACAATGGTAAAGTATTTCAATTTCTGAAAAGAAATACTGCCAAGTTAGAATTCTATAACTAGCAAAATACAAAATAGTCTTCAGAAGTGAAGTGAAGGATCTGGGATTTATTCCAAGAAAGCAAAGGTGGTTGAATACACAAGATCAACCAATGTGATTCACTATATTAATAGAACAAAAGAAAACATATAACACATGATTATCACAATGGAGACAATAAAAGCATTTGACACATGATTTTGTTTAGAAGTTCAGGACTAGAGAGCACTCAGTGGTCTTGCAGAACACCCAGGTTCAGTTCCCAACAACCACACTGGATGGCTCACAAGCACCTGTAACTGCAATTCCAGGGGATCTAATGCCCTCTTCTGGCCTCTGTGGAGAAAACTGCATACATGTGCTACACATGTATATACTCAGGCATACACACGTACACATAAAATTTCTAAAAATTATTTTAAAATTTAACAGAGTTGAAGTGGAAGGGAATATTTCCTACTTGATAAAGAACACTTATTTAAAAGCATAGTTATTAATAACATTGTATTCAATGATAAAGAATGATTTCCTTTTAAAATCATATGTAATATTAATATTTTTAGAAATAAAATCCTAGGTCCAAGGACCCCATCCATACCACACAAAGAACATGGTGACAAAGCATAAGTAACTTAGTAAAGCAGATTTTACTTTTGCAAAAGGGTAACTTGCATGGTCAGTCAGATCCAGCAGGCACACACAGGGCCAGGAAGTTTGGTAGGCTTTTATTCCTAACACAGGAGAACTGTGTCTTTTCCCTATTGGTTAGGGTCTGACAGCCTTCCCAGAATCAGCAAAGGGAGAAGAGCTCCACTGCCCCAGGCCATCAGGCTCAGGAATGCCTCAGGGCTTAAAAAAAACTCTTAAAGGGTTTGGTGGGAATAAAAGAATAGAATTCCTTGTCATAAACTAACTTCCAAGTTTTGCAGGGTTTGAAAGAAAAGACTAATAATTAATGTTTCTTACAATATGAAAATAAATATAAAATTATTTTATTATTCAATAATATAATGGACATTCTAGCTAGAGCAAATAAATAAGTACGAGAAAGGCATGTAGCCAGGTGTGGTGGCATACGCCTTTAATCCTAGCAATTAGGAGGCAGAGGCAAGTGGATCTCTGTGAATTCAAGGACAGCCTGGTCTACAAAGTGAGTTCCAGGCCAGCTGGGGCTACAGGGAGACCCTGTCTCAAAAGGGTCAAAACAGTTTACCACAACTCTTATCTTGTATTATGAAAATTATGGCACATACTGGGTGTAGTGAAAGGAAGAAATAAAACTGTCAATAGTCACAGGTGCTGTGATTTTGTATACAGAAAACAGTAAAAGCATAATAATAATCCACAAAGAACAAAGTATTGATAGGCAATTTGAAGTAAATCAACCTCAAAAATATTATGCTAAATAGACATCTACTGTACGATTTAATTTATCCAAGATATCCAGAATATTTAAAATTATAGAGCCTGATTAGTGATTGCTAAAGGCTGGGTGGAGGACATTTTGGAGTTAATGTACAGTCTGTCCTATGTGATAAAAAAGTTTTAGATCTGCATAGAAATGACACACTGAAGGTATAGTAAAGACTCCTAGATGATATACTTAAAAATGATTAGTTTTACATAACATAAATCCACTTCAATAAACACACACACAAATGAATCTGATTTTCCTGTATTGGCAAAAAACCGAAGGCAAGATATACATTTTAGTAAACAAAAGATGAGAGAATCAACTCCATAAAAACAGTCAAGTGGTGAAGCACATCTGTAATCCCAGGACTTGGAGTAGGAGGCAGAAAGATTGAAAGTTCAAGGCCAGTGTGGGCTACATAACAAGACCTTATCTATTGACTAGCTAATTAATTACAAGTATCAGTTAACAAATAAAAAGAAAACATGCTTAACCTGATACAGGTCTGTGTGTGCACATGCCAAGGAAACCTACACCTGGCCTACTTCAGAAAGACAACAGAAGTCAGAAAAAAAGGAAAAGGCACGTAAGAGCTGGGCATGGTGGTGCACACCTTTAATCCCAGCACTTGGGAGGCAGAGGCAGGTGGTGAGATTGAGACCAGCCTCATCTACATGGTGCAGTCCAGGCCGGTTGGAACTAAAGGGAGACCCTATCTACTA
>NW_008335281.1:38479-41008 GCF_000622305.1 Nannospalax galili
AAAACTGAACTCTTTTCCTCTTGATTTTATTAAGAATGAAAGAAGCTTCCATCATGTCCAATCCCACATAGTACTGAAGAGCGTAATCAATGCAACATGGCCAGAAAAATCAATTAAAAGCATATAGACTAGAAAGAAAGGGATAAAACTGTCTATATTTCCTTTATTTACAGAGACACGATCATGTACATGAAATGTCCTACAGAAACCACAATCCACAAAAAACTAAAATTAACTGAGCAAATCCCAGGAAGAAAGACAAATACACACATACATATACACACATATACATACACATACATATACATACATACATACATATATGTACACATACCATTCCAGCTTTATTTATCAATAATATAAACTAAATGAAAAGTGAAAATTTTTAAAAATATTATGAAGTTTATTTCAAAAAAGAATCAATAATATGGTACAGTTATGATGGACAAATACAGCAAAATATGCTCAAAATATTTATAATAAAATTATCAAAATATTGCTGAATAATATTAAAATATAGACAAGAGGTATGCTGTGATTATAAAAAGGGAGGCTCACTCTTCCAAAGATATCGTTCTCCCCAAATTAATCTATAGATTCACACAACTTCATTCAAAATTCCAGCAGGATTTCTACTTTTTATAAGTTGATATATTCTAAGATGTTTATAAAAATGCATAGGCTTAGAATAAACAAAAATAATTTTAGAATAGAAGGAGAGAGTTGAGGTAGTTTTCTAACCTAATTTTTAAAGACATTATAATAAAAATCAATCAGAAAATGTAATATAAGAATATAGCTATGGATCACTGAAAGAGAGTTCAGAAATCAGCACATATACTTATATTCAGTAAATTTTTTTAAAATGCCAAAGGGGAAACAAAAGCCTTTTCAACATATGGTGTTCACACAACATCATAATTTTAAAAAATTAAACTCAGTCTCATACCATACACAAAATTAATTTGCTTGAAGTGTTAAGCGCGAAAGCTTAATTATTATACTGTATAAGAAAGAGTAAACATTTTTAAGATGCAGGAAATTATATTTGTAATTTTGACATACTCAAAAATGCTTCAAAAAACAAGAAAAACTGGTGAATTGAGAGACTGTTGAGATGTCTCAGCCAATGAAGCACTTACTGTGCCAGCCTGCTGACCTAAATTCAACCTGCAGAACCTATGTAAATGCAAGGAGAGAACCAACCCCATAGAGTTGTCCTCTGACCTCCACATGCATGCCGTGGCTTACACATGCCCCCACTCATGCATCATATACTCAATAAATAATTAATAATAAATGTTTTTAATATTTTATTTATTATGTGTATGAATGTATTACCTGCATGTATGTAAATGCACCCATGTTGTACAATGCCTGAGGAGGTGAGACGAGGGTGTCAGAGCCCCTGGAACTG
The DNA here is from genome assembly GCF_000622305.1 of Nannospalax galili. Classification (NCBI taxonomy): domain Eukaryota; kingdom Metazoa; phylum Chordata; class Mammalia; order Rodentia; family Spalacidae; genus Nannospalax; species Nannospalax galili. The sequence goes on from NW_008335281.1 coordinate 39,897, forward strand.
GAGTTATAGATGGTTGTTGGCCACCATGTGGGTGCTAGGACTCAAACCAGGGTCCTCTGCAAAAGCAGTCGGCGCTCTTAACAGCTGAGCCATCTCTCCAGTCCCATAATTAAGGTTTTTAAACTGGTAAATTGGACTTCATGAAAATTAAAACTTCAGCTCTGTAAAAGACAACATTAAGGGAGAATGGAAAGCTAAACAATGATGGGAAAGATTCACAAGATTCATACATAATGCCTAACAAAGGATTTATACCAGATTTCATAAGCAAATTCTTCAAATGAAAATGGAAAGCAGTCTGATAGAAATGGACAAATATCTGAACAGACACTTACAATGATTAAGAGACACATGGAAAGATGCTCAATATCATTTATCAGCAGGAAAATAAAACTACAGTGAGATGACAGCACAGCTAGGGATAAAACTACAGTTACAGCTGACAATCATAGACATGGGAAATCCTACAGAAACCACAGTGACTAAGGTCAGAGGTGGGCACTGCTGAGTGTTGGTAAGAATAAGGAACAACTTAATTTATCCACTGTGCTTATGGGAATATAAAATAGTACAATCACTCCAGAGAACAATCATAATTTCTTGAAAGTTAAGTTGTTCTTATCATACCACCCAAGGATCCCATGCCTATTTATTTTTTTTTAATTTTTAAAAATGATTTATTTAATAACAACATACTTAGAAGAAGCATATCATTACAACACCATTGACATATTCAATAACGTTTTCCTGAGGTAGGATGCATCTCTTTCAAATTTGGCTGTAAATTTTTAGGTTTACAGTTGAATTATTACAGTTATACAATATTGTACTCAGTATAAACCCTATAAGACATAAATTAAATGATGTTTTAACCTTTAAAAAGATCTCCATTTCATTATTAAAATACACAGTTTCATATAGAAAAATTCTTTTTCAATGCAATTGACATTGGATGTTTGCACATGCATTTCTAATCTCTAAATATCTGATTATTACTAGTCACAGTTGGTTACTTTCTGAGCTTCTAGGCATCTGAGCATGGATATAAAGTCATCAGGTAGATTTCAATGGTAATGTTTTTCACATCTACTAATTATTGTTTTTTAATCATT
>NW_008335281.1:46992-52905 GCF_000622305.1 Nannospalax galili
AAGGGTGAATGTGGCTTAGGGAGTCCCAGCGCGGAGAGCTGCGCTTTTGACTTACCCCAAGAGGCCTGAGGATAGTAGTCCCATGCCTATTTATTTTATTCAACAGAAAAAAAAATCTTAGTATATAATACTAGTTATAATTGCTATGGAATTTATTTCAAATTGACAAAACATGGAAATAGCCCAATGTGTATCAGCATGTTAATGGTTGGATGGATACATATCCACTCAATGTAATGTTAATAAGAAAAAGTAGGGGCTAGAGAGATGGCTTAGCGGTTAAGAATACTATTCTTGCAGAAGACCCGGGTTCGAACCCCAGCACCCACATGGCAACTAACAACTGTCTGTAACGTCAGTTCCAGGGGATCCGACAGTCTCTTCTGACCTCCGCAGGCATTGCACAACACGGGTGCACTTACCTATACGCAGGCAGTACACGCTTACACATTTAAAAAACAGTAATAAAAATAATAAATAAAATTTTTAAAAATAAATTAAAAAAGAAAAAGTAAATCAGTAGACATAACATGTATCAATTACAAAATAAAATTTAAGCATATTCAGAGAAAGAAAGGCAATCAATTGTAATCAATTGTATGAAATTATAAACATGCAAAACTGTAGCTACCGAGAACAGATATTTGTCTAGGCTGATATAAGGTACATTCATCACAAAAGACAAGAAGCAAGTCAGGCGTTGATGGAAAAACTATCATAATTGCTGTGATGGTTGTACAGGTCTACACATTTGTTAAAATGCATTAAACTTTTTCTTTAAACATTATGCTTCCTTCCCTTGTTTATTGTACAATATTTATAATAGTGAAGTAATGAGATCAACCAATGTGTCCTTCAGTGGATGAATGGGTAAGAAAATAATACAAATGCTACACAACAAAATAGTATGCAGCCATAAAAAGAATGGGATCTTGTTATTTGTGGCAATACAGATAGAACTGGGAGTCATTATTTTAAATGAAGCAAATAGCTAAATGCAGAAATATAAAGACCATATGTTCTCGTTCCTAAAATTAGTCAATCCCAGAAGAATGCTATAATATAGTGGTAGCAAAGGACATGGTGAAAGAGACAAAAAGTTTAGACAAGGGGCACAAAACACAGAACACAGTCACGTAGGAAGAATTAGCTCTGCTTTGTAAAGCACAGAAAGATAGTTTGGTTAAAACCATCTATTCTATAGCATATTTCAAAATAACCAGGAAAGAAGAGAACGAAAGTTCCCAATTCTTAGAGATGACTAGCGTGGGGGTGGAAGTGTGTCATCACTCTAATTTGATCATCTCACATTTTATTCATGTGCCAGATTATCATACTATACTCGTAAAGATGTACAAATAGTATGTCTCAAAAATGTAAAGATAATCATATGTAAACTAAACGTCTATGATATTACTTTAGACAATAAGAAGAAGCAGGACAATGTGGATTTTTAAACCTATTCCTGTGGTACAGTTCCATGAATTTATGTGTATTTATTCATTTTAAATCTCTCTCTCTCTCTCTCTCTCTCTCTCTCTCTCTCTCTCTCTCTCACACACACACACACATGTTTGTGTGTGTGACTCTCTATACAAGGACAATCCCCCATCCCCCAGCATATTTCTTCCTGGCAGACAAGCTAGGGCAGAAGGAAGGTGTTCGTTGTCATGAAAGCCTGCGTCACATGACTCTCAGTTAACTTATCAGTTAGAAGGGACTTTGAGGAACCCCCAAGGGCATAGATGTAGTCAGATCCTAGAACAACTTCTAATTCACCATGAAAGAATGCCTCAGAAAATCCACTTCAATGATGATGATAATTATGCACAGGCTGCAAGTCCTTTGCCAGGGTCAGAAGTTTCAATGGTTGATGCCTGAGAGCTTTAAGACACACATTTGTGGTCAATGGCACCGTGTGCCTCTTCCTAAAGAGCTGAAGCATTTTACTGCCAGAAAAAAAAAGAAAAAGAGCTTTAAGACACACATTTGTGGTCAATGGCACCGTGACTGAATCCACAGAAAACGAGAAGGCCCCAACCCTGTGCCTCTTCCTAAAGAGCTGAAGCATTTTACTGCCAGAAAAAAAAAGAAACTATTCTCTCTCCAGTTGACAAACTGTTGATCTAGTGGGATGTAGAACTCACATGGTTGCTTCAGGCTATGCTTTGTGAAGATCTGATGTGATTCTACACCCAAGTTGATTCCAACCATTACATGAAGGCCATGTTGGTCAAAGAAAGGATGGGAAGACTTGAGTCAGGGGTCAGAGTCACACCTCTGCCACTAGCTCGAATGTGAATTTGAGAGTCTTTTGACCTGGTTTGTTTCATTTTTCTCAGGTGCACATTGTCTCTCTTTGGGCATGCATCCTTGTGGGGGAGGAGGATCCCTGAAGGCCACAGACAGCACAGTAGATAGGGAGTAGCTGGGCACTGGGAACTAGAGGTCATGGGGGAAGTACTGTGCCCAAATGGCAGACTCACTCAGAAATGGAGTCTATCACCAAGAAATTTCCAGGAACACCCCTATGCATGATCTGTGGGTGGAATAAGCTGGCTTAAAGGCTGTAGACCAGATAGATAGTTCATAGCACTGTTCAAGGTCATGGTGGATGAGGATTAAACTGGAACATAAACCCCTATTACAAAAGTTGACATAGAAGAATATCCAGAGAGTAAGTTGGGCATGGTGTCTTTTGCTTGTAATCCCATTACTCAGAAGGCAGAGGCAGGAGGATCTCTGTGAGTTCAAAGTCAGTCTGGCCTACATAGCAAATTTCAGGCCAACCAGGACTTCATACCAAGACTCTGACTCAAATAAAGGAAAAATAAAAGAATATTTAAGAAAAAAAAAGCTTAGGTATTTGTCGTGGGCTCAATTTTGTCTCTTCAAAACTCTTATCCCAAAGTGTTAACCCTCAGAACTGAAACTAGGGCCTTTAAAGGGGGAATTTAGATGAGTGAAGCCATTAGGGTAGACTCTTAAGCCAGTGAAACTGATGTCCTTGTGAGAAGAAATTTGGACACATGGGCACATGGGAAAAAAAATAAAGTGAGGGTACAGGCAGAAAGCATCCTCTACACACCAGAGAGAGAGGCCCAGAAGAGACCAACCCTGTTGTGGAAAATCTTGTGACTGATTTTGCCTTTTGCCTTACATACTTATCATGCTGGAATGCAGTGCTTCCTGTTTCCTATCAGAGAGAAAACTATGTAAGTCACATGGTTTCCAGGAATCCGAAACTTAGAGAAACTGAAACTTACCATGCTAATAGAGAACCTGGCCGGCTAAATTGTAGTAGGATACTAGTCTGCCATGCTAATAAGGGATCCCATATGCTGTGTTATGATTGGACTATTACCCCTACATAAGCCCGTACTTTCCTGAAATAAAGTAGATCTATGTCACTGAACCTGGTCTCCTGCGTCTGAATGCAGCCACACTGGTGCAGACTCCTCACCAGCCCTGGGGTCCGGACCGGATGACTGATCAGAGGAACTGAGAGAGCAGGAGAGCGACCATAGCCGAAGGAGAGCAACCACAGCTGGCCACCACAGCAGGCGCCCAAATGTGGGGCTGGGACCCCCTCCCCACAGAGCTGTAACAATCTGAGCTGTAAACACCTTGGGCTCCTGATGCCCCTTTTCTCGGTGCTCTTCCCGTGGTTGCTCGCTGCTTTTGTTTTGTTCTTGCTTTTTCTTCTGGCTAGTGATCTTTGGTTGGGCATGCCACTCCTGTCTTTGCCAATCATCTCCTTGAATGGTTCCTGAGTCCCTTTGGGTACATCTTGCAGGGTGAGTGACCTCCGGTATGGGGAATAGTCATCTAGCTGCTGCTGGCCCCCATGCTGCTGCACTGGTTCCTCTCCTCAGGAGTAGGCGTATTAGGGTAAAAGTATGCAACTAAGGTTTTAGATGAAGTACTAGCTCTTGCCCCCCGGTTTACAGATTCTTGTTGCTGGGATCCCGAATAATAGGCTTGCATTTTATTCTTGGCCCAGCATAGCGAAGTCAGGGAGGGACGCCCACAGTCTCGGCTATTCTACCCCATTGTGACAGCCATTCTGGCCTCCCTTCAGGGGGTTCCCCCCAAATCCCCTGAACAGGACAATCTCCTATTAAAGGAGATAGATGAGCAAATACAACAACAGGACGCTGGGGATGGCCTGTTCCAGGCATTTCCAGTTAAAACAATACTAACGGATTCTTATTCTGATGAAACAATGACTGCTAATGATGATATAAAAAATGAGGAATTGGGGTTTGAGAGTTCCCTTGATGTAAAACAGGAAGTTACGACCACCTCTGCTCCACCATTACGGGGGCGGTGGCTACCCTCTGCCATCTTATACTGGTTTTAAGGAAGGTACGCCCCCGTCCATCTATCCCTCCCTCCCAGAGGAGGACTGAAAGCCCCTCCCACCCAGGCCCCTCTTCTATGACACAATGGGAGATTTTCCACAGTTCTTCCCAGTTTCTGTCAATCAGGGACAACAGAACCCCAGTGTCTGGAATCCATATTCTCATGATACCTTAAGGAAGCTGCATAAGGCAGCAGTTGAAGATGGCATTCACTCCCCCTGGTTTGGTCAGTTATTAGAAGCAATCAGTCATTCAGCCAATACCCCCTATGATTGGCAGAATATTGCCATTGCCTGCTTACAGGGAGGTGATTTCCTGTTATTGAAAGCTGCTTACCAAGATGAATGTGAACAACAGGCAGAGTGAAATAGAAATGCCAATGTCCAAAACATTGGAATTGATGCTCTAGTAGGACATGGCAATTTTGAGACCCCCCCAAGCTCAGGCACAGGATGTCCCTGCTACTTTGAACAAGTACGGGTTTGCGCACTTTGTGCTTTTCAAAGTATGCCGACTCATGGTGATACCAAATTAACCAAATTAATACAAAAGCCAGGCGAGTCTTTCTCTGATTTTGTTGAGAGATGCAAACAAAGTATAAATAGATCAGTTATCAGGGAGCTGCCGATGCCTTCCTCAAGGATCTTGTATATGAAGGCTTCTCTACAGAGTGTCACCTTGCCATAGGACCCGTTAGACACAAGGATGTCTCTGAATGGATTCTGGCCTGCTGAGATGTGGGGACCACTCGGGCCCATGCCGTGGCCCTTGCTGAGGCACTGGATGCTCATCAGCCGCAGGCCGAGATAGACAAAGGCAAATGTTGGGCCTGTGGGGGACAGGGCCATTGGTCATGTACCTGTCCTAATAAGATTATGAAAGAGGCCAAAAGGAGCCAGGTTCCCCCTTCAAAATGCCTGAGATGCCGCAAAGGCTTTCATTGGGCAAGAAAATGCAGGTCTAAGATGGATGCAGATGGTAAACCCATACAAAAGGTGCCTTTAAATGGGCAATGGGGCACCTCTCAGCCCTGCCCCAAAGAGAGGAAGTAAGGGAATACACTCCCCATGTCCAATGGACGATACCTATTGATTTGTATAAGCCTAGGATGCAACTTTCCCTAGATGGCCATAAGTTTAAAAGCCTAATTGATACAGGGGCCAATATTACTGTAATCCAACAAAAGGAAGCATTGTCTCATTGGCACTGCAAACCTGGACCCCCTATACAAGGAGTTTGGGGTTTACAGAATACCCAACAGGTCCAACGTCCAGTAATCTGGACTGATCTGAGAGGCAACACAGGAGCTGTTAGACCGCTCTTAGCTGTGGGGCTTCCCCATAATTTGTCGGGGAGAGATATCCTTTGCGACATGGAAGCTGTTTTAACTACAGATGACAAAGCCTTTTATGACAACCGCATTGTAGACCAGTGGTTAGGTAATGCCCCCCAGCCCTCACCCCCAATCCTAACAGCCACTGCTCTGCTGCCCAAGCCACTCCCCATCAAACTAACGTGGGACACTAAAGCTCCCATATGGGTGGAGCAG
>NW_008335281.1:53033-58944 GCF_000622305.1 Nannospalax galili
CAGGAAAATGGAGACTTTTACATGATTTAAGGGATATTAATGAGCATATGAAGCCTTTTAGGGACTCTTCAACTGGGACTGCCTCACCATACTGCTATTCCCAAAGAATGTGTGTGTATTATAATAGATATTAAGGACTGTTTCTTCTCTCTTCCTCGTCATGATGATGATAAGCCGTATTTTGCCTTCTCTATACCTGCCACTAACCATAACCTTCCAGTTCAACGCTATCAATGGAAGGTTTTGCCTCAGGGCATGAAAAACAGTCCTACTATCTGCCAATATTATGTGGCCTGTGCCTGCAGACCTTTGCTGACTGAGGTTTATATTTTACATTATATGGATGACATTCTTATCACCCATAAGGATCCTAAGATCTTACAGGGAGCTTTTCAAAAGCTCAAAACAAACCTCCAGGCATTAGGGCTTACTATTGTGGCAGATAAAATACAGTTACATGCCCCTGTATTGGGCCACTCTATTCAAGATGTCATCTGGCCCATAGCTCCTGTTCTTACCATGCCAGATGAGGTTACCCTTTCAGAGGCACAGAACATCTGTGGCAACATTAACTGGATATGGGGCTTCTTACCCATGTCCACAGAAGAGCTTACACTGCTCTTTGACCTCTTGCGGGGTACTGATATAGTTTCCATTCCCTGCAACATCTCTCCCAAGGCACAACGTGTTGTCAAAACGATCAATTCTCACCTGTCCCAAGCATTTGTAAATAGGATACAGCCAAAGTTGCCCATCCAAGCACTAGTTATTCCTACTAAAAACACCCCTTTGGGAGCATTCTGGCAGACCCAGAGCCCCTGATATGGGTCCACTCTTCATGGAGTCAGCTTCACAAGGTCGCCCTGGCTATTGAGGCATGGGCTATGCTAGCCCTTAAACTTACACTTCCCACCTTCTGTATGGCCGCGAACCCGAATAGTTGGTTCTTCCCCTTCCACTTCACATGCTCCAGTCATTGTTCCTTGACAACCCTGGCTTCCAAACTCTCCTACTAGTCTATCAGGGGAAATATGACAATCATTATCCTAAACATAAACTCCTTCAAGGAATAAGACAGCTTCCCCTGTCCCTATTTCCCCAGGCATTCCCAAAGCGTAACCCTCTTCCTAAGGCTCTCCCCTAATCTTTACTGATTCTAGTAAATGCAAATTTGGTTATGTAATTTACCAGGAAGGACAACTCTCCTCACATAAGGTTCTCCTTTTCCAGGGATCTGTACAGCTCGGAGAGCTCTCAGCCATGTTACATGTCTTTCAGGATCTCCCTACAACTCCCTGTAATATTTTTTCTGACAGTGCTTATGTAGTTCAGACTCTACAACATCTGGCCTTTGCAGCTTTCCAGCCCTGCCAGCGTCCCCTTGATTTGTTGTTCTCCTCATTACAACTATTACTCGAGCAGCGCTCTGCCCCTTGGTATATTCAACATTTGTGCTCTTATACCAATCTCCCAGGGCTTCTGGCAGAGGGCAATGTCACCATTGACAAACTGGTCCTGAGCGCCACCCTAGACTCCACCATAGTTCAACAAGCTAGAGACTTACACGCCTATTTTCATCTTTGTCCCCAAGCTATACATAGGCTTCTACCCACTCTACCAATTCAGAGCTGCAAGCATTTGGTCCATGCTTGCTCCTCTTGTGCCCCTCTTCTACCTCTGGGACCATTACAACCTGCCGGAACTCTCCCTAGAGGCCTTGGCTCCAACAAGATATGGCAAATAGATGTCACTCATTTTTCTCCTTTTGGCAAGCTCAAGTATATCCATCATATTATTGATGCTTATTCCAATGTCCATTTTATGTTGGGCTGCTCTGGTGAGATGGCTTCTCATGCCATAAGGACTGTCAAATATGCCATGGTCCTTATGGGAGTTCCTTGGCAAATAAAAACAGATAATGGTCCTTGTTGTGTTTCTGCTACCTTCAGTCATTTTTGCTCTGACTAGAATATTAGGCATATAACTGGTATCCCTTACAATCCTCAGGGTCAAGGGATTGTTGAACATTCCCACCAAACACTCATTAAACAAATAAAGAATATAGGGGAAGACAATGATAAAGTCCCCCACTTTAAGGACCCCAATTTTGTTATACAACAAGCTCTATTTGTATTAAGTTTTCTAAAATTTGACTCCAATGGCCTCCCACCAGCACTAAAGCATTGGAGGTCGTTCACTCAGCCCATTACTCCCCCATGGTGAGATGGAAGGACCCTCTCATAAGTGAATGGAAAGGTCCACACCTATTCTTAACCAAAGGGCGAGGCTATGCTTCTGTCTTTCCAGATAATGTTCCAGCCCCCATTTGGATCCCAGACCGGAATATCAGAATTGCCTGTGACAGAAAACCTCCCACCATAACCACCGCCAACCTTGGAGATGGCAGCCCTGACCCTGGAGGAAGCAGAGCACCTCTCAAACACTGAGAGACCAACACAGAATCTCAGACCACAAAAGCAACAGGCTCCAACCACACACCCGATAACCTGGGGCAACCTTAAGTATCTCACTGAGCTAAGTCCTCAATCTAGAGGAAAGCCTTTGTCTGTGTTCCTTATTATGTGTGCCATCATTACTGCTAACTCTTGATTTTTGGACCCTGCATTGTTAAGGGTCTTGATAATTTTGTTAAAACTCATATTTCTCTGGTTCAGTTAGCTGTTGCCCCACCTCCAGATCTTGCCAGGCATGTCTCTGCAAACAAGGACCCACTGTTCCTTGCCCTTACCAACCTATAATAATAGAGATATGAAAAATAGGCTTGAGCATAGGTGTAAAGTCTTACAGAATAACCATGCAACAGACCTGAGACAACAGCCTGACTGCCGGAGCCACAGGAAATGCCTTGTGATATATACACCTGTTGGCAGACTGTGAGACCGATGCCTAGAACTTGCCACTCCCTAATCCCCATCGTTACCCCAGATGGGATGACCCCGCTCCATCAGCTTTTATTGAATTCTTAGCCCCTTAAGAGGCCTTTGCATGGGCCAAAGCTTGATACACTGCCTCTCCCTCTGCCGAACCATACCAAGGGACTCACCCTTTGACGGCTGGTAGTCAATGACAGGTAAGATCCCAAAACATGGGACAACCTAAGACAGGCACAGTCCATAATGCTGGGTGACCTTGAGGTGGGAACAACAATGCCGAGGCAAAGAAGGGATCCCATATGCTGTGTTATGATTGGACTATTACCCCTATACAAGCCTGTACTTTCCTGAAATAAAGCAGATCTGTGTCACTGAACCTGGTCTCCTGCATCTAAATGAGGCAATGCTGGCACAGACTCCTCACCAGCTCTGGGGTCCGGACCGGATGACTGATTGGAGGAACTGAGAGAGCAGGAGAGTGACCATAGCCAAAGGAGAGCAGCCACAGCCAGCGACCACACAACCCTACCAACCTTGACCAGCAACTTCCCACTTTTAGAACTATGAGAAATAGTTCTATTGGCCAAACTACCCTATCTGTGTTATACTATGAAAGCCAGACGAGGACTACTACAGCTCTTGACCTCTACTGTTTGAGGAAGTTGGCCCATGTTTTCCAGTAATAAGGAATATGTATTTATTTGCAAGAAACATATGGCACCTTCTTCATTGGCCTCATGTATTGAGTAACAATAAATAATAAAAAGTTTATTTTCTGATGTTCCTACCAGTGATCTATACATTTTTCATGATAGGCTTATGATGTGATAGAACACTCCAGAGGGGAGAGTGTGCTTGTGAGACTGTCTCTATGACCCAATGGGGCCCAGAAACCCAGAGCTGTGACCAGATTTGTCTAGTGACCCAGATACAGTCTGGCTGGCATTAGGCCAACCATGGAGCAGGACTGAATTTGTTTTCCCTCCTTATTGAAGAACAGTGAACACAAAGAACTCTGACAGAGGAGTCAATAAAACGTGGGTGGGGAGGAGGCTGGAGATGCCCAAAGAACAGAACAACAAACGTCTGCTTTATTGCAAAGAAAAATCAAGCAGATTTTGGACCTCCAAAGAAGGAAGATTTTATGTTGCTCGTTGGCAACATGCTGAAAATTGTTTCTACTTTGAATGCTAGGCTTTTAAAAGAGAGCAGAAGAGGCAATGGGACAATTAGGCAGAAAAAGACACTACAAAAGAAACAGGCTATGACTGCTCAGCACCAGGAGTGCAACCCGAGCAGGCTTCTCTTTCTGGGAAGGACGAGAAGTAGAAAAGACCCCCAGCTTGTCCTTGTATCCTGTACAGTGACAATCCAGGGTGGCTTGAGACAGTTCTCTTGGAGGAGAGATGAGACATCTGCTTCATGCACTCCTGCACTGAGTATGCCCCTGGCTTTCTGATCACACACATCAGCACACTGGCACATGATGCAAGCATCTGGCCTTTTCCACACTGAGCTGGACCAGTGTAAAAGTCGCCTATCTATCCATCATCTGCCCAGCCTGCAAGATAACTAATTTCTGTGAACCTGAGGGATGCTCCTTCAGAGTAATGCAGGTGACAGAAGAATACAAATGACCTGTTTATAGTTGTCAGTGCTGAGCAGAGCAGCCAGCTAGGTAGACAGCATGCTAACAATGACAGGTTTTAATATCTTGCTGTCTAGCCACAGGAGTGTGGGTAAGAGTTCTCAGAATCACACATGACCTTGGAGGGGTGTCTCCTTTCTTCCTCGGCCTTCAAACAAAATAAATCTGGGCTGGTAGAACAGTATAGATCTGTCATTGATTGCTCTAGCTCTTCCCTCAAATGCTGGGAGGAGCCAGCTGTGTGCCAGGCACTGAGCTATCTGCAAAGGATATGAATGTGGGTAGTTCCGGCCACTCCCCCAAGGCAACAAACCTGAAGGCTAGATGGCCTAAAGGACAAAGAAGGGTCATCCTTTCTTGCTGAAAATGCCAATGGGGCAGATTTATGAAATTGGGGACATTTGATTTTTAAATGTCTAAGAGAGAAAATTTTTATAACTTCAAGAACTGGATCTCCATAAGGGGACACTCTACTTCCTTTCAGCCCAACTTTAGTGAGCCAGCTCTCAGATTCAAATGTATAAGGTGATTTATACCTTACAACTGGTATTGTGTTCCTACAATGTTTTCATCAGTTAACTCATCTCTTTTCACCCGTCCACCATATTGTCTTCTGAGATGCACAGAGGGAGACAGTGTCAGGGCTGAGAAAGGCAGAGATCTATTGTTTCTATGCCCTGCAGGGCAGTCCCTACACAAAAGAGCAGTAGTGACAGGGTGGGCAAATCCAGTATCTGTCAGGTTTGGGCCGTGAGAATAGAAGTCAATCCATAGATGTTGAGAAGACTGGGAATTTGCATCTGGATTCTGAAACAGATTATCTTTAGGTGACCCCCACATGAGGATGGCCACATAAGTATTTGGTGCTCTTGGGTGTTATGGGAAAACAGCTCCATTAGGCATCTGTGGTTCTGCCATTGGCCTGTCTTGGTAGAACAAGGGAACAAAACCAAAGATGTGCTGGAGAGACAGAAGGCCCACAGTCCCAGCAGGAGTGATAGGAGAGCCATGGAGTCAAGGGCTCTGACCAAGGCAAGGGAGCTGTAAGCATGAACCCCAAACATCAGCTAAGAATACAGCATATATCAGATTATTTCTAGTCACAGTCAGTTACTTTCTGAGCTCCTTGGCATCTGAGCATGGATATAAAGTCATCAGGTACATTTCAATGATAATGTTTTTCACATCTACTAATTATTAAGGAGCAAATTTTTTATGCTTTGAATAATTATTATTTTTCTTTTATATTTATTTATACACCCACGTCTCAGGTAGCACCCTCCCAGAGCCTCCCTCCCCCCACTAGAGCCCTTATACTCTGATATCCCTGCTACTGTCTGCTGTGTTGTCAGCACCCCCAGCCATTCCC
>NW_008335281.1:59091-87873 GCF_000622305.1 Nannospalax galili
TAGTAATAATCTGCTGTATAGAGATTAGAAACACATGTGCAAACATCTTAATGTCAATTGCATTACAAATGAAGTTTTCTGTATGAAACTGTATTTTAATAACGAAATGGAGATTTTTTTTAAAGGTTAAAACCTCATTTAATTTTATGTCTTATAGGGTTTATACTAAGTACAATATTGTGTAACTGTAATAATTCAACTGTAAACCTAAAAATGTACAGCCAATTTTGTAAGAGATGCAGCCTAGCTCAGAAAATTGTTATTGAATATGTCAATGCTGATGTAATGAAGTGCTTCTTCTAAGTATGTGGTTATTAAATAAATAATTCAAAAAAAAGAATAACAGCATAAACTCAGGACAAGAAACAGGCTGGGAAGACTAGTGGTGCCACACTTGAGTAGCCTATATTAGTAGGGACTTTCTAGATGAACAGAGCTCATAGAAGGAATCATTAGGTTGGCTGGGTAGTCCACCAATGACCATCTGCACGCTGAAAAGCTGGATGCTTTAACAGACCCAATCTGATGTTGAAGGCCTTGGAGGATTCTTAGGGAGAATCCTAGTCTTCATTCCACCTTTAAACTCAAAGAAGCTAGTCTGATGCCAGGATCACAGGAACAGCAAAGAGAGACACACTCAGCAACAGGCAGAGGAAGCAGGCAAGCAAGAAGCACTGATGTCTCCTCAGACCTCTTTCTGTCTGGGCCATTCACTAGAAAGTGCTGCCTACTCTGGGGAATGAATGATTGTCCCCCTCAGATAATCCTGGAACTGGCCAGAGGCATGTCTATTAATTGATCCCCGAGTCCATCAAGTAGACGATCAAGATTAACCATCACAGACCCTTGTTCCCACCATCCCAACAAAGAGAGGGGAGGAAGGAGATCTGAAAGCCCAAGCATCTGGGCCAGAGAGGCTGCTCCAGTGATGGGATCATCCAAAGTATAGTCACCAGCAAGTTGATCGTAGTTTCTTGAGTACAGGAATTTCAAATGACTTTTCCTTTATTTTCTTCTTTTATGTACTGCTTGGATTTCCTACCGTGAGTTTGAATTGTTTATATAATCAGAAAACTGTGTTGTATTTATTATACCAAGAATGCCAAACTATACTATTTTCTCCTCACCTTACAGGGAAATATCCTATCCTTCTTGCTATTTAGTGGTTGTGGGCTCAAATATGATCGGTAATACAAAGAGAATAAAAGTTGCTTCTACTTCTGAAGTCTCAACTTAGGGCAAAAAATGTGCATTCAAACTGAGGGTCACAAAGGAATCTGTCAGCTAACAGACACATGTGACCTAACATGTGTCTCTCAGATAGCAACAAGCCTGGGATTCTTAATTTCCCACAGCCTGACCAGCTCTTATATTTATTTACTCATTTATCTTTCCCACCCTTTTGCAGCTCTCCTTACTGAGATAAGGATTCATAAAGGTTTTGTAAGAGTGGAGGAAACAATTGTCTTCATTGTTTCTTGTGTGATCTTTCCCAGCATTTCACCTTAGACATAGTTTTTATTCAACATTCCCAAGAATCTATAAATTGCCCAGAGCATTCAACAGGCAAGACGGGACTTCTAACAAAGAGAATGTGTAGAGATTTAGCAATCTCTACAGACATAGCTGTCCCTGAAGGAGAGAGCAAACCCTTTATAGTGAACAAAATACTTCAAAAAAAAGAAATGGATTTTGCTTGAATTTTCAGCATAGCACTACTACTAATAATAATGGGGGGGGAGAAAAGGAGGAGGAGGAAGAGGAAGAAGAAAAGAGGAGGAGGAGGATAAAGAGAAGGAGGAGAGGAAAGGAAGAAGAAATAGAAAGCAATGCCCTGTAGACTTGTGGATGTGAGGTTAGAAGCAAAGGGAATCAGAAACCCACATAATAGGTCACCCTTTCCTCTCTGTCCATCTGTCACCTAACCCCAGGTCCTGCTACTCTCGACTCAAGAACCTTTTTTCCAGCTCCTCTGGGATGATTCTCAGTTGTCACCACCACCCCTAGTCTCCAGGGAGGGGCAGCAGAGCCTGATGAGCTCAGACCCATGATCATGATAGTTATTTCAGGCCCCAGGAGAATGCTGGCCTACTTGATTTTCATCCGAAATTACATCTGGACCAAATTGCTTCTTGCCTCTTCACATCTTGCTCTACTGTTGAGTCTGTTCTCTCACATCCTGTGACAAGTACCCTGTCCTCCCACTCATTCCCAGGAGTGCCTTTAGTTTTTCTAGATGTCCTGTCTTCTATTGGGCCCTGCTGACCACCACACTGTTGCTTTGAGCTCTTCCCCTGAGTTCTCAAGATCCTTTGAGAAGGCAGTACCACTTGCTTCTTCAACCCTTCCACAGCCTCTCCAAGACGAGCACTCTACCCTATCACAAAGCCCCTAGAAGCCTTCAACCAGGGGTGCCAGCCCATCCACCATCAGGGATGCTTGGCTCTGGAGGTGTCTTGGGTTATTATATCTAGAGACAGAGGGTTACAAGTATCAAGTAGGTAGACACCAAAGGCTGCTAAACAGCTTTTAATGCCCAAAATAGTCCCAGAGCAAAGTATTATATAACCTTCAAAATCACAGAGCTGAGGTTAAATGGCCTTGCCCCAGAGGAAAACTCAGTCTTCAGAGCTCTAGTAGATCCCACCAGGAGGAAGATTCTTCAACCCACCCCTCCCGTGCACCAGACAGACATCAGCCCTCCACACCTCCTCCACACCTTTTCTTAAAATGAGATGCTGGAATTGAAGGACACAGGTGCTGAAATGGCCTCACTGCACAGATGAGGAACCTGAGGACCCGAGGGAGGGCACAGCTCCTCTAAGGTCAGGAGAGGAGACTGTCTGTCTGGAACTTAATGTTCTGTTACAGTGAAAACTCCTCATTAATCTATCTGGCAGGCATTTTATTCAGAAATGGAAGGTAGGTCAATCTGACAGGACCCACTCCTGACAACTCTACTCTGGGCTTGTCTGTTGTCTCCAAAGGACAGTGCAATGTCATTGTTCAGGCAGGTTTCAGAATTATTTTTAAAATATTTGATATCCATGTTTTCCTGTAATTCAAACAAACACTGGCGTCATTCCCTGTGTGTCTGCCTCGCGCATAATTTAATTATCGTGTATTAGCTTCTGAGGTGACATTCTGCTAGACTGACTGTTGCATATTAAGGCAGAATTAAAAGTTTTGGTTTGGGATGGATACAAATTTGTATTCAGCATTAAATCTTCTCTTTAGTTATGGTGGTAGAAACTCAAACTACTTACGGCCAAAAGAGAAACTTAGGGGCTCTCCTATCTGGAAAGTTCAGTGCTATAGCTGGTATATGAGTAGAGGGTATGGTTTCAAAAGGAGGTCAGCGGAGTCTATTTTCCCTTTCCCTTCCATTTCTCCCTACTTCCTTCTGGAAATAAGCAGGATGTATCCAAAACAATGTTCTCTTTTTGCGTGGCAAAGATGACTCTCAACACATGAGTTATGGTTTGCATCTGAAATGTTGCCAACGGGCTCATGTTTTGAACACTTGGTCCACAGCTGGCTGTGTTGCTTTGAGAGACTGCGGAACCTTTAGGAGGTGGGGCTTGACTGGTAAAAGTAGCTCTCTAGGGGTGAGTTCTGGAAGGTTATATCCAGGCAGCCCTTGGTTACCGCCCCACTCTCTGCTTCCTAAGACAATGCCATATAAACCATCTGCCTTGTACTCCTGCGACCACAGACCATGTTCTGTCATCCTTTCTCCCACTATAAGGACCGAAATTCTTAAGCTGAACCAAAATAGACTTTTCTTCCGTTAGCTTGTTTCTGTCAGGTACTGTGGTCATGGCAACACAAATGTGACTAATACAACATCAAAACAACTTGAGGATCTTTCAAGGACTGGTGCTTCTTCTTTCCAGCTCAAACCAGGTTCCTGGAAGGTCTCCATTGAGCCTCACATGGCAGAGGATCAGGGGTGTTCCTTGTGTTACCACACTAAGCAGAAGCACCCAGAGTAAGGAAAGAAGTTGACCAACAAGGCAACTTCACCAGAGCAAACACTAACAACTATATAGGCTATGAAGCCACTACCCCAATCAAAGTAATGAGCATATTCTTTCCTTCAAGTTTCTTCATATCCTTACGTGATCTACTGCTCACCTAACCCCACCTTACTCCCCTAGGGAGGAAACAAATAGTTTGTTGTTATTGTAGATTACTTCACCATTTCTAAATGTAAATAAATTGAACAGTTCAATATGCCACCTCATTCTAAATCATTACCTTGAAATTAGTCCAGGCTGTGGATGTAGCAATGGTTTATTCCCTTTTATTATGAAGTATGTTACAAAGCCTATTCCATTATGAGGAAGCAGCACAATTTGGTTCTCTATCCTCATCCCCATTGGTGAAAATTTGAATTGTTTTAAATTTATGGCCACATGTATAATCTGTGCCCTGCTCCTCACAAAAGTTATGTCTAAGTCTAACTCCTTGTATACACAAATGAAATCTTATTGACCAATAAGGTTTTGTGGATACAGCTAAGGTACAGCTGCAGAAGAGAGCATCCTGGATTGAGAGCAGGATGTACACACAGTGACTGGATAGGCATAAGAAAAATGAGATGTTTTGAGACACAGGGAGGCACAGGAAATAAAGTCATGTAAAGGCCAAGGAGAAGTGGAAGAGTGCAGTGATCTGGTGGCCAGGAACTGAAGGAGCTCAAACAGGCAGCAAAGGATTTTCTCCCACAGCCTCTAAAGGAAGCATGGCTCTGTTGACTGCTGGCTATCAGGTTTGGGTCACTAGCCCAACCAATACCATCCCGACCACCATAATCCTGAATGTGGAAATCTCATAAGGCCAGCATTCTAAAGACTAAAGTCCATAAAGTATAAACCCCAAAGACTCAAATCCTGAAAATACAATGCTGGAAAAAATAACAATAAAATTCTTTCTTTAAAAAATATCTCTCAGTGAGTTTTACATATAGTTTCTTACAGATTATGTGTGTTAGTTTGCTCTCTGAGTGCTTTATATTTGTTATGCAAGTTAATGGTATTACTTTTTTAAATTGCTTCAAAGTTGCTTGGAAATTATTTCCAATTGCTTGTTACTTCTTTATAGAAATACAGTTTATTTTTGTATGTTGATCTTAAACACTGACTTCTTGAATAAAGACAGTTCTCATTTGTCTGGGAGTGGGGCTTGAAGGCAGAATATTTGCCTAGCCTCGTTTTCCTTCCCAGTACAACAGAAGGAAAAATAAAATGGTTCTCACCCCAGAGTCTAACCGTGGAAGAATCTTTTTCAGAACTCACTGAGACTCTTGGCAGAATTCATTTAGAGGTCACCCTTAGCACCTGAAGGGTACCTTCAGTTCTTTGCCACTTGGGCCTCCTCAGCACAGACACCTGTCTCATTGGGTTCCTCATGGAGCATCGGAGAATCACTGGCATCAGTCCTCATGCAAGGCAAAGTCCTACATAACATCTGTCCTAGTTTGTTCTTCATTGCTGTGACAAAATACTCTGATCAGTACCAACTTGGGGAGGAAAGGGTTTATTCCGCTTACATCTCCCAGGTCGCAGCTCATCAGGGAGCCCAAGGTAAGAACTCAGGGCAGGAACCTGGAAGCAGGAGCTGGAGCACAGGCCATAGAGGAATGCTGCTTACTGGCTTGCTCCCCTGGCCCCTGCTCAGCCTGCTTTCTTATGCAACACAGGCCCACCTGCCCAGGGATGGCACCACCCACAGTGGGCTGGGCCCTCCCACATCACTCAACAATCAAGAAAATGCCCCACAGACATGGCCACAGGCCAGTCCAATGGAGGCAATTCCCCAATTGAGACTCCATCAACCTAGGTGTGTCAAGTTGAAACTAAAGCTATCCAGCACAACTGACCCCTTGTCAACTTGACACACAAACATCATTATTAAACCATAACCTTTCCAATTCTTGTCCCCAAGACACAACAGTAACATTAATATCACAACATAAGACAGTACAACCTTAAAAACCCCACAGTCCTTAAAAAATCCAAACACTTAGAAGTCCATAGTCTCTTTTTAAAGTCTCTTAACTATGGGTGGGCTTCTGTAAAATCCAAAACAAATACTGTCTTATTTCAAAGGGAAGAATCGGGCACACCTAAGCAAAACCAAAGTCTAGCAAAGTAGCTCAAGGCTGGACATCTGGGATTCACTCACCATCTTCTGGCCTCCAAAGGGTTCTGGCAGCTCCACTGCTCTGACTCTGCCGTCCACAGCATACACAGCTCGTCTCGCAGACCCAGGCCAGCTCCATTCCACACCTACTGCGGTCCTTGGTGGTCGTCCCACGGTCCTGGCATCTCCAAAAAGCTGGGGTCTCCACTGAAACTGAGGCTACACCTTCACCAATAGCTTCTTCTTGCCTCTCCAGGTGCAAACCTCAGATCCTCTCCATGACCCCTTGAATCCTGGGGTCTTCACTGCAACTGAAGCTGCACTTTCACCTATGGCCTTTCCTGGCCTCTACGTGCCAAGCTTCAGCTGCTCTCTGTGACCCCTTCATTCTTTCAACACCAGAACCGTGCAGGAGACTCTTACACATTACCAAGTCCTGTGGCAGCTTGAGATAGAGGCTCAGGTCCCCTCTGTGTGCCGACCCTAAGGAAATACCTCCCAGAAGACTTCACCTCAGTGATGCTGGTATCTTGTTACTTACAGCTGATTTTTCAGCCCCAGCTAACCAGCATCAATTGTCCCAGTAAAGCAAAGGCTTTGCTTCAGGCTCTGGTCTCTTCTAAATCACAGCTGATTCTTCAGCCCCAGCTGACCAGAACCCACAGATTCTCAATTCAAAATATCACAGGAAACTTTATAGTCTCTGCTTCCCTTTGAAGCTTCACAAGCCAGGCCTCCATCGTCTACAACTTTTTCAGCATAACTTTTCCAAGCTCCACAGCAACAAATTCTGAGCACACAATAGCTTTTCCAGCCCAAAGTTCCAAACACTTCCACAGTCCTCACAAAAACACCAAGGTCAGGTCTGTCACAGCAATATCCTACTCTCTGGTACCAATTTCTGTCTTAGTTTGTTCTTCATTGCTGTGACAAAACACTCTGACCAATACCAACTTGGGGAGGAAAGGGTTTATTCCGCTTACATCTCCCAGGTCGCAGCTCATCAGGGAGCCCAAGGTAAGAACTCAGGGCAGGAACCTGGAAGCAGGAGCTGGAGCACAGGCCATGGAGGAATGCTACTTAATGGCTTGCTCCCCTGGCCCCTGCTCAGCCTGCTTTCTTATGCAACACAGGCCCACCTGCCCAGGGATGGCACCACCCACAGTGGGCTGGGCCCTCCCACATCACTCAACAATCAAGAAAATGCCCCACAGACATGGCCACAGGCCAGTCCAATGGAGGCAATTGAGACTCCCTCAACCTAGATGTGTCAAGTTGACACTAAAGCTATCCATCACAACATTCTACAATACATCCACAGAGATGACTTCCTGAACTGGTACCCTTGTCACTGAGTCAGAGACAAGCCCAAGTCCAAGTCAAGGAAGGGTGTTAGTGATGAGTTTCGTGGCCCTTTGAAATCCCTTCAGTATTGTTTTAATGGAGTCTACCACAGGAAACTACACAACTCAGTGCTCTATTCAAAGTAGATGTCAAGAGGAAAGTGATTTCAATAGGTAAAATTTGAACCTATAAATGCAAATACATTTATCTTTTTGTTTATTCCGTGAGTCTCTTTCAAAATGTCTTCAGATGATTCTGTTTATTTGGGAGATATGAAAGAGAAAAACTAAGGAGAAGAAATAATGACCAGATGAAGAATTTCAATTTCCAAAGAGATTCCTTTAGTGTCTACTGGGGGGTGGAGGGGAGTGTGGGTGGATCCCAGGTGCCACAGTTCAGAGTGGCCAGCTCTCCCCTGGGAGAACCAGATGGCAGTTTTGATTGGTTTTGATATGATACCCTAAGGAAATCTCCATTTACTGATTTTCAAATGGAAAAAACCAAGAATTTTGCGCCAAATATGTAATACATCTACAAGTTGGTATAAAATTAGTAAAAAAGGCAGCAACTAGACTAGCTGAGGAACCTAGCCACTGCTGCTAGTAAGCACGCAGAAGAGAAACACGACAGCAAGCAGAGAAGAGCACATGGGTGGACAATGGCAGGAAGACCTTAAGATTTCAATCAGAAGAGTTCTCTACTTGATGAAAAAATAGAAATTCACATAACCCCTTTCACTTCATTCAGAGAGAAAAGAAAGATTTTTTTTTTGGTGTGTCAATATGTGTATGCCGTGTGTGTGGCATGTGCATGCATGTGTGCATGCCTGGAGGCCAGAGGAGGGCATCCTGTGTCCTGCTCTATCACTGCCTGCCTTATTCCCTTGACACAGGATCGCTGACTGAACCTGAAGCTGGGTTGGCTGTTAGCAAGGCACTGTGATCGCGCTTCTCCCACAATGCTGAGGTTACAGGTGCACATAACCACACTCGGCTTTTTATGTGGGTGCCAAGGACTCAGATTCAAGTCCTCATGCTTGCACAGAGCGTACGTTACCCACTGAGCCATCTCCCTAGCCTTAATAAGAGGATTTTTATTAATCAAGACTTCTCTAGGCATGTGCAAGAGTTGTGAAAGGTGGGCTAGCAGCATAAAAGAAGGCCACAGCTCTCTTCAGTGTTACAGAGATCTGTGCAGAGGAATAGTTATCCAAGTCCATCTGTATGTGTCCACAAAAAGTGTAAAACTGTGCATGTTACTGAGATATTGACATTTTGTACAATATTTCCCATAAGCAACATTATGAAAGTTTCCTTGTAAACAAGGCACAGTTCCAAGCAATTCATGCATTGTGTTGTGCCATTATTGTAAATCTTTTTCACCTCAGGCTCTCTCAAACAGAAACAGTCTTCATGGAGTATGTTTATCAGAACGCATCATGTTTCCCTTTGTATTGGTTAATCTTCTCATCGGTGTCACAAAACCCCCAAAAGAGCAACTTAAGAGAGTAAAGATTTATTTCGTCTCATTGTTTCAGAGAAATTTCACCCATCACAGCAGTGAAGGCCAAGCAGTGGCAATATCAGGCAGCAGCTGTTCACATCCCACATACAGGAAGCAGTGAGCCCAGGGGAACGCCAGGGGGAGAATAACCTCCCTTTAGTAACCTGCTCCCTCAGCTCCTAAAGACACAAGGTTTTCACTATGGGATCACCAGCTAGGTCCAGAGCATTCAAAATATGAGCCTGAAGAGACCATTCCATATTCAGATCATAACACACATTACTGGTCCTGGTTCATTTCTACGGTAGCTCTGCAGCATCGTGATATGACGGTAGATCTCTCGTTGAACTTTTCCTTATCCTAAACTCCCATTGACTGTACATTTCCACACAGCACATACCCCACACACCCTTAGCTCTCTTTCACCAACTCCGCTACAGTCTTTCCCAGCTTCCTAGTAATCCTTTCCTGATAGATCAGCATTTAAGTCTTAAGTTATGACTGCAACAATCTTAATCCTTGCTACTCAACTTATTATAGCAATCATCCTTATAACTTGTTTCACATTAGTTCTGACATATTCCTTCATTGGCTAATTTGACAAGGATTCCTTGATTTTCTGTTACTATTTGAAAATAGTAATATTTCCAAAATATTACTATTCACTGTAGAAAAAAAAACATGCACAGTTTTGTCTCTACCTATAGCTCATCAAGGAGAAGAGCAATATGAAACACTCAAGGTAAGACACAAAACAATAAAATACACTGGCTTTAATATTATTTCTCTGTTAGATGAGATCTTACGCACCCAGGGTGGTGCGGCTGTGGTCAAGTGCCATCTCAAAGTCCCCTGCCGCTGCCTCCACTGGGGCCTGTTCCTGAGTTCCTGAAGATTTTGTTCTCCTGGGACTTCATTTTCATGCATGCAGATTTCTGTGTGTAGTCTCTCCAGTTAGGGATGGTATCAGAGCTGTCAAAGGGGAAACTCAGCACAGTAACAAACACTTGCTAGATGTCTTGGGAATGACCAGATTTAAAAGGCTTGGATGCCTTCAGATTCCATCTCTTTGGAGTTTTCTAGAAGAGAGAGAGAGCGCAGCCACAAGTTTAGTCCTGGATTAAGTAGAGTATAAGCCGATCTGAATATTGTTCAGGAACAATGCCTAGGTTAGGATGTGGAAAGAATCCTGTACCACTACTCCTTCCCTCTTAGGTTCTACAACTGCATCTTTTAAAATATTTTGTTTATTATTTTATTTTATGTGTATGAGTGTATTGCCTACATGCATATAAGTGTACCTGTGTCATGCAATGTCAGATTCTCTGGAACCGGAGTTACGAACAGTCATTAGCTGCCATGTGGGTGCTAGTAATAGAACCCAGGTCCTCCGCAAGAGCAACCAGTGCTCTTAACCGTTGAGTCAACACTCCAGCCCCATACAACGCATCTTTAAGAATAGAACTTAGATAACAGTGAACCCATAGGAGTAAGAGGCTTAACTGATATCCTTAATTTTCTCAGCATGGTTTCATATTTTGATAACCGAAACACTGAGGAAAGTCTAACGAGAGAAGTGCAAACTTAAATAATTATGTTCATCCATCTCGCATGCTGAAGGGAACATGCCAAGTTACTTAAGATAATGACATTAAACTTTTATTTTTTGTTTGGAGTGAAACACCCAATTCTATTTTGGTGTTGCCATATTTAAGAAAATTTAAATACTGTATTAGTTACTTGTCTTGCTGCTGTGATAAAATACCCCCAACAAAAGCAACTGAAAGGAGAGTTGATTTTGGTTCACAGTTTGAAGGCACAGTCTATGATGGTGGGAAGTCACCGTAGGAAAAGTAACTAGGACACCGACACCGCCCTCATAGATTTTGTTCTTGGGACTCATGGCCGAAATCACATTAACTTCAAATGATATTGACAGCCTAAGGGAAAGAGACATTTCAGGGCTTTTTGCCATTTGTACTTTAGAATAAAGAAATTTGAGGTGTTTACAGTAAATTTCCATGTGGAAGAGAATAAACAAGAAGGAAAAAGGAAAGGAAATGAAGACTTTTGAAAGTGAGACTGCTCTGTGGGCGTGGCATGAAAGGACCCCAGACCAGTCACACCAATAGAAATGTTCTGTCTCCTTGGTCAGGAGGTCCTGAAGATCAAGATTCCACTGGCCTGAGGACCCTCTTATGGCTTGCAGGTGGCACCTTTGAACCACCCCTCACATGGCTCTTCCTCTGTGCCCACACATACCACTGGCACCTCCCATGTGTCCCGTGCCCTTTACATATAGGAACACTTTTCTGGGAATGGTGGTGTATGCCTTTAATCCCAGCACTCAGGAGGTAGAGGCAGGTGGATCTCTGTGAGTTCAAGGTCAGCCTGGTCTACATAGTGAGTTCCAGGACAGCTAGGGCTGCAGGAAGACCCTGTCTCAAAAGGACCAAAAAGAACACTTGTCAGATTAGATTAGAGCCCATATCCCATCCAGACATCCTGGACAGCTTT
Organism: Nannospalax galili; assembly: GCF_000622305.1. Classification (NCBI taxonomy): domain Eukaryota; kingdom Metazoa; phylum Chordata; class Mammalia; order Rodentia; family Spalacidae; genus Nannospalax; species Nannospalax galili. The sequence continues at coordinate 70,603 of NW_008335281.1, forward strand.
CCACAATATATCCAATCACATTCTTAGGCACTAAGGGTTAAGATTTTCTGTGTGTGGATTGGGGGAGACATGGTCAACCCTGAATAGAGACGGAGAGTTTGGGTTGCTCTACTTAAAACAATCCTTCCAGGACATAGCTGACCCCTGTCCCTACTACACTGAGGAAATCATGTATGTTTGGCAGGTGAGGCCCTGCAGGGCACACCTGAAAAGGCCCAGGCTAGGCTCCCACAGACTCGATTTGGCTCCTGAGTCACTATTTCCAGAAGACTGTGCCTTGCTAATCCTTCTGAAGGTGGACCCACGGTCCTCCCAGTGTACCTCCAGGCCACACAGTCATAGTCACCAGTTATCGTTAAGTGTCTTATCATGTCTCTGAGCTTGGCAGCCTGGTGTCTGTGAGATGCTCTGGGAAAAGAGTCTTTCCTTCTCAGCCCCTCTTGGCAGTAGATTCAGCCCATTTTCTGAGAACAATGTGAGTTATTTTAAACTCATAGTTTTTGTTTTTGTTTTTTTTTAATAGCCACTGGAATCTAGCCTTGCTGAATTTTCATACGTGTTTAAAAGCCTTGGGTTTATTCTCTGACTCTGGCCAGGCTGCTGAAATACCAGGCTCTGAGGACTTCCATGGTCAAAGTCAAATGGGTGTTATTCCACACCCCACATAGTATGCTTTGCTATCTATCAAAGCAGATGTACAATCCCCAACTGTGTGTCTCCACCTTATTTCAAAGTGCCTGTCTTTTGTGTCAGTTAATAAGCAGGGATTTCTAGCAAGGATTCTTCCACGCACAACAGGCTGACCTTGAATGCCTTGAGTTTTGGGAAAGCAGTGGGGTGTTTCTCATTGGCAAACCACAGTAAACATTTTCGAGAGCTGTCACCGTCTGTCACACTGAGACTCCTGGTGTTGTCTCCTGCCATCTGTATCTGAGGAAACTGGCTATTGACGGAGTGTGACAACAGTGAGGGAGACTGAGATGTGTTTCCACGGATTGTTTTCTACTTAGGAACACTTGTTTCTTTCACGTTATATCTGTGACGCTTTTTTTCCCCTTGAGTTTCCAATAAAATGTTCACTTTTCAGCATGACTGGGCTTTGACACAGCTGGACAGCTCTGGTCCAATCAGTCCCCACTGACAGAAAAGCGTTGTCAAAGCATCAGGGGGCAAGGGCAGGCAAGCCACTCAGGGGCTTCCTCCAGTCTGTCTTCCTCTTGTCTGGACTCTGCCTCCCCAGTATTTTTGTGGGTCCTTCTAATATCTTACCTGTGAACCACAACCCTTGCATATTGTGTATGTGCATCACAGACAACCCCTGCTATCTTCTCTCATATTGTGAGATATTTGAGAACCTAGTGACCATTTATTTGTGAATGTGGGTTTATGGTGTATATGATGTGAGTGTGATGTGTGTATGTGTATATGTGACTATTTGTGTATGTAAAGTGTGCACTGGCATGCATGTGGAGGTCAGAAAAGAACCTACACTGTCTTTCCCTGCCTTCTACCTTGGTTGGGAGAGTCTCTTATTGTTTACTACCAGGAGAGCCACACTAGGCCCGAGGAGCATCTGGGCATCCTCCTGACTCTGCCTCCCATCTCCTGTAGGAGCACTGGGATTACAATCATATGCACAACTGCATCTAGCTTTACTGCATTCTGGGGAATCTAAACTCAGGTCTTCACACTTGCACAAAGTATTTTACCCACTGAGCCATCTCCCCAGTTGCTAGTAATCAATTTTACTATGAACCCTGGTTGTCAGAATGACCCAGGGCATCAAAAGAAAGGAGCCAGTTTCCAGACAGCTTCACTGTGTGTAGAGACACGGGAGTGTCACTAGAAGTTTCTGTATGCATTCTTAGTGTGTGCATGTGCAGGGAAGAGAAGGCCTGAATGATCAGTTCAGCTCCAGGGGAGCATCGTCTCCCTTAGCCCCGTCTCTCTTGCCACCAATGGACACTATGAAAACCACATGCCAGGCAGTGGTCCTCGAGGACATAAAGAACATCCTAATCCTGATAATGCAAATTCTAATTTCCAATTGAGTAAATTTAGTGAAGGCTGAAGATGGGGGTGTAACAACGTGAGCGACCTCCCTGTGCATCACCTGTCTACTGAAATGAAATCATCACCCTTCAGCGACAATGAACCTGGATTGCAAGACCTCCATTTCTGCCACAACTAGCTGGAGGTCTCTGCCTCCGAGGCAGTGTGTTTATTACAGTTAAGAGAAATGTGACACCAGAAGGGGACATGACATTCTCATTCAGTCCCATGCCTTGTTATATCAAGTTTTCACCTTTTTTTCCATCTTTTCTTGAAAATTGATAGGGGCTATAATTACTGTTGGAAAGAACTAGGTCAAAATCAATTCCTTTTGCTTACAGAGTGAGTTATAGAAATTAAAGGCAAAGGAACGCTGTCTTAACAGAGGCAGTGTCTTCCTCTCTGTCCTCGTATTATGGATTAAAGGCTGGTCAACACCATGGAGCTGGAGACACACAAAAAATACCCAAGTGAGAGAGATCCATTTTGTCTTTATTGGCAGTTCAATGCAAAATAGCTAAACTTGTACCCACTCAGTCCTTTCTAACTCTAGTTTTCCAAAATCAAAAGTGATGCAGCCATTTAAAAAGTATGCCATATTGCCATTCAGAGAAACAAGCCAAGTCCATGGTTTGGAACGTTGCTGCCAGCTAAGAATGAGAGAAGGAAAATGATGCATCAGCCCACACCAGCAAGCCAGCTCGTTCCCAACACATCCAAAAATGGAGCAAGAGTCTGTGTGAGAAGCAGTGTGGGGCAGAAGGCAGGCCTATCTGACTCTACACCTACAAAGCAGGTCAAACTTTGAGAATCTCACACAAGGGTCACTCCTGCCCAGCTCAGTGGATGCCTTCTGCAAGTTGGCCTCCACAGCAGCCCTTCCCACACATCTCTCAATTTTCCTTTCTGTAGTCTGGCATGGTTTTCTTCCTCACCTTTCTTCTCCTGGACTCAAGCTTCCTGAGAAGCCAGCCAGATGAACAGGTGAAGGTGAGGGTAAGAGGCGGGGTTAAGTTGCAATGAAGACATTTCGACTAAACAGTCTTTCAAAGTCTATTCATATGTCTAAAGAATATAGGGCTACTTGGCTCTTATCTTCTTTTGTAAATTTTTATTGAATTTTTGTGTATTTCATACAGAACATCTTAATAATCTTTATACCCTCTTCCCCATTGACCCCCTCCCATAGCCCCCCCAACTGGATTTCATGCATTCTGTCATTTGTGTTAAGGCCTATTGAGTCAAGTTAGTGTCCCCACATGTCTCTCAGTGCAAGTTCATCTACTGAGGTCTAGTCAGCCTTTCTAGAGTCCCTCCATTTAAGATCAGCTCCTCCTCACCCAGCAGTAATCAGCTGCCAATAGTTCTTTGCCTGAGATTGGAGCTTGCTGCCAATTTCCACAGTTCTGTGCTGGGATTTTGTCTGCTTGAGTTTGCCTGGGTCTTGTGCATGCTGACACCATTGCTGTATGTTCATATGAACAAGGTTCCAGGAGCCTATAAGACTGTTTCCATATGGTCATGTACCTTCCTCTCCTGCCTCTTAAAACCTTTCCAGTCCCTCTTTTGCAAAGGTCCCTGAGCCCTAGATGGGTGAAGTTTAATATAGGAGTCCTATTCAGGGACCCACACTCTGAAGACTCTTATTCTCTATGCTTTGACCATTTGGGTCCTTCTGTGTTCATGGCTCTCTGTTGCATGAGGGAGCTTCATTGATGAGAGTTGAGAGATGCATTAGTGTTCTCTGTACTCCTTGTTCTACTTCTTTTCTATTCATAGGACCTGAATGGGCTCCAAGGTTCTTGTAGGTCAATTTGACTTGGCCATTCAATTTTTAAAAGACCCATTGGAACTGAGAGTTTGAGGTTCACCCATTTAGGGCTCAGGGACCTTTGCAGTTTTCTTCTTAAAGAGAATCCAGTACTGGATGTTTACCTAGTAACACTAGTGACTTTTTACCAATTATATTGGTAGTGAGGTCTGTGTCCACTCATGGTAAAGGATAGATTCAACCATGAGGCATTGAAGAAGGAAAACTTAGTTAATTCACCACCTACCACCTCGCCAAACTTTTCTTAGTTTTGGTTTTCCTATTCTAGGTATCAGAGCAAGAAATGAATTGTCTGGAAGTGTATATCAGCATTTGGGTGTACGTTCTACAAAGCAGCTATTGGGTCACTAAGCATCTGAGAGATGGTTCCTCATGGATGCTTCTCTGCTCTGCTATGACATGGAGGAGCAGGGACCATCTGGCTTGAGATTTCTTTCTAACAGTGCCTTACAGGACACCTTATGCTAAATGAAGCACAAATGAACTTCTTACTGATAATACGTTATCATTGCCATGCGTCTGAAACATTTCAGGATCAGCAACTGTCTGCAAATGTGCTCTCTTTGGCTGAAAATTATTCATTGCTAGAAAGTATCTGTATTTCAGTCTGTTTGGCTGAATAACAAAATACCATAGACCAGGTGACTTAAATAATGGAAACTTATTTTCTCACAGCCACAGAGGCTGGGACTCCAGCATCAAGGTATCCTGAAGGTGCTCTCCTGTGAGATCTCTATCCTGATTGTGGATGGCGACTGATGTTCACATGTCACCTCTGAAACTCATGTTGAAATTTGAGGGCCATTTTGACTAGCATCCAAATACTCGTACAGAAAGCACAGTAAAGGTTTTCAAGAACACATAACATAGGATAGCATTAGACATGTTGAAATGTTTGCCTGGATGGTAGGAGGGGCAGGAAGGGAGTGGGAAGTAGCAATAAAGGGAATAATCAGACTGATTAAAACAAGAGAGATGAAAGAGGGCCTGGTATGAAGCTGGGTGATGGCGTGACACATACCAGAGGCTATAATTAACTCTATTCTCTGCACCTGTCCAACAACAAATGGCTTGGCGCCCAGAATCTCTCTGACATGAGAGCTGGGGGCAACACTAGAGGCACCCACCTGAGTTTTTCCAAGCCACTCACTGTCTTGTACTGAGTAGCAAGGAAGCTTTGTAGTTTTTCTGTAAACAGTTTTCATTTCCAAACCGCTTTTGCTTTGCGACTATGCTGAAGTTTTAACCCGCTGGATGTTAAACTGTGCAACTTCTGCCCTTTGGAGAGGCTGTTTTTAGAGGTGAGAACACAGTTCTAGAGTGAGATCCACATGGGTTCAGAGTACAAGCCTGGGGCTGCGTGCTGAGGAGGTGTCATTTCCCAGCAACTCCTCTTATCTCTGAATTAGGACATATTGGCTATATTGCAGGGTTCTGTGATGACTGAGGCAGTGCATGCAATGATTCCAGTACCAAACTTGTGGAGCAGCACAGGTGCTACTGAAGGCAGGGTTTACTATCATAATGTCTTAGTGAAGCAGCAGGCACAATTTAACAGTATAATCCAGAGGTGCCTGAATAAATCCCTTAAATTATCAAAAATAAGTTAAAAGTAAGCAGAGGGCTGGAGCTATGACTCAGTGGTAGAACACTTACCTAGCTTAGAAGAGCTCTAGGTTCAATCCCCAGCACTGTTAAAAGAAAAAGGGGGTGGGGGGACTAGATTCAGAGGCAGGTTTTATCTTGAACAGTCAAATACGAAAAATATGAGTGTATGAATTCCATGTATCTTAAAAATATTTGTCGTAATGAGATTTATTTGTAGGAATTCAATAATTACAACATGTACTTTCTTAACTTTTCCAGATATCATGTTATTGAAAGAATTATTCCATGATCCCTTGAAGAAAACACCTACTGTTTATAAACCACAGAGAAAATAAGGCAGTAAACTGAAGAACAGTTACACATACAGTCCTGTGCTATTCAATGGACTGAACCACCTGTTTCCAAAAGCAATAAAGAGGCAAGTTTCTCATTCTGAGAAACCATCAGATTTCCTCCCATTTCCCATGCAGATTGTGATAAATGGGGCCAAGTTGGGATGATTGTAAGTGAATGAGCACTGGATTTGGATACGGAGTCTTTTTTTCATCAATTCAAGAATTAGATCCAACCCCCATTTGACTTTGAGTTTGAATGAGAGAGAAAGAGAGAGAGAGAGAGAGAGAGAGAGAGAGAGAGAGAACAGAGAGGGGGAAAACAGAGAGAGTCAGAGACAAAGAGAGGAGAGAAAAAAGTATCAGTATTAGAATACATGAAGGTCAGCTATTTCTTTTTTTTTGTGTATGAGTGTTATGCTTGCATGTGTGTAAGGGCACTCTTGTTATGCAGTGCCTGCAGAGGTCAGAAGAAAGCGTTAGATTCCCCCAGGACTGGAGTTACAGACGGTTGTTAGCCACCATGTGGGTGCTGGGAATCGAACCCAGGTCCTCTGCAAGAGCAGTCAGTGCTCTTAATCACTGAGTCATCCCTCCAGCTCCTCAACTATTTCTTATAGAGTTGATTTGAGCCCCTAACATAAAAGTTAAATGCTGCTTCTTTGGTTGTTATATTTAAAGTTAAAAAAAACAAAAAACAAAAAAACACTGAACTTTTAAAGTTTGTGATTTTTTTTTCCCCAGTATGGCTACCCCAGGAGGCTGCTCTCCCCAGGCTCTACACTAGTGGCAGAGGGGAGCATAGGTCTCTACCTCATGATATACCATCCCTTTCTACGATGTTAGAGGGGAAACTGGACCTGGAGTCTCTGTCTGTATATACCTGTGACTTCTCAGTGTCCTGTGGACAATGACAGAGAAGACAACCCAGGCAGTTCTATGTCAGTCACTCCATTATAAAGGCATTTAAGAAGAAAGTGCTTTAGTACATTTCACTGTTGATAAAGTATTTAAAAATCTACGCTTTTCTTGGGTATTATGTGGATTAATGGAGAGACAGTATTAAGGTTCCAATGCTGTATCTCCTGCTCTCCTGTTCATTTCTTGTCTTTATAACTTCAGCGTGCAGGTTGACTCCTCTGTGATGTGAACTCTGTGTCTCAAAGGAACAGAGCTGGTCCATGTTGCTTTCCCTTTGCCTTTCACAGCTGCGCTCCTCAGATGAGTAGATACAGATCACTTCTAAGTACTTTGTTCCTTAGCCTGTTTCAATGTCATCAGTTCCTTGCACTCTACTAAAAATTGCATTCTTCAAAACAGTTCAAAGGTGTGAAACAGCCCAAAGGTCCATTGTTGAGCGTGGTGGTTTGAATGAGAATGTCCCCCATAGGCTTCAAGTATTTGGACAGTTTGTCTCTAGTTGGTGCTGTCTGGGGAGGCTCCAGGAGGTGTGGCCCTGCTGGAGGAAGCATGTCACTGGGGGCAGGCTTAGAGCTTAAGCTTTGTGGGATTTCCAGTCACTCTCTGCTTCCTGCCCCTCCTTGAAGATGTGAGTGTTCTGGTGCCACCTTCTATCATTTCCATCACAGTGCCTCCCCACCATGATGAGCTCTAATCTCTCTGGAACCATAAGCTCAAACTCTTCCTCCTTGTAAGTTGCTTTGGTCAATGTTTTAATCACAGCAACAGGAAAGTAACTAATACAAGGGTGAGTGGATAAACTGTGGTATATATATGCAGTACTGTATTACTCAGCCTTGAAAAGGAACAAAATTCTAATATATGTTACAACATGGATGAACTTTGGAGATACACTAAGTGAAATAAGGCAGACACAAAATGATAAATATCACATTATTCTACTTATCTGAAGCACTGGGGACAGGCAACTTCGGAGAGACGGGAGTAGAATACTGGTTTCTAGTGTCTTAGGGGAAGGAAAGATACTGGGTTAAAGTTTAACCAAATCAAAATTTCAGTATAGAGTGATAGAAAAGTATTTTTAAATAGATGGTAGAGATGATCACACAATAATATGAATGTATTTTAAGGCCACTGAACTGGGTACTTAATTAGTAAACTGGTAAATATGACATCTATTTTAGCACAATATAAAGAGAACATACTAAAAAATTTCCAAGAATCTACTAATCGGTTGCATGCTTTTTCTTGGCCCAGAAGTCCTTGAGGTTTGAATGTCCTCTCTTTTATTCACATGCTCTGCCCTGGAAGGCTCATTTATCAATGAGCAATCTCTAATCTTCACATTGTAATTTCTGCTGTAGGCTAGCAAACACATCTATGTAGTTTTTAACATCTTGTTGGTACTCTTATTTTTGTATTTTGTGTGTGTGTGTGTTTGTTTTGTTTATTTATTTATTTATTCTTTATCTTTTTGAGACAGGGTTTCACTGTAGCCCCAGCTGGCCTGGATCTGTTATATAGACCAAGACCAAGCTGACCTCAATCTCACAAAAATCTGCCTGCCTCCCTCAGGAGTGCTGGGATTAAAGGCATGCACTACCATGCCTATTTTACCTATCAAAAATTCTAGTGTTGTGCTAGCAGCATATATACTGCCATCAAATGATACAGAGAGGATCAGCATGGCCTTTGCACAACGATGATATGCAAATTTGCAAAGTGTTCTGTATCTTTATTTACAGATAAGTGTGCCTCTCATCACTCATTAAAGAAGATCCTTTTTGCAACTGATGGAGACTATTACAGAGTTCTATAACTTGTCAAATGCAGAGAGTAAGTATCTGTGCCATGCCCAGCCCTAAGTGACACATCTACAATGCAACCTCTACACCTATGGCTCAGGGAACATCGTGGAACAGGGGGCAGAGAGAATCTTAATGCATCTTTCAACTCTTACCACTGAAGCTTCCTCATGCAACAGAGGGTAGTTAACCCAGAAAGCCACAATTGGTCAAAGTGCAGAGAATAAGAGACTATCGAGTTCTTATCCCTGAATAAGAAACCTATATCAAACCTCTGCCACCCAAGGCTCAAGGACCATTACAGAAGAAGAGGAGAAAATATTGTAAGAGCTACAAGTGCTGAATGACCACAAGGAAACAGAGTTTTCCAGACAGCTGGGAAGTTACTCTTATGAATTCACAGCAATGGTGACAGCATGCATAAGACCCACGTAAGTTCAAGCTAGAGAAAATTCCAGCATAGAACTTGGAAGTGGGGAAGAAGCCCCACCCTTAGCCAGGGAACTAGTGGCAACCAAAAACTTCTGTGAGAAGGAGAGCTGGTTTTCTTTAAGGGTGTGATGCTAGATAAGTTAACCAGGCTCCACTGGACGGATATACAGTGAAGGACATTTGGGGACACAAACTTGACTTTATAGACTTTAATGTTTAAATGGTAGAGGGGGCTATATGAGGGGTACAGATGGGGGGTTGGTCTAAATATGATCAAAACATATTGTATGAAATACACAAAAATTCAATTTAAAAAAGAAAAAAAAAATCTAGTGTTCTCACACAAGATCAAGCCAGACAAAATCCCAGCGTGGATGGGGGAGGAGTTCGTGAAGTTCCAGCCGAGATGAGGAGCTACCGGCAATGGATGCTAGGGGAAAGAGGTTACTAGCAGCTGATGGCTTCAGGAGAGAGAATCAGTTTTCTTCAGGGATGTGGGCCTGAGAAGCTACCTGAGGTTACCCATGGTCCCACACCCACGTGCATACAGACAGCACTAAATAGACTCAGTGGGTATTTAAAACAAACCAAAACAGAAAAAGCACATGAAATTGGGAGGGAAAAGTGATGCAGAGGAGGACGTGGAGGGAAGGGACTGGGTGGATTTGATCAAAGTACATGATACGCATGTATGACTATTAAAGTATTTTAAAGGTTTATTTCATTTTATTTATGTATATTTGTGTGTCCGTGTGTTCTAACAGTATGTGCCCTTAGAAATTATGACTATAATTTGTGAAAATATAAAATAATAACAGAAACTCTATCAGCCCTACTTAATTTTTCTAGCTGGTTTCTTCAGTTCCACAAGTTTTGGTACTCAAAATATGCAGCAAGAGTTTGGTGTTATGTTTCAGTGAAAGTGATCCTTCATACCAGATAGTTGTCAGTCTCAAAACTGTATCAGATTCACCTGCAGAGCTGCCTAAAGTAAGACCAGCAGACCTAATCTCAGAGCTTTGCATCAGTAGACCTGGAGCACAGCTCAAGAACTTGTAGATCTATGAAGTTCTCAGATGATGACAGTATGGTGGTGGTGGTGGTGGTGGTGGTGGTGGTGGTGGTGGTGGTGCGAAAACAACATGTTGAGAACCAGTATTTGAAGACAAGCCTTTGAATTGCTAAAACAAAACAATACCCTGCCATACTCCTGCAAAATATATCATGTGCTCTTCTTTTAACCCTGACATGAGGAATATTTAGATTCAAAACATAAAAATGCAAGTGAATGTTTTCATGATGTGCCAGATGAAATTATAGTGAAGGTGAGTAATAGTTAAATCTTTTTTAGTTGTATGCCCTTTGGCCAATTTTAATATTGACATGTCTAACCTTATCTGTTTTTATCAATAGTATGATCATTGCAATGCAGATAACTAAGGAAGTTATGTTTTGTGCATATGCAATACACAAAATGAGATAAAGGATGTAATTCTCTATTCTAGAATCTACATTCACATAACTGACTGTGTTAACATGATTTTTCCCATATTACTTCAGTATTGCACTGTCTTCATCACTATCATCTTACTGTCTAGCAATCTCTTTCCAAAAAGACAAACATCACAAATGATTTCATTGCTTATTCCAGGAACATCCCCTAATTCCATTTGAGTTGACACTTCAGTAGATGGCATCAAACATCTGTCCATCACTCAGACTTCAGTGTTTGCCTCAAAATCCTTCCTTTGTGTTGTCAAGTCCTAAACTATCATACAGTGATCTTTAATCATAATAAAACCCTACATTGCAAAGCCATAGTACTTGAGACTTAAAGCCCTTGTCTGTTTGTCCCTTTGCATTTGTGTTGATCAAGAAGTGCTCTCCTATCAGCTTTGCTTTACTGGGGTATTTTGTTAGATTTTCTTCTCGGAAAACCAGTACTTGACAATCTTAGAGTTCCTACCAAGGTTCCTGCAGTGACAAGATTCTTGTCTTGGAATACAGGTGTTTGTAAGGCCCTTCACACTGGGGAAACTTCCTACACATGTACATTTTGCCCTCTGTGCCACTGCACTTGAAATTCTGAAATAAGCTTCCCGTATTCCAAGTTTAAATTTTTGGAACAAGAAATCCATGTTAGGGGCTACTGAGGATGCTCAGCTCAGTGTGTAAGAATGCTTTCTACACAAGCATGAGGACCTGAGTTCAAATCCCACCATCCACATAAACAGCCAGGTGTGACCACATGTATTCCTGTAACCCCAGTGTTGTAGTGTTGGAAACTGGAGGCTCACTGGGACCTTCTGGCCACCAGCCTAGCTCCAGATTCAGTAAAAGACCCTGTCTCAGAAGAAATAAGCTGGAGAGTGATACAGCAGGACACCTAACATCCTCTTCTGACTTCTGGAAGTGCACACAAACATGTACATACATACTGCACACACACAAAAATAGAAATATCTACTTTAGAAATTCTTTGTTACTTGATCACTACTTAGAACCTTTTATTCCCGGTGCAGACTGACTCAGTATTAATACAGCTACTTGTTTCTGTCTGTCCCTGTCACTTGTATATTCATTAAGCCAAAAGCTCATCGAAAGGAAGGAGCAGAGGTTCAAGTCCTTCCTTGAAACAGCCAGTGGTGGCTGTGACTTTCAGGACACTTCTTCTTGGATCTTATTTGAAGAGACTCTACCTCAAATTATTTCCCAAATTACATGAGAGTTCACTCAGTCTTGGGTTGTTTTGTCCATGGAAGTCTCTTGCTAGGAATGATCTTGCCTTCAAGACCTTCCAGCCACGTCTGCAGTCAGACTTTGAGGCTGGGGGAGGGCTGGACCATCAGATGCACAGGCAACACTCAGGACCATCTGTCCCGCTGATTCCCATGGCTTTGTCTCAGTCACATGTAAGTCTAACTGTATCCACTCTCACATCTCAGATTTATGCTAAAACCTCAGATCACGAGTTCAGCTTTTGACATTGCACCATTCACCAAGGATAACTTAGAATCACAGTGGTCATCTTGGGAGGACTTTTGATAAAAGAGAAAGGGTTCATTTGAGAGGCATCTGGGAACCAAAAGGGAATAAAATGTCAAACATTCAACTGTCTGCAAATTTTATAAATAAGCTTCTATAAAACATCTAGATTCCAAAGTTTTTCTTAAGAAATTCTGAGGGCTAGAGAGATCGCTCAGTGATTAAGAGCACTGGCTGCTCTTGCAGAAGACCTGGGTTAGGTTCCCAGCACCCACACAGTGGCTAACAACTGTCTGTAACTCCAGTTCCAGGGGATCTGACACCCTCCTTTGGCCCCCGAAGACATTGTACACATGTGGTACACTTACGTACGTGCAGGCAAAACACTTTGTACTTATAAAATAAAGATAAATAAATAGACAAATAAAACCTTCTAAAACATAAGAAAAGTCTGGGCCAAGGCAAAAGACGATGTAAAAATGTGAAATTCTATTTTTGAGACTCACAATATGATGCTAACTTTACCCTGACAGTCCTATTTTGATACAGGACACAGCTCCTTTTCCTGCTCTTTCCTCCTTCTGGCACATTCCCCTTCCCTCCTGCCTGCCCAGTGTGATTAGTTTTACTTGTCAATTGGCACAAACTGGAATGAACTGTGAAGAGTGGCTCAATGAGAAATTTACCTGGGTTGGATTGGCCTGTGCGTATGCCTGAGAGGGATTTGCTTAGCTGGGTTAATTGAAGGGGGAAGACCCTTCCTGAGAGTGTGTGGCACCATTCCTCAGGGAGGGGGTCCTGGGCTGTGGAGGAATAGAGGAAGCTAGCTGAGCACTCACTAAGCATGAATGCACTCTTTCTCTCCGCATTTGACTGGATTTGCCTAGCTGCTTCCAGTTCCTGCCTTCCCCTCCCTGCAAATGGAACTATAATGTGGAATTGAGAGCCAAAGAAACCCTCTTCCCTGAAAGTTGCTTTCATCAGGGTATTTTATCACAGCAACAGAAATGAAGCTAGAATCCCAGAAATCCCCAAATTTAATCTATTCTTAAATTCAAACTCCTGTAAGAAGATGGAAAACTTCCTATGTCTGATATTAAGCCCTTATCTCCCTTTGAGCTGAGAATATTCTCAAATAGCTTTGACACTGTAGAAAAATCAGAGAAATGTGTAGATAAATGTAAAATTGTTTTAGAAAAACATCATACAGGGTTTCCAGATCTATATCAAGTGATTCATTCTGGTGGAATCTCAGATGCAGAGAATTCAGATATAGACAGAATAGAAGCCAGGAGGGTATGGCACATGCCTGAAATCTAGCACCTATGAGGCTGAGGCAGGAAGATTACTGCAAGTTAGAAGCCAGGTTGGGCTATAAGTGAGTTTAAGGCCAGCCTGTAATATATAGCAAAACTCTAATAAACGAATAAGTAAATAATAAATAAATAAATCAGAAAAAATCTCCAGCATAACTCCCAAACAGCTGTATTGCAGAACAATCTAGAAGGCTTTAGATGAAGTGGAGATACTGAACACAGTCTCTTAGTAGCTGTCACCAGATTCCCATTAAAATAGATTATGCTCTGATCATCTGTCTTAAAGGCCAAGCAATAAACTAAATTATATGCAACTATCGTTAACTAGATTTAGAAGGCACAGACTTACCTCCACTCAGTAAGCCTCACTTCTGTTTATTGTAATTTTTCTGGTTATGATGGTTTGAATGAGAATGTCCCCCATAGGTTCCAAGTATTTGAACATTTTGTCTTCAGTTGGTGGTGCTGTTTTAGGAGGTCTTAGAAGGTGAGACCCTGCTGGAGGAAGCACATCACTGGGGGCTGGCTTAGAGAGCTACTAAGCCTTGCTTCCTGTGTCTTCTTGAAGATATGAGAGCTTAGCTTCCGCTCCTCCTCCAGCCACATCTACCACCATGCCTCCCTGCTGTGGATACTTGCCTCTTTGGAATGGTAAACTCAAATAATCTCTTCCTTCTGTAAGTTGCTTTGGTCAGTGTTTCTATCACAGCCCCAAAACAGTGACTAATACACTGGTCACCTTTGTAAACCTTACCTCCCTCTCCCCACCCCACACCTTTTTTGTCTTCAGTTGAAAGTGATATTTAAGTACAAGTTCTAGCCACTTGCTCTTTATTCTTTGTGAAACACACACACACCGTTTTTTTAGTATATTTATATATACTAAAAAAACCGGTTTGCTTTCCTTTTGTAACTGAGGTCCCATCGAAAACTGAGAAGTGTGGACAGAAGCTTGTTTCCCTCCTAGGTGCTTTACTTTCTGTCAACAGCCCTAACTAGAAATATAGACCATGAAAACAAAATTGAGATAGGAAATAGCCCTTTAAACAAGACTCTACTACGTTGCTGAAATTTTTGAGGGGAAAAAAAAAACTTAGAAAAAAATCCAGAATAAGACTCAGAATAAATATATCACTTTATAAAATTTAAAAAATTAAAAAGCCAAGTGTGGTGGCACACACCTTTAATTCCAGCACACAGGAGGCAGGAGCAGGAGGATTTCTGAGTTCCAGGCCCACCTGGCTCCATAGTGAGACCTTGTCTCAGAAAAGTAACAACAAAAACCCAAATCATCTAGATACATTTTTCAGGGTCATTGCAGGAGGTAGAAGGGAGTCTTGCTATCTGCAGAAAGAAAGGCATTGTAAAAAGAATTGTCTGTGTTAACCAAAAATCTATAAGGGAAAATGAAGCAGGTAATTGATGAAAGTGCTCTAAAAGAAAATCGAGCTCCAACTCCCTTTCCACTTCTGAGTTCACAAGGTGAGAGTCCTCTAACTATGGAATGGAAACCACACATTGTTTTTAATTAACACAGGTGCTGCTCTGTCAGCCTGAAACCCCTGCCTCTGTTGCACTGCCTGATTTTGAGAGTGAGCAACCACCCAGGCGGTGGCTGCCTCTAGTAATCTTTAGATGATCTTTGTGCCCCAGTCCATAGCTCAGTTTTCAACAAAGACATGTGTTTTATTCCTTAATGAACACACACACCTGCTAACTACATAGGGCGTTATTTAATCTGCAAATTAAACGCTCTCCTGCCTTTTTTGAAATCCCCATGGGCCTCCTACTCCTAATAACGGCATAGCTAATTTGGACGTGGAATTAGCAATGTCTGTGTATTTCAATTTTGTGTATTCATAGATCTCAAGGAGGTCCTATAGACTTCTGAGGGCAAATATTCTAGCAATAAAAGCTGCAATTTGGAGGGTAACCTGTTATTTGGAAGAGAAGTGGCTCCCAGAAAACTCAGGTGTTGAAGGCTTGATCACCAGTCCTTCTTCAAGGATTGAATCCAGTCACTGGGAGTGTTACGGAAAAAATTCTCCGAACTGCTAAGAGATCAAGCTTTCACCCAGAAGTCAAAAAGCTCATTTATTCTTTTCACACGTATGTCCTCCCAGAATTAGCAACCAAGTTTCTGAAATTTTTCTGGGCTCAAAGCAACATGTAAGTCAGGTTATGTAGGACTTTTTACATCATTTAATGGTTACCACCTGGACCCTATGGTTCTTTATTTTGATGTGCCATATTATCTCAAGAAAATTTCTTCCTGAGTTCACTCAGTTGTTATAGTTTACAAAGTGGGTGTGGGTCAGGATATCTTCTGCCTTTTACTCTATAGCTAGGCCAGGATAATTGGACAAATTGGTCAAATAGTCATTGCAGATATCACTGGCAGAAGTTTAAATATCTGACACATTTGTTCTACACTTTTCTTAGACTAACTGGACCAGGTGCCTCAGGAAACCATTTGGTGAACTTTCCATTTTCTTAGTTTCACATCTGTATCAGTAGTTAAACACGGCGAGTAGAAATCATCACAGAGCTTCAAGATATTACAGAGTAATAAAACATCACTGAGTAATAAAGCATTATAAGGTTCATTTTCAAGATAGCACCCTAGTAAGCAGAGCAAGAGGAAACTTCAAATGGCCTAAGCTTAGAAGGACAGTATATAAGAATATAGTTATTTACGAGAATATAACTTCTCCTTAGCAGAGGAGGTAATTGAATCATAAGGGTTTTGACTTCATGAGGAGATCAGCCCACTGATGGATTCCTAATTTGGTGGAGTTATTGGGAAGTGATAAAAACCAGGGGGGGGTGTGTGTGGATGTGTGTAGGTGTTCTTTCTTAGCAGAGTTGGCCTTTCCAGATTTTCCAAGATCAGTAATAGAGAGACAATTAAGAGTCCAATAATTATGGCTCCCCACAGCAGGACAGACCATTAGAAATCTAAAACCTTATCAAACCATATCTTGAAAAGTTGGTTCCAGTTACCATGGAGATGGCATTCAGTGACCTCACTCAGGAGCCAGGTTTTGTACCTGAACTTGCACAGAAATAGAACTTAGGAACAAAGGGTCTATATTTGGATGATGTCTGGTTTTCACAGTTCTTACACACAAGACAAACTACTTCCTCTTTGCCTCAGACGTTTCATATCAGCTCTATTGATTTCATTGTCTGATATATATATATATGTACATTCTCAAAATTCAGAAAGTTCTTTTATATTTATTTACAACCTGTCTTTTATAGCAGTCCTTAGCTGTCTTACAAGAAAAGCATTGAAAAAACAGGGATACATGATAATATAAATACAGTCACCCTAAGCTTGACTGAACTTTGAACACTTTTTTCTTTTTCAAAATTAATTAATTGCTGGGCATGGTGGCACATGCCTTTAATCCCAGCAGTTGGGAGGCAGAGGCAGGTGGATCTCTGTGAGTTTGATGCCAAGCTGGTCCCCATAGCAAATCCAGGCCAACTAGGACAACAGGGAGACCCTTTTTCAAAAAGACCAAAAAAAAAAAAAAAAAACCCAAAATTAATTAATTAATTTAAAAAATATGTTATTTATTATTTTTTATTTTATGTATCACCTGCATGTAGGTAAGTGCACCCATGTCATGCAATGCCCACAGAGGTCAGAAGAGGCTGTTGGATCCCCTGGGACTGGAGTTATGGACAGTTATTAGCTGCCACATGGGTGCTGTGATTCAAACCTGGGTCTTCTTCAAGAACAGCCAGTGCTCTTAACTGCTGAGCCATCTCTCCAGCCCCAATTAATTATTATTTTTAAATGAGGATATTTTAACATATATTATGGAACAAGCTCTACATTGAATTATTTACATGAATTAATTCATTATACAATCACTCTGAAAAATAATAACCAGCTAGACCTAGGACTTGTAGCCTTATCTACAATTCTGTAAAGATTCTGTTGGAAAAGAAGTTGGTCCTAAAATATTGGTTTGCAT